>NC_134854.1:47360848-47685848 GCF_049852395.1 Peromyscus maniculatus bairdii
GTATCTATCAACAAATTTGCCCATTTCTTTTAGATTTTCCAATTTTTTGAAAGTACAGATTTTTGAAGTATGACCTAATGATTCTCTGGATTTTGTCAGTGTCTATCGTTATGCCCCTCTTTCCCTTTCTGATTTTGTTGATTTTGATGCTCTCTCTCTGACTTTTGGTTAGTTTGGATAAAGGTTTGTCTGTCTTGTTGATTTTCTGAAAGAACCAACTCTTTGTTCCACTGATTCTTTGTATTGTTCTCTTTGTTTCCATTTTGTTGAATTCAGCTCTCAGTTTGATTATTTCCTGCCATCCACTCCTCTTGGGTGTGTTCGCTTCTTTTTTGTTCTATAGCTTTCAGTAGGTTGTCTCTGCTGGGATTTTTGGTGTCTTAGGTCCCTAGATCTGGCCTGGACTCTGGTAAAGCCAAAGTCTTCTTCCAAAGTTGTAGACCAAAATATTGAGCCCATGGGAGGGGTTGAGTCTGGGGTTGAGGGCAGACTTTACTGAATGTTAGCTGACAGTGGGTGGTATCTTACCTGGAGTCCCAAGGACCAGCCTGGTTTCCAGTAAAGCCTAAGTCTTCTTCTGAAGTTGTAGGCCAGAATATGAGGATCAGAGGAGGGGTACAGTATGGGGTGGTGGGCAGGACTTAAGGAGTGTTACCTGGCAGTGGGCAGTGTCTTATCTGGGTACCTAGGACCAGTCTAGCCTCTGATAAAGCTGCAGGGGATGTGCCCTAGGGATCAGTGTCTTGGGAGTAAGGGACTTTGCTTGGGAGGCTGGTCACTCACCTGTTCTTCAGACTGGGGTGGACTGGACCTGGGCCAATGGAGACTGCCAGAGTTGTGGAGAGGGGAAGACCACAGGAAGAATGATGAGGTGGGAGGGGTTTGGCAGTGGACTTGGTCTTGAGAAAACAGAATCCAGAAAGTAAAGGCATTCCAGTTGACAAGCAGATCACTCACCTGCTCCTCGACTGGTAAGGACTGTACAGAGCAGTGAAATTCCACTGGTGTTAGGGATAGGGCCCAGCAGTGGTGCTGATGTTGAGATGGGAGGTAGAGAACCACAGAATGCACCCTGAGGATCAGGGTCTGGGGAGTGGGGCAGCTCAGCTGGGAGGCAGGAGTCACCCTCATTATGAACATTTGGCATCAAGGGGGATTACTGAGACAAGCACAGCTTAATAAAGCTCAAGGAGTTTTTGGAACACTCTTGTTTGTCAGTAGGAGTAAAAATACAGCTTTATCCAAGAAGAGGGAAGAAAATCCAAACTTTAAGGAAAGTGTACAGTGTTATGCTTTTATCTGCAATCAGTATGATTTTTCTTTCTTGTCTGTAACACTGGCCATTAATCTTCCCAAGTGGCCAAGTAGAAATCTGGGTTGTCAGCTATGCATAGCTTCATGTTCATGGGCGGCTAGGAGCATAATTTAAAGTTCAGCTTGCTGAATCACTGAACAACTCCCTTTCTCTGAAAGAAGCTCGCTTTGATCCAAACCTGTCAGGCTGACAGCGGCTGAGAGATCTTTAGTGAATTGAGTTTAGCAGCATCATCAGTTTTCAAGGCAAGGAAACATGTTTTGATTGCAGTTGGAAATGCTTTGAGGAACATCAGCTGTGCCCAGGAACGGCATCCTTGATGTAATCAGCATTTTGGTAAGATAGAACTCAACTTCTGTTGAGGGTAGTCTCATTTCTTTTTCTATTGTGTCATTTTTTTTTCATTTAACATATGTGATATCAGATATTACTATAGCAATTTGAACAAAGTGCATTTTAGTGATTTTTCCTTCCTGCTTACCTCTTCCACTGCATTACTCATCCTCTCCATATAGTCTTCCCTGTCTTTTGATCTCTTTCATGTCCCATGTGTCCTTCTGTCTACCCTCATCCATCTACTTTCCCATCATCCATTTCACCTTCTGTGGTCTCTTTCCCAGTTCTGATTTGCCAACATGTACACCTGTTTTTATTTAGGCACACACCACTGATTAGGAGCTATATATGCTTTCATTTAGTAATATACTTTCCAGATCCATCTGTTTTCCTACAAATCTAATGATTTCATATTTCTTTATGAATACAATTTGGTTGTGTGTATGTACTCGAGTCTCATTATTCATTCATCTGTTCATGAACAACTAGGATGATTCCATTCCCTTGCTCTCATGAATAGAGCATTAATAAACTCAGTTGTGAAAGTATCTCTGTAGCAGGATATGGAGTCTCTCAGGTAATACAGGTGTTCCTGTGACACAGTACAGTCACCACTAGGAAAGTCTCAAGGAATCCTAACAGGCCAACAATGGTGTGGCATAACTAAATACATCTCACTCCAAGTTAGAGGAAAACCACCAGCATAAGAGTCATCTACACACACATCTATTTATGTCTGTTTGAATTGTTATGTAAAACAAGAAGAAAAAGGTGGAAACCCAGATACAAGCAGAATTCCGTAACTAGTTAGCTGTGGGAGTCTGGACTAAGAACATGACCTCTCAAATAGCAATAGTATTCATACAAAAATGGTATGGCTTTGTGGTAGTTTGAATGTAATTGGCCCCTATAAGCTCACAGGGAGTGGCACCTCCTCAGAGGTGTGGCTTTTTGGAGTAGGTATGGTCTTGTTGGAGGAAGTATTTCACTGTGGGGGCAGGTTCTGAGGTTTCCTATGCTCAGGATACCACCCAGTGTCTCAGACAACTTCCTGTTGCCTGCAAGATATAGACTCACAGCTACTACTTCAGCACCATGTCTGCCTGCATACCACCATGCTCTTCACCATGATAATAATGAACTGAACCTCTGAAACTTTAACCAAGCCGTCCCAATTAAATGTTTTTGTTATAAGAGTTGCCCTGGTCATGGTGTCTCTTCACAGCAATGGAAACCCCAACTAAGGCTTACTCTACTTACCACACCACATTCATATAAAGTTCAAATGAAGTTATGCATATATGCATTTGACATTCAGTACTGAAAGGCTGTATGAGAGACCCCTTTAGATCCTGCTCCTCCATTTGACCTTTCCACACTTTCAGTATCACCTTCCTCTAAAAGCAGTTCAAAAGAAGATGGCCTTCTTCCATCTTCCTAAAGCAGCTCACAACTTTCTTTCAGACTCCTATGATTGACTGTCTTGCACTTCAAAGCTTGGATCACCCTGGGATTCTCCTATTAACTGACACTAACACAAAAGGGGCCCACATTTCTCAGAAGGGACAGCTTTTCTTATACTTTGTTTGCCTTTTGTTACTCTGATAACTCATATACCCAGTGCCAGGCTATGATGTTGACAGATCAAGAAGTGGTCTGCATGATAAAAGTGTACATTGCATACTTTGGAGAAGGAATGAGATTAATTCTATAAGCATAGAGCTCCACAATGTCCATAGGTATAACATACATGCACATAGAGAGACACAGGACACATGCAGGCATGCTGGCACACACATGGGCACAATACACACATGCAAGCATAAATGCACACATACATACAACACACATGCAATCATGGCTGCACACACATGTGCACACATATGCATATGCAAGAATACACACACACACACACACACACACACACACACAATTTCCCTTTAAAATCAGGCAGCAATGGACTTACTAAACCATGTCCTCTGTCTTCTCTTCCTTTTCTTGAACCTACACATCTGAAATCCAATTTAATTTCTTGTCATCCTTTACAAAGTCAGCTTTGTTTCTGTCAATCAGCCCCTGTTACATGAGTCTGGATAATAATGTAAACCACATCAATCTGTTCCAGTTTTCTGCCTTAAAGGATAATTCAAATTTCTGAAATGCTTTTTAAACATGGTTCTGCAGGTAGGTTGTTGTGGGTGTGGCTCTGTGTTAAAGTTCTTAAGGTTAGAGATTGAGGTCTCGAAAAAGAAAGAAAAAGCTAACTGATCAAGAGTGACAGAGAAAAAACATGAACTTTGGGTGAGTAGTGAGGTGGGAGGGATCTGGGAGGAGTTGGTGGGAAGAGGAAAGAAAATGATCAAAATATATTGTATAAGAACATTTTAATAAAATTAATATATATACATATAGAGAGAGACAGAGAGAAACCTTACTTTGCAAAAATCAGCAGTTTGCTGATTTTAAGACATACTATAGAACTATAGAAATTAAAACAGAATGGAATGAGGATAAAAACTGATGCAGAGATAATTACAGGTTGGGAGAGGTCCCTCAAATATGTCCATACAACTTGTAAATTATTTGCAAAAAAATAATAAAGAAAAACTTTCACTGGAGATGACAGTGTCTTCACTACATGGGTGTCAGAGAAATAGAGCCAGGTACAGAAGATTGGACCTGGATCCAATCTCTTAGTTTGTCCAAAACTGTATTCAAAATGAACCAGTCCTGCATGTGGGAACTGAATTTCTGAAACTATTATGAGAAAAAGGAGGGAAAATACTTTAAACATCCATGTAGTCAAAAATATTTTGTTGTGACTAAAAAAATGTAAAACTGAAAATTAATATTACATCAAACCCAAAAAGGTCTGCATGGAAAACAATAAACAATGAGGAAAAGGCATAAAAAGCATGCAGAAACATTTGCCAATTCTCCTCCTGAAAACAACAAAAAAAAATGACTAATATCCAAAATACACAAAGAACTCAAAAGACTTAACACAGAAAAAAAGCTATTGAATTAAAACTGGGCAAATTATCTAAATAGGTATGTCTCAAAAGAAGAAACATTAAATAGCCACCAGATGAAAATAATTCACTGTTTTTAGTCACCAGAGACGAGCAAGTCAGAACTACAGTGAGCTGTTGTTATTATACCTGCTAAATGGCTATCATGGAAAAGTGGTGATGAGGTAAGAGGAAGGGCTCTTATAAATTCAAGTTTGACTGTAATTTAGTCCACAAATTAATTACAGATAATTACGGATAACATTAATCTGAAAACTAAATCTGCATCTACCGTATCATCTCATTACCCCAATCTGAACACATATCCAAGGGAAGTAAAATCAGTACATTAATGTGATGCCTGGATGTTTAATATTTTTGTGTATAGTACTATTCTCAGCAGCCAAGATAGGGAAACAATCTAGGCACCCATTGATAGATTAGTGTATGTACACAAATGGAACTTTATTAGATTATATTGCCATATAACACATTAAACATGTTATACTTTATATCAAATAAGAAAGGGCTCTGCAGTCACTTTTTTTTTTGCAAAATGAATTGAATTACAGGCCATCATATTAAATGAAGTAAACCAGAAACTGAAAGATGAGTACATCATGATGTATCATTTATGGATGCCAGCATGAGTGTTAGAACAGTGATAATTAGAATCTATGTATAAAGTTGATCATTCTCTATTTTATGCATGTATTAAAACATCAGACTGGACCCATAAATATACATAATCAAAACAGGTCAATACAGACAATAGATATTTTTAAAAGTCAGAATCATGTTAAAAGGACAAAAATGTGAACTTTTCAAATTTATTATTGCATATTAATGATGTTTGAAATATTAAATATAGAAATGTCAGGCACTTGTCAATTAAAGATAGAGCAAATGCTATATTAACTTAATAGATCATAGAAATGTATTTGAGAAAATTCTCATGTGAGTAATACTAGGATATGTGAAACTTGTGCAATTTAAAAGTGATTATATACTATCATTTAATATATAAGCATATTATGTATATTATATACAGGCATACATAAAAATATCTGATGACCAGGGTATGGTATGTTCCCCACACAGAAACAGCCAAACAGAAAATGTGTTATTGTATGGACAAAAAACTACTGATGGCTGTCTATGAGAAGATGCTTTAGTTTCAAAGATACAAATACAGTACAGTTAAAAATAAATGTTTATGTATGTAAAACAATGTATATGTTTATATGTTTATGTGAGCAAACAATAGCTGGGAAAGGGAAGATGATTCTGTGGTTTGATTACATGTTTGGCATGTAAGTGTAAAGCATGAGGGATGCAGTGTGGATCTCCAGCACATGTGGAGATGTGCCTGGCTTGGTAGTGATCACCAGTAATCCCAGCACCAAAGACAGAAATATGGATTGTGGGTACTCTCTGGCTACCCATCCTAGCCAAACTAGTTAGCCTAGGGTTCAGTGAGAGCTTCTGTCTCAAAACACTATGTGGAGAAGCAATCAATGAAAATATTCTGAGATATTCTGATAACCTCTGAACACCACACCCACTTACATAGATAGACACACTTGTATACATTCATACACCAGACATACACGCATCATCATCATCATCATCAACAGCAACAACAAAAATGTACTAGAGACAACACACATATTAATCAGAATAGATTTCAGAATAGTAACCACAAAGATGTGGCTACTACAGATAAAATAATATTTTCTAATGAAAAAGGGATTAAGTTTAAAAAATTGAACATAATGTGTATATAGACTGAGCAAAAACTAAGAGAAATTGAGCAGAAATAAATAATTCAATGAAATAATTGGAGATTTCACTTCCCCCACTTTAATAACAGACAGAACAAATTGCATTTCTAATTACCTGTGTGTGTGTTATGTGTATGTGCGCACACACACACAAGCTCATGCTATATGTGTATATAGTACATGCTCACATCTGTGAAAACCAGAGAATACTGAGCGTTGAACTCTAATATTCTCTCCTTTAATCCTTTGAAACGAAGTCTCACTGAACTTGGAACTTGACTTACAGCCAGCAAGCCTCAATGATCTTCTTGCCTCTGACTCAGACTTCTCTCCAGGGTCTGTAACTGTGTCAGAATCTGTTTAGAGATTCCAATTTTAGAAATACTGTTCTGTGTAACTTTTCTTTTCTTTTTTTTTTTTTTTGGTTTTTTCGAGACAGGGTTTCTTTGTGTAGCTTTGTGCCTTTCCTGAAACTCACTTGGTAGACCAGGCTGGCCTCGAACTCACAGAGATCCGCCTGCCTCTGCCTCCCGAGTGCTGGGATTAAAGGCGTGCGCCACCACCGCCCGGCATGTGTAACTTTTCTTATGGAAATGGCAGACTTGTAAGAAGGCAAGACTAGAAATAACACTTTGTGTGTGTGTGTATGTTTTAGACAGGATTTCCCTTTGTAGCTGTGGCTGTTCTGGAACTCATTTGGTAGACTGTGCTGTCCTCAAACTCATAGAGATCCACCTGCCTCTGCCTCCTGAGTGCTGGGATTAAAGATGTGCACCACTACTACCTGGCTTCTTTCCTTTTTTGAGAAGACTCTTCTGTAGCCCAAGCTGGTCTTGGGCACATTAACTTGCTAATTAGCAGAGGATAACCTTGAACTGCTGATCTTCCTGCCCCTACCACCTGAGTTCTGAGATTATAGTTGTGTGCTACCACATTTGTGTTTAATGCAGTGCCAAGAATCCAATCCAGGGCTTGCCTTCCATGTGATGTCAGAAAATCATTCTACCAAATGAACCATATCTTCAGCCTTCTAATGCACAGTGTATATCCTGTCTCTCTCTTGACATCCCCACCCACCTCCACTCACTCCCCCCCCCCCAGTCAAAGCGTCTCATGAGGTTAAGGTGCAAATCAGGAAACAGTGACTCATGTTTCAGCAATTTCTGTAGGGAATGAGTCACTGACACAGGGGCTGAATTGTGAGTAATATTTCTTCTTGGCTTCCAATTGTGTCTTCTGGATTCCAATAATCTGGCCTTTCTGTGATTTTCCCAGATTTTTACATTCTTATTTTTCTTTCAGTGTCAAGTTATCTCTATTTCCGTATTCAGACTATTTGCCAAAATTAACACCAAATTTTTAATGTGGATAATTTTGATATTCATCTTAAAACAAAATATTCTTGCATATCCTTCAAAGTGGTTGTGTCACCTTATAAAATCATCTTATCTGCCATATGTTTTGATGCATGCCATTTATATATTTAATGAAAATCACTAAAATGTTATGAACTAGTTGTTACTTCAAGTCATCTACTCAAACAAGGTGTCTTGAGATTTATTTTCACTATACTAAGTGAACTAGAGGGAAAAGAGATTGTATGCCAAGGCAGATCTTTGGTTATAAATCTTATTTCCCTGCTTTGCTTTGTTTTTTTTCCTTGATTTGTGTCATGTTGGCCAGTGGATGATGAAAGAATAGATCAGAATTAAATCTACAGGACACATATAGTCTGAGAGATCCAACCACAGTTAACAGTTAATCCTATAGCGCTATAAACATTGGTCAAGGTCTATGCATTAACTCTGGTTAAAGATAAAATCTAACTGCAGGATGTTATCAGGTCTAAGGTAATGAGAAGACAGCACCCCCAGGAGGAAAAGTAAACTCAATGAACTTGTCTTTGCTAGAGTTGTTTCAATATTGAACACCGAAGTTTCCCTGATGTTTTTTCTGTCTACTCACTAGATTATAAAATGGGTTTTTAAAAATCTAATCTTCTAGTAGTATTTATTGTTTTTAGAGGGAGGGTTGATCCAAGTAACCTCAACTTTTATTACCCAAAACAAGAACTATGCTTGATCTGAAAATTTGTTTTTTATAAGACTATAGATAATGTTGATAGCTGTAGGCTAAGATGTTTTTAGAATATAACTAATATCTTTTTCATTATATTTTAAATATACTCTTTTCACTTGAGTGATAATAACCCCACTGAGAAGCAATCTTGGCTAGCAGCTAGATTACTTTGAAATCAGCATTCTTAATGGTATGTTCAGCATAAGACATTTTGTTCTATTTTATAACTATTTCAATATAATATTTGAATTTTTCTATTACTTGTGAGCAACAGCTACAAAACTGTTACAAAGCAAAATCACACTTTATAGGTAGTTACAAAAGGGCACATATCATTTTGAAATAATAAATTTAATATTAATTGAAATCTCCTTTTAGAAACTAAGGCAATGAACGTGTCTTTGTTTTCTTTGCCTTACAATATTTTCTTTAGAAAACTTTCTTCCTTTCCTTTTACATATGGAAAGAACTTTAAAAGTAAAGTAAGTCTTTTTCTAAGTTTATATCTTAGAAATGTCTTTTTTCGGACCATGTGAAAAATCTCTTTGCACTGTACACATTCATCAAGGAAAACAGAATCCCTAGCTCCCAATTCCCATGCTAGGATAGGAAAGTGGATGGAAGGCATTCTCAAAATTGCAAAAGTATCTTTCATGATAAATATAGAAAAATTATTTTTTTCTTTAGATGAAGTTAGTTAACTCCTAAATTGATAAATAAGTGGATAAGGAACAAATGCTGCTGTTGATTGCTCTTATGTGGAGCTAGTTATTCCTTATCTTGGGAAAATGTGAACAAAGGATGTGTCTACTTGGCCATATAGAAGAAGATTATTCGCTATTTCTTCAATCACTTTAGTAGACTTCCTGGTACATATATTTCATTTTAGTTTCATACTTATTCAATAATAGAAAATACCTTATTTCTCTTCTACCAATGGGGAGAAGTTTTCTGGTTCAGGAAAAGACTCTGTTAATTATGTTATCTAAGTAGTAACAAACTATATCTTAATGGAGCTGTGATTAAGAGTCTGTCTTTGACAAAATATGATAAGCCATAATGTGATTTATAAGCCATAAACCATAAGTGATGAGCCAAATGTGCCCAGAAAGCTTTAGTGTTGACCATAGGTAGAAGTAGGCATTTTTAATGCACCATTGTTTAATATACACCAAAGTGTAGTTATTTTTAAATTTTAGACTGATTAGCTTGTCTAACAATAGTCTAGATTTTTTTTTGCTTTTGAAGTATCATTTACAATTGTATTTTAGTCTCACAAACTTATAACAGATTTAATACATAAAATCACTGGAGTTGTCTATATTTAAAGCATATGTATTTGAAACTTAATGATATTACATATATTCTTATAAAATAATAAATGGTGATAAATGTAGACAATTGATTTGTATCACAATACAAATCAAAACAAAGTTTAAAATTACTATTCAAACAAAGTTTAAATAGCTATCACAACTCCCAAATGCCAATCTCTAAAATCCTAACTCAAACTCATCTCATGTCAGCATTTTCTTCATATGATAGTTAATCTTGATTGTGAGCTGTCTAATTGAGTGACATTGAGGAGAATAGTAAGCGAACTCTCTGAATGTGTCTGTGTCATATCATTCCAGGTATGACTGGATGACGCAGGGTAGACTATAAAACATGGCTCCATCCTTTGGTGGACTCAAAGGCTGTTGGGAAATGATGGAACTGCAAAAAGTAAAGCCTTATTGGAAGGAGTGGGTCAGTGAGCCTTTTTTGTCTGTATCTCTCCTTGTTCCCTTTCTGCATTCTCTCTCTCCTTTCCCTCTCTACCACGTGGTGTAGGAGGCTGTGAGTCTTAGATTTATGTCTCATAATGTTCTTCTGATGATTCTAATGAGGACAAGTGACAGGCACAGAGCCCACGCAACTTTGAGCCAAAAGGAATGTTTTCTTTTTCCTTTTAAAATTATTTACATCATTTATTTTGTCATAGTCATCTAAAAAAAAAAAACAAGGCAGCCTTCAAATACAAGAAAAATACTTATTATTATTTTCACCATCTATGTAAACAAGGTTCAATTATTCCTTTTCATCAAACCATTACTACTGACCTGTTTTGTGCTATTTAAGCTAGTCAATTCTGTATAATTGTGCCTCCCAAGTCATGTGGATTCTGCTGGTGTTCTTGTTTTATCCACATGTTTGTGGAGGTCATCAAATTGTTAATCTTTCAGCCGTATAGCCTTAGTCCATTTAGGATGATAAAACAAATTGTAATTGTTTTTACATACATACACATTATGAATATACATATATGCCTAAATATGTATTTTTACCTGCTCAATTTGTAAAATATTACTTGTATATATGTTTCCAGGATTTTTTATTGCTACCAGACTCTACAGCACATTCAACAAGGAAAAAACAGAAGTCTTTTTTTTTTTTTTGGTACCTTGCATTAAGTTCTTCCTTTTTAAAATTCTCATATCAAACAATGTTGACATTCATCCAACCATATAAGTTGAAGGACACAAATTTATATCTTCTTATTTCCAAAGCAATTTTCTTTTGAATTCCTAGATGTGGCCATATAGCAAAGAAATCTTTCTGCATCGCTTCCTTTATTGTCTCCAAATGTTCAGTGTTTTATTCTATTTTCTTTTAAGAGTCCATGTTAACAAGAGAATACTTATATACAAACAAAATCTGCCAAAACAGTATGACAACATCCCTCAGTAAAAATGGTTTTCCCCAAATTCAATAAAATAGAATGTTTTCCAGAAACACAAGAAAGAAAAACACAATTATGTTTTATGATAAATGTGTGTGAATTTTATATAAGCCATCAAAAATCAAAATGACAGATATAATTTGATAGAAAATAAACACCTCCATATTTTACTTACATTAAGAGAAAGAGATTGACAGGCAATACTGAATAGCTATGACACCATCTTTGCAGCTGCCAGTGAGGGGAAAGCCTGTTAGCACTTAACTGTAACATATAAAAACTGGCAGTGATGCCATCGGATCACTCACCCTCAGCCAGTCTTTAATCACATCCCTGATATTTACCTGAGCTTAGTTTGCATTACATCTTGGGGATATTTGCTGTTTACTGGAAGTTCCCATAAAGAGGAGCTGCCAGCTCTCCTCTAGCTTTTAGCTTGGTGCTCCTTTTTCTATCTCTTGATGAAGTCTCAAGTAGATTTAATGCCTTCAAAGTCCTTTAACTGGTCTCTAAAAATTCAAGCTTTGTTTGAACTAATGGTACTTTTTTAGACTTGAGCTTTTGGAGAGCAAGGCCCTTGCCCTATGCCCCAAACACTCACACACAATAAGCCTTGAATAAACATTCAATAAGTCAATAATAAATCCCTGAAAATACCAGTTCATCTTTATTGGTCAAATAAAAGAGCCAAGGACACTGGACAAGCTCACAGGGAGGTGATGAGAAAACAAGGGGAAAAATTGGTTTTCTAGATGTCTGTGGAAAGATGCCTTCAAACATTTCATGCTGTCATGAGCAATCTTATGCATAAATGTTCTGAACAACCAGAACAATCATCATTGCATAAGTATTGAGATATGAGAATATTGATTTCACCAGGAAAAAATGTATAATTAATACTCAACAAGCCAGATGAATCTTTTCCTCCCTAGTGCCTCTGGTTGAAGGCGGAGGACATGGTAGACATATTGCTAAACAAATTACATTTGCTTTTGACAGAATCCACTAGAATGCTTAATAAACTCAAGCTAGTAGGGGGATTATATTTTTTAGCCATCAAACCATATATATATTTGTTAAGAAAACAAAATAAGGACATGTATCCATGCTGAGTTTCCTTGTACTTTGGTAATCCTTCTGTGAAATATTTTTAAATACATTAAACATTAAATATTATTATACATACATACATATATATATATTCATTTTTCCTTAGCTAAAACATGCTCTATAAATTTTCTGGGGACAGCTGAAACTATCATATCCCAAAGCATGCCTTTATTCTCTTAGGTACAAAGCCAAAGACTACTAAAAATACCAAGGGGTTGATTGTATAATGGTAGGAGCATGTATTTCCAGCAATTAGAAGGTAAAGGCAGAGAGATCAGAAGTTGAACACCACTCTCAACTATATAATAGTGAGCTCAAGACCATTTTGAGCTTTATGAGACACTGTCTCATCTCTCACCACCAACCAAAAACAAAACAGCAAAAAACAAGGGCAATTATAATGTCAGAGCTTCTGATTTCTCCCTTGACCCTTCTTCCCTAACAAAGCTGCCTTTGGACTTTAACCAAAATCTCATGTCACCATACTCTTTTTTAGGACAAAGATCTTCCTTGCATTTTATCATGACACTTCTCAGCTGTTTTCATTGCTCCCATTTCTAACTGCCAAGGACAGCTGGAGAAGTAAGATCAAAAGAGCAACCATCACAAGACTTACTGTGCCACCATAAATCAGCACCAACCAACTTCACTCATTTCATCTGTGCACGCCCCTGTTTCCTTTCTATACCTTTGTGTCCTAAAGCTGAGCCTGAAACAGCATCATACCAGTGTTTTGTCAAATGCAATGTGCTTAGGCAAAAATTAGGATAAGACAGAAGAAAGACATCTAAATATGGTTTTCCTGCATGGAGGCTAGTTCAGTCTGACCTTGAGGCCAAGTTCAATATATTAATTGTACCCACCAGATCAGGTTTCAACTTGTGTCAAAAGATGTCACAGTCTGAGTGTTTTGCCTCTAAGATGATGCTGAACTTCTCCCATAAAAGATTCACTATCTGATCATAAATTCAATGTCATTTTCTCAATTCAAACCCTACTATCTAGCATTCACCATTACTGATTCACTTCTTTTGAATTTTCTCCTATTGGATGGAAACATACAGAAAAAAAAAGTATCTCTTTTAAAGAATTACCATAGAGGTAAAGCACTATTTCTATTTAGGGGTAACACATAAATAAACACATCTTTTTTTTAAAAAAAAAAAAAGTTAACCTAATTCAAGGACCATGCTGCTGAAGATGGGCACATGGGCATAAAAATTCCCGGTGTGTTTATCCAACCAGGGTCTAGAAGATGGTTCCCACTTATAGTGAAAAGAGAGTCACGATAATAAATATAAGAAGTAGAACATTTGGGAAATAAAATTATTGTGCGGATTTTTTAAATAAAATTTATACTATAGCACATTCTTCTTTGTGACGATATCATTAAGATCCAATTTAAGATCACAAGCATAGTAAGAAGCCTACCAAACTTAATTTCTAGCCGAAACCAGAGCTGCCCGATGGATGCAGAACTGAAATCCTCCGGCACACACATACACATTCTCGACTTCCTCAGCACTTGACTAAAGTCTCCTGCTTGAAGCTGCTCTTCAGTTTCACTTATAAATGGCAGCAACAGCAGTGCTGGTGTCAGTGTCCAGCTGGAAAGGGACAACTTGAAGTGAGCACTTCCAGGAACTTGGATGAACACTGCACGAATTATTTCACTTAATATGGAAAATCAGTTTGGAAACAGTACTATTGACTTCATCTTCTGTCAAATGCTACCTCCTTTCTGATGAGAACAGTATTATTAAGGAACATTCTCATATTTTAATTTACTCTTAATGTATTTCTTCTAAAATACTTCTACCATCTGCAAAATGAGCCCATACTTATGTCTTGTGTCAATGCAAGAAACACTCCTCTCCCCTCAACAGAGATAAGAGATTGCTTATTCTGGGGACAAATATAATTGCCCATGGCCCAGGACGAGAGATGTAGGTTAGACTGCATTCCATGTTCTGACCTGTTGAAATTTTTATAGTAACAGGGCAAAGAAAGTCATGTAAACACACTTTAAACACTTTGGTAGAAACACCAGGAAGGTAGGTTATATCTAACTGCAAGACTCTCTGCTATGTCTCAACCCCTTGGATGGCATTTTTGATTTGGTGTTAAGCTAAGGACTGTTCTTACATTCCGCATGGTTTCCCTACTATCACAGGTTGTTGTGTCATATACAGATGTAAGCTATCAAAGATTGTTAAGGGGCACAAAGATATATAGCCAAAGATAATTCAGTACTTGACCTCTGCACAACATTGATGTTCTAATCAGTCAATCAGCCTTTGACAGCTCTTGCAGATTCTTTCAGGAATATTCATTCATATCGAGTGTCCCTAATGTGTGGGCAAATTTGTGAGGTTGAGAATAATAATTCAGTACATACCCCTAAAGTCATAAAATGCATCCCCAAATATTCCATACAAATGGATATACATGCTGCTTAAGTTTCCAGTTGATTTTGTAAGTTATAGTATAGGAAACTGTTTACCATTCCTAGTAATGATCCTGTGGACCACTGATTTGAACAGAAAATATTATATGACACAATCTCAGATGATAGAGGTAACTATATCTGTTGGATACATCATTGATTAATATATTTAGTAATAGTAATGATAGACCAGTCAGTTGTTGATAAAACTGAAGAATAAGCCATTCAGAAGGAACGGAGGGGGAGCAGAGGGAGGGAGAAGAGGGAGAAGGGTGCACTGTGACTTCATGTACAGTTCTTATTATTCTAAGATGCATTTTGCTGGTGTGTAAATCCCTTTTTTAAAAGTTCCAAAAGACATAAAGAAAATGGCTTTTTAAACTTTTCTTTTCAGTTTTTATGTATTACCTAGAGGCAAATAGCTATAGCTAATATTCCTGTCAAAACTGGTTAGGTTTCTTCACAGATAAAGACCCATTTCATCCACACCTAAGAATTTGGCATGTAGAAGGGCTATTCTCTCTTTGCCTAAGAGTCTAAGGCATTTTCCACACCTAGAAATGGGACCTCAGGAAGGAAGAGTTGGGAAAATCATATTTAGCCTCCTTTAACCCCTCATATAGGTATATATTCTCATAGCTAATATAACATGTAAAGAAAATCCACTTTATTTATTGAAGGAAACCTCCTTTAAATATTAAGGAAGATTAATATTTAAAACCAGAGGAGATTTCCTTGTAGCCTAGCTTCCCTAGCTCCTTGTCAGAAAGTCACATGCTCTTGTGATTCGAAACCTAACAAATCTACCACAGAAGTCACAGCAGTGCTTAAATGGACTTCCCTAATTCTATTTTTACACTCTCCTTTTTCTGGTTATAACTGCATTTAAAAGGCAGCCTGGCTGTCACACTGATCCATCCTGGCACCCTGGCTGCTCCTCTGTGTAGCTGATCTTGCAGCTCTCCTCGTCGTCAGTGTCTGCAGTGTGAAAGTGTGGAGGAACAGGAGTGGGGAGTTCAGCATTCTCTGGATGTCTAAATCAATCATTTTTTTGAGCATGAATAAGTCATGCTTTAATGGATGGCTTCAGTCTACATTAGGAAGCACTTGTGTGAGAAGGAGGTTTAAAAATAGAATAAATTTAGGTTTGAGAAAACCATGTTGAATTTTTCTTTAGTGAGTATCATTTTGTTTCTCCTCTAACCCAAATGCTCGATATACCAATGCTGTAATAAAAACCCTGCTTAAGTCTCCTGAAACTGATCTAATGGAACGGCTTGTGATATTGTAGCAGAAACTCATTAAGGAAGTTCAAGATTCTGAAATCAGAATAGCTCTACTGCCTTTCAGACTAGGCATGATAGATGGAAATGTCTCCCCATGCATGTTTACCAGCAGGTAGGTGTATTTCACACTCTTGATCCCTGAAAGAAGAGCCAAAGGATTTTTTTTCAGCATTGAGATCTCGCTTTCAAAATCATTCATCAATCTTTCATTCATTTCAGAAAGTCTTTTAGCTGACAGCCATCTCTGAGGGTTTTTATCAGTCTTTTGAAGGTCATATCTTTGTGGGGAGAGGTGGTGGTTTTCTCCCATAAGATGTTTAGAGTTGCCAAGAGATGGAGGGTATACACTGAAGTATCAATCTACATCATGTTAATTTCACATATATAATATCCTCTGCCATATTATTTATTTATATTTATTTTTTATTTAAATATATTTATTATATATTTATATTTATGCATATGAGTCTTTTCCTGCATATGTATATGTGCACTTTGTGCATGCCTGGTGCCCATGGAAACCAGAAGAGGGTGTCAGATCCTCTGGAACTGGAATTATAGTGCTGTGAGCTGCTGTACAGGTACTGGGAACTGAACCAGGGTCCTCAGGAAGAGCACCTAGTGTCTTAAACCACTGAGTTGTCTCTTTAATCCCCTATGCTATAATTAATTACATGTAATTACAAGCTGAATTTCCTGTCCTTGCCCCCACCCACAAAATCCTTAAGCATCAGGAATTTATCTGGGTATGAATAATGAAGAAACAAAGAATTCCCAAGTTGTCCTAAATACTATACATACTATATGGAAACACATTCAACAGGACAATTTCCAATTTTCACTTTAAATGTTCTCCCTTCATGTTTTAGACTCAGTAAGCCTAGGCATAATATCACACTCCGTATCACAAGAATCAAACTTGAGAACCTGTGAGAAAAAATCAGAAGCTGCAGTGGTAAAGAAAATGGAGATGGTTAAATGGAAAGGATACTTATCAGTATGAGGAAAACTAAATGAAGTTCACAAATTGCATTATATTCATATAAGAGAATAGAATAAAGCAAATACACCAAATGAGCTAGAGAGATAATTCCAAAGTTTATCAGCAGTTAAAAAAAAAAAGTGGATAGTAGATCTTTCCTGCCTTAGGACCATGTGGCTTCAAGCACATTACTCGCGTTAGCATTTCTGACAGACAAGCAGCCATGAACAACTAGTAAAGGAGACTGAATTCTGGGCCTAATTCCAGTAAAGCTTTATTTACAGGCCAGGAACTTAGCACACTATAGTTTACTAATCACTGGTGACAAATTAGGTGAGGAAAACTTCAAGCATACCAACATACAAAAACTTGAAATACAACACCTGGAGCTAGAGAGATGATGTAGAAGTCAAGACCACGTACTTTTCTTGCAGAGGACCCAAGTTCAGTTCCTAGCAACCACATTGGCTGGCTCACACCTTTTATAACTACAGCTCCAGGGCATCTAATGCCCTCTCCTGACCTCCATAGGCACTGTATCTATGATTGTACACACATAATTATACACACACACACACACACACAGAGAGAGAGAGAGAGAGAGAGAGAGAGAGAGAGAGAGAGAGAGAGAGAGAGAGAGTTCAAAATAGTAATTACATTTAGAGAGAAAGCTTATGGTATAGGAATCAATCAATCAATCATATCTTAATGACTCATAAACATTTTTTGAATAAAAACATAACTCAATATATGTTAAATATTGGACCTTTTTCTATGTCTAAATTGTGACATAATCAAAAATAAGCATGTCAATACAAACCACATGACATAGTAACTCACTTTAATTAAAAAATAAAAGGAATTATTCACTTAGTGTCTCTAAGTAGAGTTTGCATGACTCAAATAACCATTCAAATAGTAATAGCCATGAATGTGAAATGAAAATGAAAGAATTAAGCTTAGTACAGAATTTTGTTGAAAATTAAGATACATTTAAAATGTAATTTTAGAGTAAAAAGCAAACTTTTCAGACCATAGTGTATAGCTCATAGTGCTTTCTGCTTTAATTACCTATGTGAAATGGTTATCTGACTTATCTTAAAGTCAGTGTCATATTACAGTATTTTAATCCAGCAAAATAATTTGCAGTGTATATGTATTATGCATGCATTCCTCAAATTTCAGAGAGTTCCATCCTAACTACTCTATAAAAAAGTAACTATATAAACAGAATATTATTCTAGATCATTCCTGATCCTTCTGCCTGTAGCTCCCTCAATAAGCTGAGTAAAATTTAAATTGATTTATGCACTAGCCATGATGTTCAGGACTATTTCAGGGAGCTGCATCTCCTTTTGAAAAAAAAATCTTTGAAAATTTCATATTACATTATATATAAGGCATATATATTATCCTAGGCATATTTTCCCATCTTAACCCCCGACTTCTTGTAATACATCTCCCACAGAAATTCACAGCCTCTTTTTTTTTTTCAAATAACCCACTGAGTCCAATTAGTATTGCCCATATGTTCATGGGTTTGAGGACACCTTCTGTGCATGGGCAATATACAAATGGCCACTCCACCAAAGAAAAGTGACTCTCCCTCAGTAGCAAACTCTCATCAACAGATCCTCAGCTAGAGGTGGGCCTTCTGGAAGCTCTCCCTTCTAGGCTGGACTTTTTAACTGGCTTGTGCAGGAGTTGTACAAGTAACCACAGTTGCTGCAAGTTCAAGAGTGTGACAGCTATATTATGCCTAGGGGACAGCATCGCACAGTAGGCTTTCCAGTCTTCTGGTTTTCATATTTATTCTGCTTCCTCTTCCATGATGTTCCTGAGCCTTTGGTATGGGGTAGATAGAGATGGTCCATCTATGACTGATCACTCAGAGTCACATTCCCTCAGCATTTTGAAGTTTGTCAACTTTTGACTTCTTTTTGTAGTGCTAGCAGTTGAACCCAAGTCCGTGTGTTTGCTAGGCAAACTCTCTACTACTGAACTAACGCTCCAGCCCTTTTGACAGACATTTCTAGAAAAAAAAATCTAGAAGTCACGTTATTTTTACAGTCAAGGGATTTGCCAGAGTTATTCTCATCTTATTTGTTCCATGAGTACCTTATTACCATTAACAAGCAATACAATCAGTAGCCACAGTAATAAGCATGATACATGGGGAAGAGTGTCTTTCTAAAAAGCAAACAATTTTAAAGATTGTCTCTTAAAGGCATAATACTTGTTTGCACTTAGTAAGAAGCAGAATTACAAGTCTGCAGAGGTTATAGCCTCACAGGAAAGCAATAAAGAAACCACTGTGCCTATGAGTATACTTTAACCAGAGTAATCAATAACAGATAATATTTTAATTCCTGAAAAGGCAATTATGTACACAAGCATATTCCCCTAATCTGCCAGCTGATACGACCTAGAAGTAAACAGCCAGCTATTAGCAACAACCACAGCCAGTACCAAACACCTAATTTGCAATGCCTTTCCTCAGCAAAAGGGTTCCTCATGTTACAGAAATAACTTGAATTCCAGCTGGGGTAACAAACACACAAAAGGATTGTGTAGTATCTCAAAATGCCACATAGGAAGAAAGTATGTGCACAACACACACATACATACATACACACATACATACACATGTACACATGCATGCACAGACATGCACTCACATGCACACTCACACTCATGCACACTAACACAGACATGCTGCACAGACACATTCATGTGCACACATGCACACTCAAACACACATTTACATACAAGTATGCACACACAAAGGAGCTTAGAACCAACTCAAAGAGCTCCTAATGACCTAAGTATGAATTATTTGAACAACAGTTTTTTTAATGAGATTGGATTAAGACCAAAAAATGTAAAATAACAAGGTGTCCGTAGAAATACAAAATATGAAAAAAAATTATTGGAGGAAAATAATAAATCTCCCACAGAGGAAAAAGTATAATTTTTTAAAGAAACTCTGTCCCACTCCTCAGTTTGGATTCTTCTGATAACTTCAAAAAAATATGGTGTGCAGAATCTGGTGCTTGACTAGCATGCATGAGAGCCTTGGGACCCTCAGTACTGCACACATAACATGAAAAAGGGGAGAGGAGTAATTTTATAATAGAGGAACCCGAAAAGTGCTACTTCTACCAGATAGCTGTGATAAGTTATGTAAATACCATGTATTCTCTATGTGACTAAAAAACTATGCTTTACCTCTGTTAAATTTACAGACACAGATATAAATATCCCCAAAATTAGTCAAGTGAGTTTGTGAAAAATAACTAAATAGTATTTCTCAAAGGTGTGTATGTCACTCAAAACTAAGAAAGGCAGAGGGCATGGTAGAATGAAGAGGAGGCTGAGGAGATGTGAAGGCTGTGTCTAACATGGCACCTGCGTGAGGATGTAGAACAGATGAAAGACAGAAGGTGAAAGCCGAGGACATCTGCCCAAGTACGGACGACACAGTAATGCATCAGTAGTGATTGACTCATTGCAATGAATGTTCCATACAAATATGTGACTGAAGGTGGAACCTATGTGTGCTTTGAATATTTTCTTTCTTAACCCCAAATCAACATCAATGTTGCAAATAGTATGGCCACAGAGGACAGAAATAAAGGACATTATTAATGTAATCAATTCATCATAAAGACTAGAACACTGTGGGGCCCTGAGTAACCAATATAAATACTTGTGAATACAAGAATACAACATTCTCATCATCACATATCTGTGTGCATTAACTGCTCTATGTATAACACATGTCTATTTGGAGTACAAAAGTTCTCTTTCTGAAATTTAAAGTGTCACAAAACATATGCAACCATAAATCCAAATAAGTATTAAAGAGTATATAGTATAACCTTTAGCATTAGCCATCATATATGTACATATATGCCTGTGTATATACATGTGTTTGTATATAGTTGTGTACCTGTATGTGTCTATGTATGAATATATATATATGTGTGTGTGTGTGTGTATGTGTGTGTGTGTATCTGGACTTCTTATGTCATTATTCTTGTTTATCTGCATTTATGTGGTTTTCTGTACTATCTCAATTACTCTGCTTTTACTCGATATCTTTTTTTTTTTTTTTTTTTTTTTGGTTTTTCGAGACAGGGTTTCTCTGTGTAGCTTTGCGCCTTTCCTGGAACTCGCTTTGGAGACCAGGCTGGCCTCGAACTCACAGAGATCCACCTGGCTCTGCCTCCCAAGTGCTGGGATTAAAGGCGTGCGCCACCACTCCCCAGCTGAGACCTCGATATCTTTCAGTATATGTCTCCTAACTGCATCCTCAGCAAGGTCACCTTGCTTTGTTCTTGGCTCTTTGCTTTTCCAAGCACATTTAAGATTGGCTTTTCATTCATAGGAATTGATTTTTATTGATGCTGTATTCACATTAAAAAATTTAGGGAAGAATTGATGTCTTAACAATATTATATGAGCACTGATTATCACTTCATTTTTCTAATTCCTCTTTGTTAAGTTTGTATTTTGGTTGTAAATATTTTGTACAGATTTCATTTGAATTTTCTCCTAAGTATATGAGAACTATTGATGTTGCTATAAATGCAATCCTTCAAACTTTTATTTTTTATTCAACAGGGCTCCCTAGAGGAACAGTATGATAGGATGAATATAAATATATATATATTTCATATGTATATACACATATAAAACATGGGGATATATTAGAGTGACTTACAAGTTCTGGTCTGGCAGGTCCAACAATAGCTCTCTCCTAACATAAAGGCCAAGAGTCCAGTAGTTGTTCAGTCCTGACAGCTGGATTTCTCTGCTGGACTTCTGTCTACACTGGAATCCTGAAGAAGTAGGTTCCCTCACCAGCAAAGGAATACCTCAACAGCTGGATAGATCAGCTTGACAGTGAGAGTGAGGGCAAACAGGCAAAAGGCAAAAGCCTCTTTCTTCCCTGTTCTTTTATGTTGGCTGCCACCAGAAGGTTTAGGGTAGTATTTCCCACCTCAAATGGTCTTATTCCAAAAATAAATTTAGGATGGGTCTTCCCACTTCAATGATCCACTCAAGAAAAATCCCTCACAGTTGTGCCCAGCTGCTTGGGAATTAGTTAATTCCAGATGCAATCAAGTTGGCAACGAAGATTAGCCATCACAACTTTCTTTTGCTGTTTGCTGAAATATAATTTTAAAATATATGTTGTATATTTATACAATGGATTATTACTCAGCCATTTTAAAAATGAAATGAAATTGGCAGGTAAACTGGTGGAACTAGAAAAATAATAATTCAGAGTGTGGTATCCTAGACCCAAAAAGACAAAATTTGGTAGAATGTATTTGCTTATAAGTGGATATTAGCTGTCAAGCTACAACCCATAGAACTACAGAGGTTAGGCATAGAGTAAGGGACTAGAGGATATAATTAGATCTCATTAGAGAAGAAAATAGAATAGATGGATGGGGAGTATCTGTAATGGGATAATGTGTGATGGAGGAAGAGAAAGATGGAATAGGAAGGGAGTATGGAGAAAAATATATCTTATATATAGACTTTACATCTAGCTCACATACTCACTTAATAAATTCATCTTTTAGATCTAGAGTTTTTACTAGTTGTTGATAGTTTAGTCACAGAGATCTCATCTGTGAATAATGGCTCTTCCCTTTAAATACAGATATTATAAATATATATGTGAATAATGGCTCTTCCCTTTAAATACAGATATTATAAATATATATGTGAGTACAGGTAATAATTTTGTCTTTTTTGTACCCAGTAGTAGCTATAGATTCCTGCTGTCTTTTCTTTTGATTTCATCATTTTTCAATCCATAACCAGAGATTGATTCTTCTCAGTTAACCCTTGGATGACGTATGGGTCTCTTTCTCCTTTGCACGCCTCTCCCACTGCATTCCTCATGAACTCCTTGTACACAAGCATTGTGTTTTCCTGACTGGTCATCCTGGATTGTCTTCTTGCTTCTTCACTCATCATCAACTTCTCCATTGAATCATTTTGTAATGCTACATAAACTACTGGTCCAGTGTCCCAGGATCACACCGACTTTTTACTCGATGGTATAAAAATTCTTCCAAACAATATTTAAAACTCTAAAAGTACTAACTAGTTCTAACAAACTGTTGACTTAATTCATCCAAACTCTTTCATTTCTCTTCTAATAAACTAGGACTCCTTTATCCCCCTTGACACATTATGGTTTTTTTTTCTTTCCACTTAAAATTTTTCTACCATTTTCTCAATGCTTTAGAGCTTCCTGGCTGACCATTTCAGATGAATTTTAATTAAGTACTGCTTTGAAATCTTTCTTAGTCTTCTTTTTGTATCAATATTGAACCTTTTTTTTGGATCTGCATTTCCCAAAATCAACTCTAAGTTCCTGTGATTCGGGTTTTGAAAAATACTTCATGAATTTTATATGCCAGACATACTGAGACAAGCTAGCATCCTATCCTGCCCATAAATTCTAACAACAAAGCAAACAATCAATAAATATTTAAATCAGAAAAACTTCAGATTTTGATAAACTCTAGAGGAAATAAGCAATGCATTGTGATAGAGAAAATAGAAAGAAATCAATTCAACATTGCTAGGAAAGGAATCCCTTAGGAGCGATTTGTGCCAACAGAGGGAAAGAATGAGAGGAAACCAGAATATAAAAGATTGGCAATGGCACTCTGAGTAGAAAGGCAGCAAACCACAGAGCCTCCAAGGTATGAAGTCTGTGTGCTGAAGCAGAAAGGAGAAACAAGGTTCATGGACGGCATTGGAGTCAGAGTATGTGAGATGACATTGGAAAAGCACACGTTTCAATAAAAGGCCAAAAAGACATTGAAAAATACTAGGATCCCTTTTCTTTTAAAGGGATTGAAAGCAGGGTATAGTAGTGTGAGCTGGCATCTGTGGTCTCTTAGAGTCTGCAGGACATCTGTCCAGGCCCATTTGGCTTTCAGAGTCTCCATTGAGAAGTCAGGTATAATTCTAATAGATCTACCCTTATATGTTACTTTCTCTTTTTCCCATGTAGCTTTTAAAATTATTTCTTTCTTCTGTATGTTTAGTGTTTTGATTATTATGTGGTGAAGATACTTTCCTTTCTGGTCCAATCTGTTTGGTGTTCTGTATGCTTCTTGTATCTTTATAGGCATCTCCTTCTTTAGGTTAGAGAAATTTTCTTCTATGATTTTGTTAAAAACTATTTTCTGGGCCTGTGAACTGAGATTCTTCTTCTTCTATTCCTATTGTTCTTAGGCTTGGTCTTTTTCTGCCTGCAAGATGTACTGGAGCAATGGTGGCTCAGAGCTTGTGGGAGTGGCCAACCAATGACTGGTCTAAATTGAGGCCCAAACCATGAGAGGGAATCCATGCCCAACACTGCCTAGATGACCAGGAACTGAAAGCTGGATGGCTCAGAGACCGTGGGTAGAAGCAGGCATGATAGGACCCCCCCCCAAAAAAAAAAAAAGAAAAAATGTCAATGAAAAGATTTCTAATGATATTCTGCTATACTCATAGATCAATGCCCTAGTCCAGTGGTCATCAGAGAGACTTGATGGGAGCAGACACAGAGACCCACACCCAAACATTAGGGGAATCCAGGATAGAGGCAAAGGACTGTAGAAGTCGTGGTGGAGGACACCAGTAGAACACGGTGTAGCAGGAATCTTAAAAGTTCTTATTAATAAAATCAAACCCGAGGCCAGTTATTGGGGTCCATGCTGGTAGATCAGAGAGACAGAACAAGCCACAGCTATCTCACCTTGCCCGTTCCTCAGCTGGTCCTATTTCTTCAGACTGGAAGTTTCTGTGTCCTCATCCCAATGGCTCTCAGCTGAACTGCTGCTAGAAGCCTGAATGCTTAACCAGGCCAAAATCTTAACCAGCCAAAATCTTCTAGTTTCTGGTCCTCACGCCTTATATATCTTTCTGCGTTCTACCACCACTCCCTGGGATTAAAGGCTGGCTTTCTGGGATTAAAGGTGTGTGTCACCATGCTTGGCTATTTCCAATGTGGCCTTGAACTCACAGAGATCCAGAGGGATTTCTATCTCTGGAATGCTAGGATTAAAGGCGTGTGCTATCACTGACTAACTAGTGGCTTGTCTGTTCTCTGACCCCAGGAAAGTTTATTAAGGTACACAATATTTTGGTGAACACAATACCACCAACAACACGGCCCACAGAATCAACTAAGTAGGCTCATAGAGACATACAGAGACTGAAACAGCAGCCACCAAGCCTGCATGGGCCTATGCTAGGTCCTCTGCATACATGCTGTTGTTGTTTAGCTTGAGGTTTTGGTGGGACTCCTAACAGTTGGAATGGGGGGTTTTCTCTGACTCTTCTGCCTGCCCTCCAGATTCTTTTCATCCTACTGGGTTGCCTCACCCAACCTTGATTTGGTGGTTTGTGCCTAGTCTTATTGTATCTTGTTCAGTTGATATCCCTGGAGGCCTGCTCTTTTCTTAGGGAAAATGGAGGAGCAGTGGATCTGGGGAAGAGGTGAAGTGCAGGGGGGAGGGACTGAGAAGAGTGGAGGGAAAAGAGGTTCCAGTTGGGATGTATTGTATAAGAGATAATTTTTCAAAAGGATGGAAAGCTGATGAATAGATATAAAACATGGAAATAACATACAACCGTTTTATAAGTTCATAGAGCTGACATGTGAAGAGTGAGTTGGAAAAAGTAAGAGGAAAAGCAAAAAGACAAGACTTGAAGATAACTCCACCTTTCTAGGTGATTGATAACACTAGCTATCCTGGAGAAGAGGTAGTAAAGGTCAAGATAAGTAGATGCATTTGAGACATGTTACATGGTTACACAGAAACTTGTATACACAGAAGTGGAAGATGTATCTTACTTGAAATTACTGAACAAAAGGGATAACTTTCTGATGGTTGTAGTTCCATTTATTATAATACCAGTCTATCTGTTAAAGCTCCCCAAATGAGCATTTAAGTATAAGTTATGTTAAGATAACTTGTATAATAGAGGCTGGAATCATGAAACGATATAATCTGAAGTGTTGTATTTGAAGAAAGGGGCATGGACTGGCCCCTGAAGCATTTCAACTTTTGAAGTTCTGAAAGGAGAGATGCCAAGAATAAAATGTTGAAAGTGCAATCATAAATGTATTAAGGAACCCAAGAGGGTGTGATGTCACAAACACCAATAAAAGAGTGTCAAGGAAAGAAGGAATAAAGTCCTGCGTAGAATATTGCTGGAAAGTTGGTAAAACGAGCAAACACTTCTCATAGACTGGCAACATAGAGAAAAATGGATTTCTTAGCACTGCTTGAGTATTGAAAAGAAAGGCAAATTGAAGTGGATTCAAGAGGGAAAGAGGAGTTAGGGGTCAAGACAGTGAGGTTAGATCACAATATTAGGAGATGGTCCTTTAAAAGGAGGGGGCAGTATGCTGCATCAACCACAGGGGTATAAAATCTAAGGGGACTTTCAAGTTATGCTCTTTTCCCTTTCAGTTTGGATTGATTTATGCATTTTAAAAAGGATGTTTCTAGAATACATATATGTGCTGATGGAGATTTGAATATTGAGTAAGAAAGACTCGTGATATATGAGCCTGAATCTCTAGGTGGAAAAGTGATGTTTTAAAATGTTCCTGAACTGACATGACCTCAGTTCTTCAAGCCATAAATACAGAGTCCTTATTGCCCATATTAACAGTGAACTGGGTCAGCACAGAAGCAAAGAACTTGGCAAAGCACCAATCCCCACTCAGACCATTCATCTCAATCTGCCCACTGCTCCTTCACCTGCTAATTTATATTATATCCATAGCTGTTAACCAGTTGTGGAATATCCATAATGACATCCATCCTACAGTTCTTATTGAATGAGGCTAATGTCTTTAAAAAGCAAATGACTGAAATTATACACTCAGCAGAATAAAAAAAAACAATAACTATCAATCTAAAAATTAGCAGACCAGATTTTTCTACGTTAAGAAGTTAATTGTACATTATTTTTTAATGATAGCTTTTTTTTAAGCACACACTAAGTGCCACTATTACACAGTGGAAGCTGTGTGATTTTACACCAGGTGATCTTAAGGGAAGTGAAAAAGGGAATTGAGCCTCTGCTGACAGGGGAGAGCCAAGCTAGGAGAAAAGGTTGGAAGCAGGCAATGAAAACAAGATGGGGAGTGATATAGGAAGAGGCCCAGGCCTGCTGGAACAGTCCTGTTAGACTTCTCTGGCATTGCATGTACATGTGAGTGCATTTACACACATCCATGAGCTTGGGCAGATTTACTATGTACAGTCTTGCTTTAGAATTTTCAGAGAGTCAGAAAAGATTCAATCTAAGCAACACCAGCTTTTGCCAGCTGATGCTGCAACCCAGACAAATGCTTGGGGAAAATGAAGGCAGAAGTGAAGTTTTTGAGTGATTTTTGGGTTCCATGAAAATAGGTAAACTGAGATCCGGTGTCAGAACTAAATTCTGGCTTTAGTTCTAAGATTTGCATGCTAAATGAAGCCTACATGCATTCCAACATCTCTTTGAGGCTCAATAAATGGCATTAAGAAGTGGGCTACCCCATGAGGCTGCAAATGCTGTGCTCAGTGATAGATTCCATCAGCCCCTTAAAAAAATCCTCCCATTTCAGCCATTCAGTCTTCCATTCAACAAATATAATGATTTGAATTACCTAGTTATCACCACACAAAAACACTGTTGCAAATATCCTAAATATTATGAATTTAGTGCATATAGAACTAGCAATCATTAAACAAACATCCCTTACCAAGAACAGATAAAGTCATTCTTGAGCTGATTGACAGTTTTCTTGAGCACCAAACACAGGTAATTATTTTTACAAATTTAGTTTTATTATTCATTATAACTAGAGCAATATTTAAGTTATATGTGGTATGTTTTGATAATACATAGCCATGCTAGTTGTCATTAAACAGTTACAAGGATTTTTAACCCCATTTTAATCTCAGAACAAGTGAAAGTATTCCACAGTCTTATCAAAAACTAATTTTCTTCAATTGTGTCTCTGTATGTGCATGTATGTAGAAAAGGCCTTGAACCTTGCTGTTTTCATTCATTTCTTTCTTGCATAAACAAAGGTGAAATTTTTCTTGGTGGAACTTTTTAGCTGTACATTTTCTAAAATTCTAAAACAATTTTTCTACAGTATTTCTGCAAAGGTTACCAGATGTAGAATTCTATAAATTTATTTTATGCATTATTACTCTTTAAATTTTTAACTGCCAATTCATTGTACTATGCATGTGTAACATTTGGTTACATACATGTTTTGTAAATACTACACATGTATATATTGCAAGTATTTTCATTTGTTGAAATATAAAGTTAATTATCAACATAAGGTCAAAGAAAAGCCAACTTTGAATAAATTAGTTAAAGGAAAAACTTCTCAAACACAAGACTGAAGTTGAAAAATACTACATTAAATTACCATGACACAAAAGTTACACATTCTTTCAAAATCATGTCTTTTTCACATGTCAATGCTAAGAGAGAACCAAATTTTATCCTAAACTTATTACTACTATTCATCAATTTGTCCAACAAACTAATAAAACTTTACAAAGGTAAAGGATTGTAATTGTGACTGGCTCCTGGTTTTAATGGATTATTTTAAAGTTTTTTTAGACTCTGCTACTCCATAATACTTGAGTAGTTGCTATGACTATAATCTAAAGACAGGGTAAAAGGGGGAAAATATTCTCCAAAAGTGATAGCTGTCTACCAAAGCCTGATCCAACCTGTTTAGGAAATACTCCCCAGAGTCTCCGTGACCCCGAGATTGTGAGTTGCAAAAACAGTCGCTCTGATGAAAGTGGTGATCACAGAATGGTCTGCCTAAAGAGTGCCAACATTCAGACCAGATAGCAATGTCTGAAAATCTGAATCGTATCTTAGAGATATAACTTTTATCTACTTCTCTAAAAATTGCTAAGCTTACAGGCTCAAAGATTTGAACACAGAAAATTACAAATTCTATCAGCAATTTTTGTATGCACTCAATGGCAATTCAAGGAAAGATGACTAACATGGATGACACTACCCTAGAAAGTTTTACCAGTAGTTTAGCCAAAACACTTATTTTCTTGGTTGTCCTCAAGATTCATCATGGATGATAAGAGATAAATTAAATATATACCAGCGATTGAGAATTTTAGGAATGTTAGGGCTAAAGAGGATTGGGGGAAAGGTCATCTTTGCTTATATAAGCAAAGATTGAATACCCCGAGGTCTAAGCACTGTATACATGCACACTCATACACACATAGATAACAACTGAAGAAAATTGCATGTCCTTTACAAGATTTTTTTAAAAAAAAAAATTGAGGACTCTCCAAATCCATATTTATGTTATTTAGTTAGAGTTGCTATATTTTTATCTGCATTTTAAACATATCATTTGCATTTTCTGTCCTAAGATGATTCTTTGTAAGAAATATAGTTTTTCTGAAAACTGCTCAGAGAGAGCAATGGGGATAATTAACAGTGAAACTCTAGATCAGGTATTGATGCTCAGCTTGGATCAGTTTAACTGCCCTCAGCTGGGGTCCTTCAGATGAGAATTCCATGAAATACAGTCAGTTCTTCAGTTGGGAGTCCATGAAACCCACATTGAGTTATTCTCTCCAATTATTGAAATATACTCCATTTATTTAAAATTACACATATCTCCAAAGTTGCTATTCTGATCATAAAAAGAATAATTCATGATTATTGTAGAAAATCTGGAAAGGTACTGGGATAGTAAGTATACATCTTGGGCCCACTGTATTGGAAAATGACTGATAACCATCTCAGAATCCTTTTCTACTTCCCTGTATCCTTTACTTCTAGTCTCAGATGCACATGTTTCTGGGAAATTAGATATTCCTCATAGCTTCAAGGAGCATGCAGTCAGGGCACTTCCAATGCCTCTGGCTCTAGTCATGACTGGAGCCAAAACTGTGTCTCTGAAATCAACTGTAAAAATGCTTTTTAACATCAAGGGAGTTGAGTCATCATATTTATTCCTAATATTTCACAGTCAATTTTTGGCTTCTTAGTTTTTGGTACATTAGCACAATCTTTGAAAGTCCTTATGTGTGCAAATATAATTTTCCTTTAAAGTTATGTCACTATTTTTATACTTAAAAGTCCTTTCTGGTTTAGAAATTAGCTATGCCCACTTAAGTGTGTGTGTTGAGGATTTATGGTACCATTGTCTACATTAAGGAAAAGTGTTAATGCTAGTTCTAAAAGCAGCTGGGAAAATGTTAAATGTGCTTTCTTCCCATCTGGTGCTAAGGTTATTCTTTTCTCCATGGTATCATAAATCCCCATTATTCAGTGCCCACCACATCCATTGATTTAATACGGTATGTTGAACAATGAGACAAATACAAAATCAGGGCTTCTGTTAGAATAAGTTCACTATAATAATAATAATAATATTCCTCAAAAACACTTTACGGAGAATTGTGGGAGAGAGATTCACCAAGGAGGGAAGGGTAAGTAAGGACAACAGGAGGGGGTGTTGAGGGATATTTGTACACTGAAGATACACTGCTGTGATTGCTATAATAAAGCTGAATGGCGATCGCGAGGCAGGAGGGATAAGAAGGACTTCTGGGCAGAGAGAGAACTCTGGAAAGAAGAAAGGTAGAGTCAGACCAGCCAGACTCGAGGAAGCAGGATGGGCAGTACGGAGATGAGGTAACGCCACGTGGCGGAACATAGATTAGTATAAATGGGTTAGTTTAAGTTATAAGAGCTAGTGAGACAAGCCTAAGCTAAGGCCGAGCTTTCATAATAATAAGTCTCTGTGTCATTATTTGTGAGCTGATGACCTCAACAAAAAAGCACAACATCAGGGAGGCAGTAAAGAATGACATAAACAGGTATGGAGCAAGAGCAAAGAGGAGAAAGTGATTCCCTTTGCTGGAACTTATGACAGGTGAGGAAAACTAGTTAAATGTAAGACTACAAGGATGGAGAACTCACAACACACAGCCTCTGAGAGTCAGGCAAGAGAAAGGAGCCCGGTTTGCTTCTGAATGGGCCACTCAAATGGGTGTGAGGGACACACTAAAAAGAGGTGTGCTTTAGACCTATGTAATTGCAATTACATATTTCTCTATTTCAGTAGGAAAAAAAAGATCTCATACCTTCATGTCTTTCAGCACAGTAAAAGAAGGTTCCTAGGACAGATAAATTGAATCACAGCCACAATTTTCTAATTTGAAAAATAACAAATCTCAATCATCACTTAGAGGAAAGTTACTGCACTGAGCTCCCTTCCCATTTAGCAGAACACAACGGAGGTATAAATGCCAACCCTCTGTTCCCTCTTCCCCACTGACAGAAAAAAAGACTCCTCTAAAATTCTAATGGAGAATTAGAGAATAGCAAGCAAGACATGAGAAGAGTGGAAGGTGGGTGTTTTTCATTTGCCTCCCCGGCAGTCCCCAGCATTGTCTCTAAATGGTGGTAGAAATTCCATCCTTCTTTTACATTTTATAACTGCTCACAGTTGTGTCATTGGAAAGACTCACAGTCACATTTTCAGCCCCTGTGCATGTCTAATTTCTATTCACACATTGGGCATTTTGCTACTGTGAAACTAAATTTGAGATTAAAGTGGGTTTTCCCCTGCTGCATTAACTCTCTCTATCACATGCTGCACAGCTCAAATCATGTTGCTCCTCACAGCTTCTCCTGGGGGCAAAGTGGACTTCATAGAGACAATTTATGGCCCCCCATAATAGTTTTATGAGCCTGAAAGTATGGAGCCATCCCTGTGTGATTTCCATGCGCATAGGAAAATCCTCTCCTATTCTGCACTATAGAATTAATCTTTGTATTATTTTCCATGAAAATTTCATATTCTTACTGTCATACTTGCTCAAAATGACTAGACATAATTCATCATAAAATATCAAATACTGCAAACAGTGGAGGTTTGTATCACCCATGGCCAGGTTAAGCAAGATGTCCAGATTATAACCAAGGGCTTTATTTAAAACGAGTCTTGATAGAAAGCTTCACTGTAAATGTGACCCCTAACTTTTTATGGCCAGACTATAGTTTGAATGAAAAATTGCCTCATTTTAACAGAGTTTCAGGTAATGTTTTTCTTGACTTTTACACAATGAAGTGTTTTACTGCAGCTGCTGGTGGATCAGGTACAAATTTCCACATCAATGTACTCAGCACTTTTTGGAGAAACTAATCCACATTTCATAAAGAAGCAATCATATAAATTTATATTGAAGCATTAAATTTCTAGAAATAGTCTCTGATATGTATCTAATGTGGTAAATTAACACTATAGTCCTAATCCAATCACCTCAGCATTCTGTTTAAACTCTTAAATAACAGAAGGAAAATTCCCCATAAACAGTGTCCCCAAAGTAATTATGTTTATTTCTGATTTATATTTGGGCAAAACGTCATCACCTACGAAATCAAATTATTTCCTTGAATATTAAGTGTACCTGGAGAGTTTCTTTCCAGTTCCTGCCAAGCCCCATCAGTCCCGGAACCCACTAATAAAATAAACACACCGACTCTTATATTACTTATAAACTGTATGGCCATGGCAGGCTTCTTGTTATCTACTTCTTTTATCTTGAACTAACCCACTTCTATTAATCTATAAGTTGTCACATGGCTCATACCTTAACGGTAACTTGCATATTGCTTGTCATGGTGGCGGCTAGTAGGTCTCTCCACCTCAGCCTTCCACTTCCCAGAATTTTCCTCTCTGCTTGTCACATCTATACTTCTTGCCTTGCTACTGGCCAATCAGTGTTTTTTTTTTTTAACTAACCAATCAGAGAAACACATTTGACATACAGAACATCCCACAGCAATTAAGTATATAACATTTGTTTTGATGGGTGCATCATGTTCTTCTGTGATTTCCCCTAGACTCCCTGTTATAAGCAGGAAGTTACTGAATGAAAATCAAGTAGAATGTCCAAAAATAAGAAAGCAAATCCAAGAACATTTAAAAATAGACTTTAGCAAGATACCATGTTTGATAAACTAAAACCAATAATGCATAGTAGATATTTAGCATATTGGGAGAAAAATAGCAATAGCAAAAATGGAAGGAGAAGGAAATGAAAATTATTTGGAGACAAAATTAATTATACTCTTCAGCAGTGATGGGATATTGTTTGATGATAAGTTCAACTAGGTTTATAAGTTAAAGATGCAAGGATTCCAAAGGAACTTCTGCAATAAAAGAGAAATTATAAGGTATTACTAGTAAGACACAAGATAGGAATAAAATATGAATACGTTATGAAACAATACATAAGAAAAAAGGTGAAAGAAAAGGATTCAGAAACAAATTTAAAACCAATCATCCATTTATAGTTTAAAATCAAAACAAATTGCTGATTACATTAAATATAAATGGCCTAAGCTCTTAATAAAAATATAAAATTATCTCAGTTTAATAATATGGAAAAGCTGCATGTTGTCTATAAAGACATTTAAATAGAAGGACACAATGAGAAGCCAAGTAAAAAGAAATGACAAAATTAATGAATAGTTTTAAAACAGGAACTGCTAACCAGAATAATAAAAAGTCATAAAGATGAAGGGAAAGGTTCCACAAAGATGGGACAATTTATGTGGACTCCAAAGCAGGACATTCACTGAGCCATGAACCAGTCTCAGTGATTATAGAATTCCCTAAAGCGAGAAAGAAATGGATTTGGATGGGTGGGAAGCTGGGGAGGATCTGGAAGAAGATAGGGAAAGAGAAAGTCCAATCATAATATAATGATGAATTTTCAATTGAAAAAATAGAACAATAATAAATTGATTAAATTAAAAATAAAATACAACACATAGTCTGAAATAATAATGAAATTTTAGAAGAAACTGATGACAAAAGAGACATAGGGAAGATCTCCAAACATATATTTTAAATGAGCAAGTAATAAAATAAAAGATAGAAAATATCTTGAACTCAAAAAATAAAATATAATTTCTTGAATACCACTTAAGAAGGACTTATTAAAAATAGCTATAAATATTTATGGTAGAAATGAGTGAGATTTTAAAATCAGTAATTTATTCTTTTGTTCTAAATAACCAGGAGGAAGAGAGTACAAAGAGCCCAAAGCAATCAAAGGAAAGGGACTCTGCAGCGTAGAGGCAGAAACCTGTGAATGGAAAGTAGAAGAACAAAAGGAAAAAGTGCAACTGGCAGGGGCTCCTTGTAAAACAAAAAGCATACAAAAGCAACAGCACTAATCACTTGGTTAAAGGCAATGCATAAGCATATGCACATCTTATGAATGAAGGTAGAAGGTCCACTTCAGATTACAATCATTATATCTTTATTCTAATGAATGTGAAAATTCAACTGAAATAAATGAACTTCTTGAGAAACAAGACAAAAGACCTCATTCAACGTTACACAGATTACCCAGAAGACTCAACAGGTATTGTTTTAAATAAATTTACTTAAATAAATAGTGCTTAAAATACCCTACAAAGAAAACTTGAGGCTCAAAGAACTTCACTTTTAAATTCTTTACTTGAAAACAAAATCTACCCAAACTTATCTGTAAAATAGAAAAGAAGGAAAAAGTTCACATTTCATTTTGCAATAACGGAATCATTCTAATGTCATAACCAGAGGAAGGAGAAGGAAAATGAAGAAAAGCTTGTTCAACATGAAAATGCTCCTAAGAATGCTTTCAAAACTTCACTTTGCAACAGAAAACCACAACCAATGAAAATACAGACTTGTGGAGCCCAGTCCCAAGAATGTATCCACTGAACATCCCTGCATGAAAGGCTCAAGGGACATCACTAAAGAGAAGTGAGAAAGACTGTCAGAGCCAGAGTTTGCTGTGAGATTGCGTCTCCTAGTAACACCAGAAGCATACATATTATGCATAATAAAGTATGAGCATATTCTACTTACAAACAGAAGTAAAGCTGAGATACCCAAGTTTGCCACTCCTACACAGCATATACTGGAGGATCTAGTTACACCAATAAGGAAAAAAAAAAAGACAATGAATTAAGAAATTAAGTTAATGATAAAGAAAATCAAAGTTGTCTTTATTCACAGACAAAATTATTATATAGAAAGTCCTCAAAAACCTAGAAAAGATTTTAATAAGTGAATTTAAAAGGTTTCAAATACAAAAGTATAGTCTATAGCTACATGTTAATAACAAATAATTAGTAAGTTCATTTTTCCTTAAAAGTGGTATTATAATTAGATCAGTTAATTTCAAGTATTTCATTTAATAAAATACCTTAAGATTAGATTATTGTTGTTATAGCTTTTTCCTCTAGGCCGGCGATTCTCAACTTGTGGGTAATTATCCCTTTGGGGATCATGTATCAGATATCCTGCATATCATACATTATGGTTCAGTACAGTAGCAAAATTACCATTATGAAATAGCAAGGAAATAATTTCATGGTTAGGGTCACCACAATAAGAGGAACTGTACTAAAAGGTCGCAGCATTAAAAGGATTGAGAACCATTGCTCTAGGCATAATGATATGACTACCTTATGCCCATTTTGGTATAGAGATTAGTTTGGCCTGGTTAAATAAATAACTGTTAAATAATCTGAGGCTAGAGACTGTGAATGAGGAAAACAGAGAAACACTACAAGGAAACAGTGTCTGCAAATGCCAGTGTGAACTCACAGTGGTTGTAACATCACACACAAGACTTGAAAAAGCCTAAACCAGACCAAATCCCAGTACAGAGAGAGGAGTTAGGCACAAACTTTCCCACCAGCTGAGAAGCTATTGGCAATTTCTAGCTGCTGAGAGGAATAGCCAATTTTCCCTAAAGTTTAGTCCCTGGGATGTTGATCACACTCTATTGGAAAATTAATTGGAGAGTAAAAATTGGCCTTGATGGGGAAGAAAGGACAAAAATTTGGGTAAGAATGGGGATTGACAGGGAAGAGCTGGGAAGGTAAAATGAACATGATCAAAGAATTGTGAGATTCTCAAAGAACTAACTTAAAAAGAGGTCGTAGGACACTCACCTTGGAATACAGACTTCTTTCTCCACCACTGCAGATTTGTCTGTGCTATCGCTCTGACACTGCCAATGGAATGGGACCTTGGTTCAGAGGGCAGACTCTACTTTCAGCTGGCTGGAGTGGACAAAAGAGCTTTCTGGCTGACGCAGAGGAAGAGAGAGGGAAGATAAGGGGGAGCTGAGAGAGATGTGCAGCCTTTTTAATCTGGGAAGGTGAGGAAGAGGGTGAAGTGGTCCTTTCTCTGTTCTGTGAATCATTCAGGTTTCTTCCCTTGTATCTGATTCCTGAGATTTATTTTTAATAAAACAATAAAAGAAGTTACAAGATTCCACTGTATCCCCTAGCTGGAAGTGATCTTAGGAAAAACTAGAATATAAAGAAAGTATATGAATAACATGATAAAGTGTATGATTGATAAACTTGATAAAGTGAGGCCCGTGATACCACTATAAAGTCATAATCTATGACAGGGGTGGCTTTAAGGTTATGCAGCTGTTTGGAAGATACTCACATACCCATAGTAACCCTTCATCCATACCCCCATAAATTAACTGAATGAAGTCATTGGTTCATTTCATCAACTTGGACTTTAGTGAAATCCTTACTTTCACCTGTCATTAGAGCCCTGTTGGAGTGAGTAGACATTTGTTCCATTCTCCCCAGGAAGAAGTAATGCTGAAAAAATAAACCATATCTGAAAGAACAACTTTACTATAACTACTCAATAGTTAATTGTTTGTATGTGGAGAGTTCTGCTTCTCAGATGCAGGCCACACAAGTCAAAAGAACAGGTGAGGGATCTGCCTGCCAGCTGAACTTCCCCACTCCCTAGATTCATTTCTAATATCTAACAAAATAGATTTCAAACCTAAATTAATCAAAAGAGATGGAGAAGGATATTTCACACTCATCAAAGGAAAAATCCACCAAAAAGATGTTTCAGTTCTTAATATCTATGCTGCAAATGCAAGGGAACCCACATTTGTACAAGAAACATTACTAAAGCTTAAATCATATATCAAACCTCATACATTAATCATGGAAGACTTTAATACCCTACTCTCACCAATGGACAGATCATCCATCCAAACAAAACTAAACAGAGAAATAATCAAGCTAACAGGTGTTATGGATCTAATGGACCTATCAGATACCTACAGAACATTTCCCCCCAAAACAAAAGAATATACCTTCTTCTCAACACCTCACTGAATATTCTCCAAAACTGACCACATACTTGGTCACAAAGCAAGTCTCAACAGATATAAGAAAATGGAGATAACCCTCTGTATTCTAGCAGACCACAATGGATTAAAGCTGGATATCAACAACTACAGAAATAACAGAAAGGCTACAAACTCATGGAAATGGAACAAGTCCATACTGAATGACTACTGTGTCAAAACAAAAATAAGAAAGTAATTAAAGAGTCCCTAGAATTTTATGAAAATGAAGGTATAATATACTCAAACTTATACAACACAATAAAAGTGATTCTAAGAGGAAAGTTCATAGCACTAGGTGTCTCCATAAAGAAATTGCAGAGACTTCATACTAGCAACTTAACAGTATACTTGAAACCTCTAGAAAGAAGGAAGCAAACACACCCAAGAGTAGTAGATGGCAGGAAATAAACAAACTCAGGGATGAAATCAATAAAATAGAAACAAAGAAAACAATAGAAAGGACCCATAAAACAAGTGGGTTCTTCAAAACAAATCATCAAGATGCACAAATATTTATCTAAACTAACTAAAACACAAAGAGAGAATATTTATATTAACAAAATCAGAAACAAAAGGGGGGGGGTATAACAACAGACACTGAGGAAATCCAAAGAATCATTAGGCCACAAAATTGGAAAATCTAAAAAAAAATGGACAACTTTCTTTTTTTGTTGTTGTTTTAATTAGTTTGATTTACTCATTCAATACTAAAAAGAATTCTCTTTCTTTACTTTTTCTTTATTAAGAAATTGTTTACTCATTTTACATACACACCAATCACAGATTTTGATAGATAGCATATACCAAAATTAAGTCAATAAACAATCTAAATAGACCTATAACCCCTAAGGAAATATAAGCAGTCATTAAAAGTCTCTCAACAACAACAAAAAGCCTAGGCCAGATGTTTCTAACATAGAATTCTACAAGACTTTTAAAGAAGACCTAATATCAATACTCCTCAAATTATACCACAAAATAGAAACAGAAGGAACATTGCCAAATTCATTTTTTGAGGCCTGAGTATATCACCCTGATACCAAAACTACAGATTCAATAAAGAAAGAGAATTACTATCTGTTGTTTTTTACTCTTTTGCTCTTTGGCTCTTTTGAGGGGCCCACCACGTGACTCCAAAATAAATAAATCACACACAGAGGTTTATTCCTACTTATAAATGCCTGGCTTAGTTTAGCTTGTTTCTAGCCAGCTTTTCTTAACAAGTTATCATGTCTACCTTTTGCCTCTTGTCCTTTGCTTACTTTTGTATATCTTATTTTCACTATTGCTCTGTGGCTGACTGTGTGGTTCAGTGGCTGGCTCCTGATTTTCTCCTCTCTTCTTTCAATCCTCCTTCTCTTTTCTCCTTCTATTTATCCTCTCTGCTTGCCAGCCCTGCCTATCCTTTCCCCTGCCTTGCTATTGACTGTTCAGCTGTTTATTAGACCAATCAGTTGTTTTAGGCAGGCGAAGTCACACAGCTTCACAGAGTTAAACAAATGCAACCTAAAAGAGTGCAACACATCTTTGGATCATTAAAAGAAATTGATAAGTTTTAGGCCTCCTGAAGGCCTCCCCACCAATGCAGCAAACCAAATCAGACTAAATTGAATTGGAAAGCCCAGGTTTAACGGATAAAGCACTCCCGGGCAATCCCCCACCCTCCACCCCAGCGGAGAGGAGACCCTCAGGAGATCAGAAGATGCCGCTTACATATCCATCCTGTGTGGGAGTCGTCCTGAGCCTCTCTGGGGAAGAAGCTGTGTTTGGTGGGCTGTGAAGGGGCACGTCCAGGGAAAGAGATGGGGAGGGGAGCCGAGGTGGATCTTCCACCAGACTCCTTCCAAACATTTGAGACTTTTTGGGTATAGGGATGCCAGGGTGCCAGGGGTTGAAGTGGAGCTCCCACACAAACATTCCAGACTCTTTGGGTATAGGATCGCTGGTTCAAGTCTGACTACTTCCTGCTGGCATGGGGCCATATGGGGAAGAAGAGTCAGGAATTGGAGAGCTCACATTTAACAGGAGGTGTGAGTGGAGGAACATTCAGTTAATTGTCCTCCTGGAAACCTCGGGCATCTGTTTCTTGAGGAAGCAAAGATAGCAAGTTTCTAGGGAAAAAATCATTAACATCTGCCCTAGTTGTACTGAAAAGATGAATGTACAGAACAGAAGAGCACATAGGCCCTTTATTGGGACATCTTGGAAAACTGGAGAGTGGAGGATCCCAGCTGCTGGACAGACCATGTATCCTGAAGAGGTGCCTGCTTGAGCCTGGAGAAATGGTACCAGCATGAATGTCCCAGGAGCTTGGCAGCTGAGGGGTGGTGAGTATCACAGTATAAGATCCTGTTCATTGGGGCTCAAGAGACTTAGGAGCTACCTCTTTGAGGAGTACTGGGGAGAGTGGGCAGGCTCAGGGGCAGTTGGGTCTGTTGGTATTGGGGCAAGGAGACAGCTGTCAGCACGTGAATGGAGAAGGAACCTCAGAAGAGAGAGTTAGGGGAGGTATCCAACTAATAGGGTAGTTTGGGCTGGGAGGTGGTGATTGAGGAGAAAGGGCCTTCCATAAAGGAGCTCAAAGGGGCTCAAACCTGTAGGAGAGCATGGGGTGGCCTGGAGGCAGGTAAGGGCAATGGGAAGAAGGGAGGGCCAAGATAACCTGAGTTCAATGGAGAGCTTGGTGGGCTGTTGTTTGATGAGTCCATTGGCCTTCTCAACCTTTCCCAAGGACTGTGAGCGATATGGAATGTGGAGCTTCCAGGAGATGTTGAGAGCATCTGATGTGAGCTCTATGAGCCTGCCAATCCTTGCTTGGTTGGTGTCCTTGAAGCTGGTGTAGAGGTTGATTTATCTAGAGAACTCCCTATGGATTGGCTTTGGACCATGTTTGGCAGAGGGAGTGAAACTGTGAAATACGAACATAAAGATGTGTGGGGTCAAAGAAGGGCTCTAAGAAGTGGAACAAAGCTTTGGGGCCTATGTTTAAGGTCTGGTGGATGTCTGAAATGATGGACAGTGCCTGGTCCTGAGGGAGAATGGGGCAATTATTTAAATAGAACCATCTATCCTTTGTCTGTATGGCCCCCCTTTTTTAGGAGCTCGTCCCTCTCTTCTGGTTGATAACAGGGCTGATTAGGAGGGTGTCTGTAGCAGGAATCTTAACGATTCTTATTAATAAAATTGAACCTGAGGCCAGTTATTGGGGTGAATACTGGTAGATCAGATGCAGAACAAGCCACAGCTAACCTCACCTTGCCAATTCCTCAGCTGGTCCTGTTTCCTCAGGCTGGAAGCCTCTGAGTCCTCATCCCAATGGCTCTCAGCTGAACTGCTGCTCAAAAGCCTGAAGCTTAACCAGCTAAAAGCTTCTAGTTTCTGGTCCTCACATCTTATATACCTTTCAGCTTTCTACCACCACTCCCTGGGATTAAAGGCTCGCTTTCTGGAATTAAAAACGTGTGTCACCATGCCTGGCTGTTTCCAATGGGGCCTTGAACTCACAGAGATCCAGAGGGATTTCTACCTCTGAAATGCTAGGATTAAAGGTGTGAGTGCCACCATTTTCTAGCTTTTGTATCTAGTGGCTGTTCTGTCTCTGACCCCAGATAAATTTATTAGGGTGCACAATATTTTGGGGAACACAATACCACCACAGGTGTCAAAAACAAAATATGTTCTGTTGATCTAGAGGAGCTGGAGGCTAGTCCTCAGGTTACTGAGTCAGCTTTGGCATTGCCTAAAGCCACCGGGTCCTTGGAGGACTGGTGCCCCCTGTGGTGAATAATGGCTACCTCTGCAGGGAGCTAGAGGGCCTCCAAGAGCTTGGCTATAAGGGGTCCATTAACTACAGGAGTGCCCTTGGTAATGAGGAAGCCCCTTTTCCTCCACAGGACAGAATGCGTATAGGCTTTAGAAAGACATATTTAGAGTCAGTATAGATGTTAGCCTGTTGACCCTTGGCTATCTGGAGTGCCCTAGCCAAGGCAATTAATTCAGCCTTTTGTGAAGAGGTTCCCATAGGCAGGCGGATCGCTTCAATTGCTTTAGTGGAAGTGACCACTGCATATGCTGCCTGGCAGTTTTCTGATCTGTCTATAAGAGAACTGACATCCACAAACAGGGTGAATTGGGGGTTTGTGAGTGGTTGGTCTAGGATACCAGGCCAGGGTGAGCTTAAGGCCTCTATAGCCTCTGGGCAGGAGTGAGAGCAGGTGCCCGAGGGGGAGGGGGCCCGGAGGAGAGTTGCAGGGTTTAAGGCAGGACTGGAGACCAAAGTAATTTGAGGGTTTTCTAAAAACTGTAAGTGAAGGACTTGGACTCTGAGAGGTGGTGGGTGGAGTATACCGTAATTGGCTGGAACGGGGTGATTTTGAGAGCCTGCCTCGTGAGTTCAGGAGCTGCTACTAGAGCTCTCAAGCATGGCTGCCATCCACAGACCATGGGGTCCAGTTGTTTGGAAGAGAATGCCACAGCCCGGTTCAAGGACCCAACTGGTTGGACTAGAACCCCAGTGGCCACTCCCCCAACCTTTCATCTGTATAAAGGTGATAAGGTCAAGAGGGGTCTGGAGAAGCAAGGGTGGGGGCATTAGAAGGTTGTCTCACAGAAAAGAGAAGTGGTGGCAGACAGTTGCCAGGTGGGTGAGGGGTCCCTTGGGAGTCTCTCTAACTGCATGGTATAGAGGCTTGGCGATAATGGCAAAGTTAGGGATCCAGTGACGGAAGAATCCCATCAGGCCCCAAAATGAGAGAATCTGGTCTGCAGTGGTCGGGGGCTGTAAATCCCGGAGGGCTTGGACCCTGTCAGAAGTGAGGGTCTTAGAAGCCGGGCTGAGTTGAACACCCAAATATACCACAGTGGGAGAGCATAGCTGGGCCTTGGATGGGGAAACATGATATCCCAGGGAGCTGTAGTTCAGGAGCAAAGAGGTGGATTGTTGGGACAGAGGCAGAGTGGAACTGCAGAGGAGGAGATCATCTATGTGCTGGGTGTTGGGGTCCTCCCAGGTGAAGGCAAAGAGGAAGTATGAGTCAGGATGTAAAGGGACAGTAAAGAAGGCATCTTCCAGGTCCAGAAGAGTAAAGTGGGAGGTGGCAGGAGGAATGTTAGAAGGTTGAAGGGGTTGTTAACCCCTGGGTGGGTTGGAATAACTGTCTCATTGATGTGGTGGAGGTCTTGAACTAAACGGTAAGCACTGGAGGGTTTACGTACAGCAAGAATGGATGTGTTGCAGGGTGAGGATAGGTATTAAATTTCCCTGAGATAAAAGGCAGGTGATAAGAGACTTAAGGCCTGGGCGATGGGTTTCAGAAATAGGAAACTGGGGCCTGGAGGGGAAGGAAGAAGGGTCCTTAAGGCGAATTAGAACTGGCTGGTGGTGAGTAGCCACCACTGGAGTTGAGGTATCCCATACTTGGGGATCCACTGGAGGGTAGGGACAGGACAGTCTGGGGTTGGAACCTGTGAGGCTATTAAGGGGAGAAGAAAATAGGACTCAGGAGAGGTTGTTGGGGCCAAGGTGAGGGTGGCCCCAAAGCAACTGACTATCACAACCAAGTAGAGGTGTAAGGCAAGCAGGTATAACCAGAAAAGAGTGTGAGAAAAATCTCCCTACAAGAATGCAGGGAAGTGTCGGGGTCTTAAGTGGGAAGGAAGGGGTCCAGTCCACCCCTGTGACAGAAATTGGTGAGGGAACTGTAGGACCCGAATGAGATGTCAAAACAGAATAGGCCCCTTCTCTGGCGGCCATTGTTACCTGATTGGTAATCTCAGTAGGGCTCTGTAGCTGCCACCCCCACCTCACACACAGGGACTGTATTGTCCGCTAGGTGAATTTGGTCTGCATGCTGCCTAGCTGCTGCCTGAACTGGAGTTCGTTCTTCAGGAGTGAGGGTGGAGGCCTGGATCACATAAAGGTCTTGCCAGGTCAGATCATAGGCCTGCGACAGATAACAGAACTCCTTGATATAAACAGAAGGATTAGCAGAGAAAGAACCCAATCACTTTTCTATTTGTGAGAGGTCCTGAAGGGAGAAGGGTGGGTGGACTTGGACAATTCCATTTGGCTCCAGCTACCTCTCGAAGAGGGCAGAGGAGGTCAGGAGTCTGGTGAGACCGAGTATGAGAAGGAACTGGGGAAAATTCCGGGGCATTAGGCCAGTGTGTAGAAGGAGACCAGGATGTAGGTTGAAGCATTGGGGATAGGGAGGAGCAGGGGGGGAGGGGAGGACCAGAAGGAGGGTAAGGAGGAGGGATTTGGCCAATGAATAAAACATGTGGCCCCTTAGGAGGGGGTTGTGTAAGTAGAGGTGGGGTAGTGGGGGAGGGGCCAGTGTTTCCAGTGACGGGTCAGGGCAGAATTTTCAGAATCCCAGTTTCCAGATAAGCAAGAATCTGGAGGCACCATGACCCTAGTCAATAAGACTGGTGCTGTGAGACATTGGCTGCTATAGGGAGGGCAAGAACACAGAACCCAAAACAGTGGATGTAGAGCAATTCTGTCGCTTTACCTCCACACTGACAAATTTTTTTTCTTTTTCTTTTTCTTTTTTTTGGGGGGGGGGTTTTTTCGAGACAGAGTTTCTCTGTGTAGCTTTGCGCCTTTCCTGGATCTCGCTCTGTAGACCAGGCTGGCCTTGAACTCACAAAGATCTGCCTGCCTCTGCCTCCCGAGTGCTGGGATTAAAGGCGTGTGCCACCACACCGGTGGCAAAAGTTTTTAAGATCCCAGAGGATAGAAAATTTTAAGGTTCCCTCTGGAGGCCATCTTGATTGGTTATCAAGGGTGTATTGTGGCCAGGCCTTAGTGCTCAGAGAAATAAACCTTCAGGACAGAGTCTATCAGATAGTCCAAATTAAAATAGGTTTTATAAAAGACAGCCCAGGGGTGTTTGGGGATCCAGCCTCAAATTGGAAGTGCCCATTTTACAATTCATCCACTGTGGTCGGTGTTGGGTCAAAACGGGAGAGTGTGGGAAGTTATCTTCAACAGAACATAGAAGGGGTCCCATGGAACAAAGGCAGCCCTCTGCACTGGAAGGGGTCGGGGTGGAGCAAAGGCAGCCCTGTACTCTGGAATGGGTTAGGAACCTGGCATGACCAAGTCTCCATCAAGACACCCCCAAAAATGAAGAGAACATGGGCCTCCTAAGCAAGGACTTGGAAAGGACAACTTACCCAGCCAAGAGCTGATCTTAGTCTGACAGAGAGCAGGTGTGGGGGAGAGGGTTTTTTTCCCACCAAGCAGCCCTGGGCCAGTGGGGAAAAATCAACCCCCTTGGTGGAACCTCTAGATGATAAGCTTTAGGCCTTCTGAAGGCCTCTCCACCAACACAGCAAACTGAATCAGACTGAATTGGAAAACCCAGTTTTAATGGATAAAGCAGTCTGGACAATTCCCTATCCCCGCAGAGAGGAGACAGGGACTGGAAGAACCACCAGTCTGTTTTCTGGGATGCTGTATACATACATATATATATATATATATATATAGATAGATAGATAGATAGATATAGATAGATAGATAGATATATAGATATAGATAGATAGATATATAGGTATAGATAGATATAGATATATAGATATAGATAGATAGATAGATATAGATAGATAGATAGATAGATAGATAGATAGATAGATAGATAGATAGATAGATAGATAGATAGATAGATATACCCTATGGGAGTCATCCTGAGCCTCTCTGAGGGAGGAGCTGTGTTTGGAGAGTTCTGAAGGGGCGGGTCCAGGGAAAGAGATGGGGAGCACAGCCAAGGTGGATCTTCCACCAGACTCCTTCCAAACATTCCAGACTCTGGGTGGAATATAGGGATGCCAGGGTGCCAGGGGTTGAGGTGGAGCTCCCACCCAAACAGAAATGCTCCACAGCATAAACAAATGTAACACATCTTAAAGTAATTTTCCACAACAAATTACAGACCAATTTCCCTCATGAACATTGATGTAATGATACTCAATAAAATACTTGCACATCAAATTCAAGAACACATCAAAAGATCATCCACCATGACCAAGTGGGCTTCATTCCAGAGATGCAGGGATGGTTCAATATATGAAAATCTGTCAATGTAATTGAAAATCTGTCAATGTAATCTATGGTGGTATTCTATTTGTACTGAAATGTGATTTTAATTGTATGTTAATAAATAAAGTTGCCCGGGGGTCAGAGCTATTAGAGCCATAGAAAGAGTGTGGCAGTGGTGGCACACGCCTTTAATCCCATAGATCTCTGTGTTCAGGGATACAGCCAGCATTGGAGACATATGCCTTTAAGACCTAGAGGGCTGTACTTACAGGCAGTGATGAGGCAGTCATGTGTTTGGGTTTACAACCAATGAGAAGGCAGAACAGAAAGACTATTTAAAGACATACACACAGGAAATAGGTCCTTTCAGAGAGCTAGGAACACCGCAGGAGGAAGGGTGAGATTTTAGCTCTGAGCTCTGACCTCTTGGCTTTCTCTTTTACATTGGTTCTGTGTTTCTTATTTAATAAGATGGTTGGTTACATCTACAGTAATCCACTATATACACAAACTGAAAGGAAAAAACACATGATCATCTCATTAGATGTTGAAAAGGCCTTTGACAAAATCCAATACCCCTTTCTTGATAAAAGCCTTGGATAGAATAGGGATACAAAGGACTTACCTAAACATAGTAAATACAATTTGCACCAAACCCATAGAATACATCAAATTAAATGGAGAGAAACTTAAAGCAACTCTACTAAAATCAGGAACAAGACAAGGTTGTCCACTCTCTCCATATTTATTCTATATAGTACTTGAAGTGCAATAGAACAACTAAAGGAGATCAAGGGGATACAAATGGGAATGGAAGAAGTCAAAATATCACTATTTGCAGATGATATAATAGTATATATAAGTGAGCACAAAATTCTGGCAGGGAACTCCTACAGCTGATAAACACCTTCAGGGAAATGCTTACATACAAGATTAAATAGATAGATAGATAGATAGATAGATAGATAGATAGATAGATAGATAGATAATAAATAAATAAATGAATAGAAAATCACTAGCCCTCCTATATACAAAGGATAGGTGGGCTAAGAAAGAAACCAGGGGAAAAACACCCTTCATAAAGCCACAAATAATATAAAATATTTGGGGGTAACTCTAACCAAGAAAGTGAAAGTCCTGTATGATAAAAACTTCAGGTCTTTGAAGGAAACTGAAGATTATATTAAAAGACAGAAAGATCTCCCATGCTCATGGATCAGTAGGATCAACATAGTAAATATGGCCATCCTACCAAAAGCAATCTACAGATTCAACACAATCCCCGTCAAAATTACTACACAATTCTTTCCAAATCCTTAACAGGTAATACTCAACTTTATATGAAAAAACAAAAAAACCAAGATAGCTAAAACAATCCTGTGCAATAAAAAACTTCAGGAAATATCACCATCCCTAATTTCAAGCTATACTATAGACATGTAGTAACAAAAACCACATGATAGTGGCATAAAAAAAATAGACACTTGATTGAATTGAGTTAAAAAGCTAGACATAAATCCAGACACCTGATTTTTGATAAAGAAGCCAGAAATATACAATGGGAAAAAAAGTATCTTCAATAAATGATGCTGGTCCAATTGGATGTTGACATGTAGAAGCATACAAGAAGATCTATATCTATCACCTTGCTCAAAACTCAAGTCTAGTTGAATCAAAGACCTCAACATAAATCCAGATACACTGAACTTGATAGAAAAGAAAGTGTGGAATAGCCTTGAATGCATTGGCACAGGAGACAGCTTCCTGAATAGGAAACCAGTAGCTCAGACACTGAGATCAACAATTAATAAATGGGACCTCAAGAAACTGAAATGCTTCTATAAGGCAAAGGATGCTGTCAATAAGTCACAATCATAGCCCACAGAATGGGAAAAGATTATCACTAAGCTCACACTTACAGACAGCTAATATACAAAATATATAAATAGCTGAAAAAACTAGACATAAACAAACTTAATAGTCCAATTAAAAATGGGGTGTAGATCTAAGCAGAGAATTATCAACAGAAGAAACTAAAATGGGTGAGAAACACTTAAATAACTGTTCAACATCCTTAGACACCATAGAAATGTAAATCAAAATGACTTTGATATTCCACCTTACACCTGTCAGAATGGCTAAGATCAAAAACACAAGTGACAGCTCATGCTGGTGAGGATATGAAGCAAGCAGAACACCCCTCCATTGCTGGAGGGAATACAAACTTGTATAACCACTTTGGAAATCAACATGGCAGCTTCTCAGAAAGCTGGGAATATATCTACCTCAAGCCCCAGCTATATGACTTCTGGGCATACACACATAGGACACTCACCATATCACAAGGACATTTGCTCAACTGTGTCTATAGCAGTGTTATTCATTATAAACAATGCCAGAGTCCAGCTCCAGATGAGGACAGAGTCTGAGGCAGGTGAATGCAAGAATGGCACCTGAGAAATCAGACATGGGACAACTTTTCATTTTGTTTTATGAGAGGTGAACAGAGAGGTAGCACATTTCAGTATGGCTTAACCTACTCTGACAACCTGCATCTCTCACAGGCTTTATTTATATACAAAATTATTTCCTCATAGACTTTAACCACTGATGAGAAAGCCTTTTCATGGTATATGCTTTTTTCTAAAGTCTTCCTTGATTACATAAGCATATTAGAGTGAAAGAAGCAAAATAAGCAGACAGCAAGTTTCATAAGAACTAAAATCTAAACTTATGATAAAATCAGTTCTCTTCATGTTTTTTTCCCTTAAAATCAGTGTCATAAAACCTTGTGTTTACAGAAATACTAGACAGGATGTCTCTACTTAAGCTTGACAATGTTAATAGATTAGAACTTATTGTCTACTACTTGTTATATCAAACTTCTCCTGTGTTATTCTATTAATCTACTATAATGAAATCTAATCTTTCTACAAAAAATCTAATTCTTTGGTTCCTTTTTAAATATTTTTCTTTTTATCTGAAATAAGAGCACCATCCTTTCCTTTGATTTTTGAAGTACTGGGCTATGCTCTTTATTTTTTATATAACCTTAGAGAAGTCCTGATCTGACAAGGCTGCTCAGGAAGCCACAGTTCACTGAGCCAGAATGTTTCTCTTTGTGTTTTTATCATAAACCCTTGTTTCAATATGGTCTCTATCTTTATTGCAATCCTGAAGAGGGTAAAAGAACATCAAGATTCCTAAAACTGCTTACTTTGCCTTCATTAGTGTACCAAGGCTTGCCATTAATTTTATAATCAAAATAATTTTCTGTCCATGCTAGTTCCATGTTTCCGAGGCAAAACATGAAAGCCTAATGATTCAATTATAGTTTGTCAGCTTCTAAAATTTCCCTAAGTTTTCCTTCTTTAATGATTTTTTCCAGATCCTGTGTCTCATGCTTATGAATACCACTTAAGTAACAGGTTCTGTAGAAGACTCAATTTCTTGCATAGCTGATTCTCCTAGAGGATTACTATAAGTTGTATTCTTGCTAATATCAACACATATAAAAATTGTTACATAATCTCAGCTCTTACCTTCGTTGAGGGGCTTTAACAGCAAGGAATTCAGACATTAAACATATCAAAGACATAGGCAAGAGTTGTACAGCAGATTCCATCAAAGGCAGTGAAGGACCAGTCCAAGTTGTCCAAGCACTGTGAGCTTTGTCAAGCAGTACCTTCAAGGCACTTGGCATCACCAAGTCAGAAACTGGAAAGAGCCTAGATGCCCTTCAACCAAAAAATTGATAAAGAAACTTTCATACATTCACACAATGGAGGATTATTCAACTGTTAAAAACAAAGACGTTATTAAAATTTCAGGCAAATGGATGGAATTTGAAAAAAAATCATCCTAAGTGAAGCAATCCAAGCCCAAAAAACAGACATGGTAAGCACTAACTTATAAATGGATACTTGCTCTAAAGTAAAAAATAATCATGCTACAGTCTACAGACCAAGAGAAGCTAAGTAACAAGGAGCACTTAATGGGGATGCAAGGATCTCCCTGAGTAGGGGAAACAGATTTCACAGGTGGACTTGGGATGGGTAGGATTGGAAACAGAAAGGATCAAGTTGGGATGGAGGGAAGGAGACAACACTGCAAGAAATGACTGGACTTGAGAGGGACAACGTGGAAACCTAAAGCAATGAAAACTCCATAGAATCTATGAGAGTAAACTTAGCAATGACTCCTGATAATGGGGGACATGGAGCTTGAACCAGCCCTCATCTGTAACCAGAAAAGACTTCCAGTGAAGGGATTGGGACACCAACCAGCCACAAAACCTTGGACCTACAGTTTGTCCTGCCTGCAGAGTGTTCTGGGACAGCAGCCTAGAAGAATCATCGTCAAAGAGACTAGAGAGACTTTATCCAGCTGCTGATAGGAGCAGAAGCAGATTCCCATAACCAAACATTGAGCAGAGCCTCGGGAGTCCTGCTGAAATGAGGGGATGATGGGGTAACCAGAAGAGACAGGGACACCATGAGAACATAGCCCACAGAATCATCAGACCAGGACTCATGGAGGCTTGCAGAAATCAGGGAGCCTGCAGGGGTCTGACCTAGGTTCTCTACATATAAGTTATGGCTGAGAAGCTTGGTGTTCCTGTGGGATTCCCAAAAGTGGGAGTAGGAGCTGTTCCTGACTCTTCTGCCTGCTTGTAGGACCATTTTCCTTCTACTGAATGTCTTCATCCACTCTTGACATGAGGGTATGTGTCTGGTCATATTGTAGCATATTATGTAGTACTTGGTTGATATCCCTGGGAAGCATGCCTTCTCTTTTTGAAGGGAGATGGAAGGTGGAAGATCTGGGAGTGAGGAGGGAAGGCTGGGGGAAAAGGAGGGAGGTGGGACTGTCGCTGGGGTGTAATATATGAAAGAATAATGCAAAAAAAATAGTTGCATGAGAAGCTATGTCCAGGTTAAGTGCCTGGAAAGCTCCATCCATGAATGCTTCCAAATGTTCACTGGTCTGTTATTGGCTCCTTAATGGTTAGTGAAATGTTAGGCTTTTTGTGAAAGACAGAACCAAAGCCATGTGAATATGTTGATGTGTGAGCGGACCTCCATTCTGAAAACTGGCTCTCACATCATTGTGGAGTCTGAGAAGTCCCAAGAAAAGCTTATAATGTCATTTATTCTGAGTTCAAACATTTGATAAAATGGTAAAACTCATAGTCTATAGAGGAATTTCTGAAAACTGGAAGGGTGGGAGCTGACTGGTATCAGCTCTGGAGTCTAAAGACTCAAGGACTTGAGAGTACTGATTTCCCAGGCTTTGGGTGACATTGCCTTTTATGTTCTATCCAGGCCCTCAGTGAAATTGATGACATCATCAATATCAATGCTGTTGATTCTCTTCCCTCAGTCAACTGACTTAAATGGTAGTCTCTTCTAGAAATATCTTCATTGGTATATTCTAAAATGATATTTTTAAAATGATCTTGATATGATTTAGCCCAGTAAAGACAATACATAGCATTAACCATCACAGCTTTAGTCTAGGTAATTTGGTGCAACCTTTTACAAATGAATTGAGTCCTACAATTTTCTACCTGGTTAATTTTTTTTCTTCCTACAGGAGGTCCTGACTTGCTCTTCGAAACCATGTTTGCATCCATGGATGCGTGTCTACTTGATGGAATACCATGAAACTGCACTGAGAAATTCAACTCCTGTATGAATAGATGAAGGGTGCATTTCTTATTCATTCTTTCCCAATAAAAAATATCATAGACATGGACATGACCATTTTTCACTAAAAATCTCATTTCACAAGCTAGAAATATGTAATTCAACTCTATATATTGAAAATTCCAGTTATTAAAGGTATGTGTTCTTTTATAATGAGTTTTGTCTGTTTTGCTGAAAGCTTCATGCTGTTTCTAAAGTAATAAACAGGAAGTGCACTTCTGTGTTATTCCTTTGTTTTTATATTATTATATATCCCAAGCAATGAATTAACATGCTATACTAATTAAAAATTAAATGAAAACCCTGAGGTCACATAGAAATTGCCAAAATCAGCAATGATACACATTATTCTGTGGACATGTTATGAGACAGTGTTTAGGTAGCTACTAAAATTTTCCTTAAATTTCTTTGGATCTCTTGATACTACAGTCAGGGGTAAGCCATGACTTCACACTATTCTATCATTCTTCATAAAAGAAAATCTTAAACCACTGACTTAAGAAACATGAATTGGTATGGGTTTTAGGGAACTGAGATGGATCCAAAGAAAAGAAAGAAGATATCAAATTAGTTGCTTCCAGTCTGACACCTGGCCAATTGACTGATCACTTGGTATTTTCCAATTTGGGGTAGAAGAAGATACCTGAAGAAGGAAGGTATTGGCTGTTGGAGCATTTACATCTGGCTATGTGGCATGTGACTATTCATGGAGAGGTAAAGAATTTTTTGTCTATTCATGCCATAGAAAGAGGGTGCTGACAGAGCAAAGAAATGATACTTTCCAAATGCAGCTTAATGAACCAACAAATTTATTGATGTTATTCTCATGAGTATGGGTGACTCTGGGGTAGCTACACCACCAAGAAACCTATTCTCCTTGAAAATTGTTTACCTTTTATATAGTGGGATCTTAAAATGAGAAAGGGCCTCATAATCCTCATGAGTCTCATTAGCCTTAGGACCCCTGCCTCCCTCCATGAGGAATGTTTATATTCCTAATTATGTATATGAGTCATGAATCAGCACAATTGCTATGTTTGAATGGTATTATCAATGTCCAACCTAGAGGAAAAGAGCTCCACTCAACTCTAATCTTTCCTCTCACTCTCTTATTCTTATATTCTTTATACTCATACACACACACACACACACCATGGTGCTGTGCATGTGCACATACACACATGCACAGCACGATGTTCCCTAATACTTGGAATGGGATTATTTAGAGTTGCACATTGGACTGTAATGTCATAGCAACAGTACAGACCACAGCAACAGACAATTATTATGGGCACTTTGTTTGAGGATCCATAGTAATTTTCAAAAGAAAATTTACATGGTTGAGAGTAGACCTAATATATGTGGGAACACAAATATTTATATGTCAATTTTGACCTGTATAGTATACCTATTTAATAAAACAATAGCTATATCCTTCTCATTTGGTCCTATGCTTTCCCTACCACAAGTTTTTGACCTACCTTACAATATCAAAATATATATTCTCTTCTATGAGACAGGACTTACATTAATAGGGAAGTAGTTGATTGTGTGCATCACAGTTGTGCCACTATTACAACAATGAGAATATTTACCTTCAGACTGAAAGTATAAAAGATATCTGAGCAGTACTGCTGCAGAATATTTACTTACACTGTAAAGATGTGTCTCTGCCTAAGGTGCTTTCTGATTGGTTTAATAAAGAACTAAACAGCCAATAGCTAGGCAGAAGAGAATAGGTGGGACAAATGAGGAAAGAGAGGATGCTGAGAGGAAGTGAGGAAGGGATGCCATAAAATACAAAACAAGGAAGACATACAGTACACAGGAAAACCAACCAAGCCACATGGCAGAATGTAGATTAACGGAAGCAGGTTAATTTGAGTTATAAGAGCTAGTTGGGGAAAAGCGTAAGCTAAGGTCAAGCTTTCATAATTAATAATAGTAAGTCTCTGTGTCATTCTTTGTAAGTTGGTGGCCCAAAAATATCCAATAAGAAAACTTGCTACACAGGATCATTGGTGACAGCTCCCCAGCAGCTTTTAGCATGTGTGCTGGTAAAGAAGAAAGTTCCATCTCATTCCCCACTTTGTTTCTCCATATCCTGAAACTAGAGCAAGCAGTGTCTTCAGCTGCTTGTGATATTCTGATTGCAGTGTACAACCAACAGAATTGGAAAAATCCTGTAGCAGAGGCAGATGCAAGGGTCTACCCAGGCTACTTAGATGGAGTTGTAGCCAAGGTCTGACACTGGTATTTTCATTGATAACCTATGGCTTTTGGGAGCACCCCCATCTGCTCTCACATGTTGCCTTTGTTCAAAGTCTTTACCTGCTCTTTTTTTGTTCTTACAGATAGTTTTCCAAATCTATTAGACATTCAAAGTTTTACATTATAACATACATATAAGGAAACCTTTTACAAGAGATGGGCAAAAGTAACAAAGCCAAGACTAAGACCACCATTTCCTTACAAATAAATGATAAGATTATGGAGGAAACCTTGCTAAAGGACTCTGAAGGGTCCCAGATGTCTGTTTCAAGTAAGTACAAGTCAGTCTTGAAACTCAGCAGCTAAGAAGATACTAAAAAAAAAAACCCTTAACCAAGTGTAATGCAGTTATGTGGCTCCTGCAATACAAGATCAGGCATGCACATGAGGTTGATCTTCATACCTATATGGAAGTTGCCTGCATGCATCAGGAATTTTATTAGGAAAAAGAAATAGACCAATGAGTCTATTTTGAAACAATTCCTAGAAAAATAATTGACAAAAAGTTGAAAGCTGTACTTGTGACCCTTTGGAAAACATTAAGACCTGAACTGATATTCAGGGAATATTTCCCTGATATCCAGGGAAATAGTGCATGACAGGGAGATGATGATGATGCTTTATGATTCTGCTGCTGTGGAATAAAGAGATTGACTGGTCCAATAGCTACTCTAGCCACTACCCCAACAGGATGGTCAAGGTTGCCTGCAATTGAGGGCAGATTTCTTTATCCCCTAATTGTAGGCAGAATAACTGGGCTTTTAATGGATACATGAACCAAGTAAACCTTAACTCCTGACAAACAGCAAAAGTACCAGAGACAACAGTGGGTAGAAGCAGAGAATGATACAGGTAAGCATATAAGCATTTCCTAAGGGTATTCTATCATACTCTCAAAGAGTGTACTGTGCATATTACTCAAGGAAGTATACTAGGAGTATATATGCTGTTAGGACAGCCGTGCGTAATACCATTGGGAAGTTTAATCTGAGGGTATAATCTTCAAAGATGGTTTTTCATGTATTAGAAGCCAATAAAGATACAGAATATTCATCCTCCCCAAAGCTCTTTCAAGAGCCAGACATGTTCAGTACAGATGCCGTATGGCTCAGGAAGAATGGTCATCAGTTTTAGGGAACTGAATAAACATTGCCTTGACTGAACAGCTAATGCAAGTGATGGGGTCCTCATTTGCATGGCTGATCTCCCATAGCAGGAGCCACACAACTACTGGCACAGAAAAGAAGCAAGCACCTCATACTACACAGAGGAAGATAGCCATGGCAGGACTTTTCCTCAGTACTATCCAGCCTGTCTGGGAAGACAGTTCAGGCCGAGTTACATGTATGTCACCATAGCAGAGGACATGCAAGTCCCACTACAGCAAGGGGACAAACTACCATATTATACCTAGTAAGATGGCCACTCAGATTTCATCTATTGCCAATCCATAACTCTTTGTTTCAGTTGGTCCATGTCTGGGCTCTCTTTCCCAGAAATATGTAAAAGATACTCTTGTGGAGTCCTAATGAGCTCTTTGAGTTTCATGGACACTGTGAGGGAATGGTAATAGGCCTAGTCTTCTAAGAGTCTCTTTGAGGTTATCAGAGTTTTTCTGCTTCAAGATGATAATGGGTATGCCCAACCTGAAGGAAAGAGTTAAATGCTAATGCATCTGCAGAACCCTCCACCCTAGATCTCCTGGCCTCTCTTATTATCCATCACTATCCTTTTTATGAATCTCTGCCTTCCCATTCTAGTAGACGTCAACATCAATGGTAAATAAAACAGCATGCTAGGAATGCCTTGGTTGCTTTCCTATTGCTTTGATGAAATATTTAATTTGACTTATGGTTTCAGGAGGTGAGAATCCATGAAGGCAGAGCTCACCCATAGTAACACACCTCCTCCAACAAGGCTCCACCTCCTAATTTTTCCCAAACAGTTCCATCAACTAGGGACCAATAATTCAAACATTTGATGGGCCTGTGGGTGTCATTCTCATTCAAACCACCACAAGGAATCTCGTGAGAGTAATTGAAAGGAAAAACTGATGAGAATTAGCTAAGAGAGAAATGTTTTTCAGTCAGAAAACAAGTACATTTAATTTTTTTTTAAAAAAAAGAAGCCAGATGTGAGTGAATCAGAAGGAAAAGGCACAGGTGTGATTTATCCCTCTCCTTTGTCACCTTTAGAAGGAAACACAGTAGCCCCATTCACCAAAATCCTTCATTCTATAAGAAACTATACTTACATAAAATATACATATGCATATACATATAAATATGTGCACATCAATGCTTTTGAGCTTTTAAATATTTCTAACATTCTCACAAACATTAGTTGCCACAGGAAAGCAGTGTTTTCTGCAAAGACATTTCCAATTACATTTCAAAAGGCCATACATTATCCAAATAACAGCAAAAAAAGAAAGAAAGAAAAAAACAATAGAAATTTCTCTATCTATGTAGCTTCACTTTCTCACATTAATTCCCCAAACATATGCAGCCCTTCCACAGGTGAGTTTAGGAAATCAATATCGCAAAAGAAATATCATTGACATCCTTTTCTCATCTCAGCTGTGGTACAAGTGAGGAGGAGTAATGTCTCGATAAATAACATTGAGCTTCAGTCTCTTTTACCTTCATTCCAAAGAGATGAGCAATTTCTGAAAAGCAACTGTAGAAGATGCACTTTTACCTCTTCATCAAAAGCATATAAAGATGAAATATATTGTGATATTTATTACCAGGTGTGTTATAAACCGCCATGGTGATCTGATACAAATGGCTTTTTTCTCTATGGTGTCGACCTTCAAAAATGATGATAGGAAAAGCTTCAGACTTTATGACAGCTTAACTAGAAATACATTACAGCTGCTATATTAATATGGAGTTGTGGCTTTGCAATAAAGTTTGAATATGAAAGGAAACTCTGAACCTACGCTCTGCTATAAACTTTAAATATGCACAGAAATACATTCACAAAAGCAGCAGGAGGTGTTTGAGATAATGTTTATATGAAATGATGCTGTCTCTTGTTCTTAGCCCCAAACCTTCACAGCAATTTCTACATAGCATAAATTCAATATTAACAATTTAATGACATATATCCTTCTTAGCAGAGTAAATTATAAAACTCGACAGAAATGTGCACTTGCAGATTTTCACAACATGCAAGGTGCCAACACCCTTATAGCCCTGTCTATGGTGACATATGAATCCCTAAGTACAGATATATTTAAGAGCCTTAATAAATCAACAATTATATTTCAATAAGCAAATGCTAGGTATTGAAAACCTGATAGGTACTGAGATATAACTTTGGAAGCACCAATTTGATTTCCCCTCTGTATCCTCAAAGTCTATTTGAATGCATAAATATTATGGTGCTACATTTTAAGTAGCTTATTTAACACCTAAAAACGAATTTGATCAAATGTTTTAGTTTGATGTAGGTCCATTTTCTATGGTGTGTAAATAATGTTAGCTACAGTTCTTATCAAACCAGTGTTTTCAAGGTCTCAACATCATTTGCAAACATCCTGAAACAGAAATAAAATTCACCTCTTCTGATGCTAAAAGGGTTTGTTAAATTAGGCATGTAGTCTCAAATCAAATGCACATTCAAATACATTTTATTTTTATTCATTTTACTAACATCATTATTTAGTTAAAATCATTTAAATATGTAGAAAATATCTACAAGGAATTTAGGTTCATTGTTATATTTCTGCCTATTTCCATGAGTGTTTGTTTTGTGTACAATAAGCACTTGATGTCTACAAAGCTTATATAGTTTATAAAAGATGTCAGTGATTTATCCTTGAAAGAAATATACACAAAAAGGGTAAGGGATATCTAGATTGTTAATTTAGCTATAGAAATTGTTTCCAATGGTGTGAAATTAAATTACCATTACAACATAGATTTCAAGCATCAAGAAAAAGCCATGGACTAACATTTGGAAGTCACCTGTATTGTTTCATACTCTGTTTAATGCATTTTAAGCACATAGCTCCAATTAATACACACCACTTTTTAAAGAAAAAAATTATAATATTAGCCTACTTGTGTGATGGAAAGAAATCACTTGCTCAAAGGTGACATAGCTAATAGTGTAGAGCTCAGAATTAAAACCCCATCTGCTGAGCTTCAAAATGGGGTGGGCAGCACCTTCCTCGGTTCTGTGTGGACTCAGACAGAGCAGAATATAGAGAATACTGCACTTTTTAATGAAAGTGCTATGGATGACAAAACAAATTAGGGGGAAGAGTACAGTAACCTGAGGATGATGCTTGAGAAGAAAGAAATTATAGTAAAGATTTGGCACAATTTAAATTATTGTGTTCTGATATTTTCTAGGCCCTGCATGCTTCATAACTGATTATTGTATTTGTTCTTTGAAGTTACACTTTAAAAGGGCCTTCCTTTTAATCACTGCTAATCTGTTCCACTGTGACAAAAGCCACCTGATATTCTAAGACCTGTAGCTAACTTACCTAATGACATCACCACTAGGGAGATGTGCTATAAATTTTTAAATTTAGTTGCTTTGTCACAAAGCCATATGCCAAATTTGTTAGCAACAGGAAGCCGGTCGTTGCTAATAATTACAAATGTAGATGCCAATAATGGTCAAAAACTCTACTGGACATTCTTCTGTGGAACAAGGGCCTTCAGATCATGGCTTGTGGGGTGAAGGCAGACTGCCATCATGTGTTTTTGTAGTATACCATGTCATTGGAGCGCAGGACATTTTCTCCTTGATTTGTTAGGACCTTTGGCTAGTTTTGCACTGTCATAGATGCATTGAAAAGCTACAAAAGAGGCACACAGCGGGCTGTAGAAATGGCTCAGTGGTTAAGAGCATTGGCTGTTCTTCCAGAGGACCTGAGTTCAATTCCCAGCAACCACATGGTGGCTCACAACCATCTTAATGAGATCTGGTGCCCTCTTCTGGCCTGCATGCATGCACGTAGGCAGAATACTGTATACATAACAAAAATAAAAAATAAAAAAGAATTTAAAAAAAAAAAAGAGGCACATAGCTTGTCAGATTAATACCTAGCCCCTTACAGAAAAAAAAATTCCGTCCATCTCTTTTCAAAATGAGACAACTTGAAGATCTGGAATTTGAATCTGGAGTAAAATTGTATCTATTTGTCTAGGTATTTTAATTATAAAATTTGAACTATAGTGTCTTTTCCACTCATGTAATTCTGCATGACATTGATCTTACAAAGTTTGGTGAGGATTGGGTAAGAGAATATATGAAAAATTCTCATCATAATAACTGATCCATTGTAAGCTCACAAAAAGTATTTGCTGTCGATGGTTATTGCTATTTTATTAGCATTGTAACAGTTTCTAAAGATATGCAAAGATTTCTTTCTCTCAGATTTCTACTCAGAATAACAGATCAAGGTGTGACAAAGTCACCAAGACCCAAGGCCCTACATTTTCTATTTGTTATGATGCCCTTTGAAATGATGCTGTCTTAAAACATATGCATATTATTTCCCCTAGTGTTCAGGCGCTAAAGGACATTGAAATATATGGCTATAATCCACCAATTCAAGTTTTTATCTAATATTACATGAGAAGCAGTGGATAAACTAAATTAATCTTGTATATTGACTTCCCAGTCCCCAATTGTTTTATATTTCAGAAAAGTAAAATTCCTTGCTTTGATCATTATGATCATGTACAATTTCCATGCCATTTCTTTGTAGAAAACTATTTGCTATCTAGTGGTAACCCACTCTTTAAGTAACAGTGGAGCAAGTCACATGACTGTCACTAAAAAGGTTATTTACAGATGGTGGAAACCAATCTTTGCAAAGTTGTAATGAAGGTACCCATGTTCTCAGTCCTTTTTTCTTCTCATTTCTTCTGATTTGGGGATTTCTCTCAACCTTAGTTTACCCACTTCTAGCTCACAAAGACCAATGAGTTCATTAGTGTCCTTTGATCAACCGGGCACCTTCTTTGAGATGCTAATTACTCAGACTGGTGCCACATACCTACAAGTGTTATGAGTGTTGGCTGAAAGCCTGGCCTATCACAATGTGAGAGAAGTATACAATCCAAAACACATTCTATTTTTATCATCCAGCCTTTTTCTCAGTCCATCAACCAGTAACTTTTAACAAGACTTACTATTTGAAATAATGTTATCTTTATCCACATGGGTCAATCTCTCTACTAAAATGTGTGTCAAATCTATTCCTGAAGGTGCCTTGAAATAAGAAGAGAGGAATGGGAGGGGTGCAGAATGATAGAGGCGAAGATGAAATGAAAGTGGAAACAATTCTTAGCTGAGGACTTGCACTGTTTTCAGTGTCATGCTAGGCACTTGACAAGCAGTAGCTTAGCAACTAAACTTTGTCAACATACTTCAAAGGCGTCTTTAGAAAGTTCCTTCTTAAATTTTTACTGGAAATGCTCAGGTCCAAAGAAATTAATAATTTCCCTCAGGTAACACAGTTAATAAGTAATAGAGCTGGAATTCCTGTGGATTTGGCCTGATTTCAACATTGATCCTTTTTCCTCTATGGTGTATTATCTGTTATTACTTAAGGTGATCACTGCTGCATGCTGTTTTATATGGCTGATTTCTTAATAAAATGAAAGATGATCATATAGTTCAACCCTTTGGTAACTCTGCATTATGGCATGAGGCTGTCTAATGATAAAGCCCAGCAATGGATCTGAATTATGGGAGACAGACCCAGTTGCATTAACTAGCTCTGCCTGTCATGGAAGCTTTTGTTTTAATCCTGTGCCTGAAGAGCAGCTGGGTGTGCTTTTGGAGTTGCGTGCTTAGTTTCACTGGCTGGCACCACACCTGTCTGCTACTCCAAGCATCATCTTTCTGGGATACATGTTTCCAGGGTCCACAGAGCATTTGTCTTAATCTGGAACACCTGGAAGTAAATGGGACCCTCGCACTCTCCAGTAGATAAAACATGCCTTTTTCTGATGACTTCAGAGATAGGCTTGCTCCCAGTTAAGCATCCTGACAGATGATTTCAGGTTTCTGCCACTGGTACCCAGGAGAAAAGCTCTAGAGCATTTGAGATTGTTTGTTTGTTTGTTTGTTTGTAAAATGCCTTAACTTTCAAGCTCTGCTTTTTCAGTGTTTAATGATGCTTGAAATTGGTGACCTACAAAGCACTTTATATTTCAATGCATTTTGGGGGTAATAGCCACATTTGGCCATTTTGTCTAGCTTGCAAAGACTAACTCTTTGCCCCTAAATTTTCCTCAGAAGAGGCCACAGTCATGTCCCTTGTCATAATGCTGCTGTCAATGACACTTGTACAGAAACAGAGACTAACATCAGATGAATGCCTCTCTGGCTACCTCTTATACAAGGACCTCAAACACAGATCTCATTAATTTCAATAGCATAGGAGTCCTAAAATACGTTTTATTGTTTCCATCTTACCAGTCAGCACAAATGATTCTGTGAAGCTAAGTAATTTACCCACTATCATGTAACAAAGGTTAGAGTCACTTCTATTCAGGCTTCTCTAACATAAACACCCAAATCTGGCAGTTAAAGCTTCTATTGCTATGATAAACACCATGACCAAGAGCAACTCAAGGAAGAAAGGGTTTATTTCTCACGGGACAAGGGCATTCAGTTTCCATGAGCTTGCTCTGTAGAAACTCTGATCCCATTTCAGAGGCCTCTTCCTTCATAACCAGGTCACCTCTAAATAGTCTCAACTCTTCATACATTACTTTAAGTCTGGAATGTCAATACGCAAATGGTAGAGAGAAGCCATGTAGTCCACAAGAGACAGTGAATGGAGGGTGATAACAAGAAAGACACAAAGTGTGGCCTACAGTGGACAGCATATGAGAACTCTGAAAGAATACTGCAGTAAAAAATACTGGGAAATTACCTCAGCTTTTGTACTTGAATGCCTGTGACCTGCTAGAGTAATTATGCTCAGCAGTTTGCTGTTTTGTGATTGATTGTAAATCTCCAGTTTCTCCACGTGGATAAGGTAGTATTGTTTTATTTTTTAAAGAACTTTATTATTATGTCATTTATGTGTATATTTATGTGTGTGTGTGTACATGCCCACCTGCATATGTTTGCAGGTCCCATGCTGCACAAGTGAGAGATCAGAAGGCAACTTGCCTTAGTTCCTTCCTTTCACTATGGGTCCTGGGCAACAGACTGTGGTCATCAGGTTTGTGTGGCAATTGCCCTGATTCAAGGGGCCATCTAGCTGGCACATTTTTTTCCTATGAATAGGACAAAGGAATAGAGAGTTGTTTATACTGGTCCTGTAAACTCATGTAAGCTTCTTGGTTCTTATATTTTTTGTAAAGTTACAGAGAAGCAATGTTGACCTGAAGCTTCAATAGCAATAAGTGTGTTTACTTCCATGCCTTCTGAGAAATGATGATCTCAAAACACTATAGTGATGCTATGGGATGGTGTCCTGTATGCTGTGAATATGTGCTGCTCTGATTGATTGATAAATAAAATGCTGATTGGCCAGTAGCCAGGCAAGAAGTATAGGTAGGGTGAGTGGATGAGGAGAATTCTGAGAAGAGGAAGAGCTGAGTCAGGAGTTGCCAGTCAGACACAGAGGAAGCAAGATGACAAGGCAGAACTGAGAAAAGGTACCAAGCCACGTGGCTAAACATAAATAAGAATTATTGGTTAAATTAAGTGTAAAAGCTAGTCAGTAATAAGCCTGAGCTAATGGCCAAGAAGTTATAATTAAAAAAAAGAAAGAAAGAAAGACACTAAAGAATGGGTGAGAAAAGCCAAAGATAGGAATTCCTGTTTGAGTCTAGAGCCATAGGGTAATGTGTGCAACAGAAGTCCTTAAAATCCTTCAGTATCTACGATAGCATATCAACAACCTTGAAATTCATGAATATTGAGCCCCACCAATTTGGTTAGACTATTTGGCTATGAGAACTCAGTACTGAATAAGAGTGTACTCATGACAACTTCAGTAATCAGGTGAGAATTATGTGACTGTGTCTGAGTAGAAGTTATAGTTAACCATTACTGTTTGTGGATGGAAAACATAGAAGAAAAAGTAGGTAGAGAAGATTCCAAACAAATTCTTTCGGAATGTTCATGCTTCAATATTACTGGCAACTGTGTCACAGCAAGTATCCCCTTAGACCTGACCTAATGCTAAAGTCCCCATCAGGGTCTCTGGGTCTCAGCCATAAATTATCCTGAAAGTGTAGCATGTTCATTTTAATTAATGATGGTATAGGGTATGGTGGGCAGATAAATGTATGAAATGACTTGAGTGTTCATCAGCTTGCCCTGAGTACAATGGCACATGCCAAAAGGACTAGTGAGCTTTACTTTTGAAACTCCTTTTACAGAGTTCCCTGCCTTTGTTGTCAAAGTCCCATGATCTTCATCCATGAGAGTTCATTCAATAAACAAAAATAAACACAGTTTACCTCGTTAGTCAAGGTAGCACTGATGTTGTGGTTAAAATGTTCTGCTGCTTTTCAAAGTGAATCTGATACCTGTGAACTAAATTAGAACCAGAACAGACCATCTCTTTGAACTGAATGGCACTAACATGGGAAACTGGAAATCATTTAAAAATAGATCTTTAATAAATATGAAATATCTCACAATTTTAAGGTGCAGTGGTAAATAGACAGAAAAAAAAAAGGTGCTATGTGCCCTGGAGACTGTTACTATGCATATCTTTTGTTCTGTAGGATTCACTTTATAAGGCCTGAGAGGCAATGATACATTCTTCCTGTTTTTCTGAGTGAGTATGTATTTTCTCAGACTGTATCTCGGCAGTGGAGGAAGGGTATTTACATGAGATAAATTTCTTTTTTTTCTTTTTTTTTTTTTTTTTTTTTTTTGTGGAAAAAGCATCAAAATGCTCCCAAAACAGATAATCACAATGTCATCAAGGGAAGCCAAAAACACTTGGATAATACTTTTAAGACCTCAGTGCAGCATTGCACATGAAGAACACAGTTTCATGTGAAGCCATAGGTATCAATGCAGCAGTGCACATGAAGACCACAGTTCCTTGTGAAGCATTGAGTATCTTGCTACATTCTGCACCATCCTGGATCAGACCAGAATATATCAGAAATAACAGTTAAGGGGACAAAAGGAAGAAAGGCAAGACACAGGCTTTCATTAGCCTCCCAGTGGGGGCAAATGTATGTTTGCTACTGGTGTCTGATTAAAGATACAGTGATATTTCAAAGGTCTCAGTTCACCAGGTTCTCTGTGTAAACTATGAATGCCTCTGATGGACTAGTGAATTCACATAATAGATCTTCTTTCAGGCTTTCTCACAGGGCTCCAATTTCAGCCCAGGCAGTAAGTGTTCTACCAAATTAGATTTGGACATTGGATTTAGAACTCTATGCACAAATGGATTGGCAGTACTGTGAAGGACTCAAGCCCATATTTTTCCCCTAAGTGAAACACCAATGTCTGTCCCCTATTCTCAGACTATCTGAAGTAATTGGTTGGCAAGGGACATGGTATTTGTAGTTCCAAAGCTCCCTGGGTGATTTAATATGCAGTGGAGATTGGGACCCTTGTGTCAGCTGATTGAGTTCCAATTCACATACAATTGTGGCTTCAATCCCTATATGATTGAGTCATTCTTCTGAAAATGCCACACACTGTTTTCATAAAATAGTCAAAACTTGTGAGAGCATATCTAAGATTATTTACAGCAATTTGTAATCACTTTGAACTCCCTTTTCCTTCTGCAACTTGCTTCCTAACATCCACTGCACCTCCCCCACAAATTACTGATCTTTCTTCACTATGCCCATAAATAACACAATGAAGGCAAACATTACTTTAACTCACAATCATTTGGAGATTCTATTTATCACCTGGTAGCAAGCCCATGTCTAAGCAACCAGAATTGGAAAGGTTTGTTTAGTGGAACATAATTAACTACTCTATCATTTCTGATTGTCCATTGGGCACCCTGATCTTATTTCACAATAAATAGTATCATTATTTATTAATAAATATAAATTATAAATTTGTTATTTATAAATATGATTATTAAGAAGGATATAATGGGAAACAACTTGATTTGGTTTAAAAGTCATCTTGAAAGGTATGGGGTCATCTGTGAAGTGTCTTTTACATTGTATGATGTCAAGCCTAATGACCAAGTTGTAAATTTCTAAGTATCCTATGAAATCCAGGAGCCCACACTCCCCTTTAAGTCTATATGCATCCTAACTCCATGTTCTGTTATCATATATCAAAAATCTTTAATTGTGTAAATTATGCACAGTAGATAAAAACTAAGTGTCCTGTCACTTAAATTATCAAAATTATCAGAGATAAAATAAAAGCCCTCGTCCTAAGAAAAGGTATTGTTGATATAGAGCAATATTTTATCATAAAAGCCCCTCACCAGGTAAACAAAATACAGTTCAGGAAGTTGTTTTATCCTTCACATTTCTATTCAGGGCACAGAAAGGAAAAAGAAAGTTGACTAGATGTAAAAGTCCATCAACTGTCCTCTAATCTATGCAAAGTAGGAAAGCTAGAGATTTAAATTCTTAAAGGTATTAAATTCACCTCCTTCAGTCTTGGCTATACCACACCATACCTTGCTGTGGGATAATGCTCTTGTACATTGGTTTAAAAAATGCTGATTGGCCAGTAGCCAGGCAGGAAGTATAAGAAGGGCAAGCAGACTAGGAGAATGCTGGGAAGAGGAAGGGCAGAATGAGGAACTGCCAGCCAGACACAGAGGAAGCAAGATGACAAGGAAGACTGAGAAAAGGTACTAAGCCACATGGCTAAACATAGATAAGAATTATGGGTTAATTTAAGATATAAGAGAAAGCTAGCAAGAGGCCTGCCATAGACTATACAGTTTGTAAATAACATATGCCTCTGTGTGTTTACTTGGGTCCCATTGGCTGCAGGACCAGTCGGGACACAGGAAAACTGACTACAGTTACCTGAAACACTCTATTCAAACAATGTCATACCCCACAGCACATACATATACCCACTGGTATGCACACACACTTAATCCTGGGCTGTCTTCTTAGACATGTTCCAATTTAGCTTAGCCTCTGCCTCCCCTGGAAGACCTAGCATCTCTAGATGGAGGGGTGTATCCTGAGCTATCTGCCCAGGTACCCAGCACAGTCCCTCCCACTGCATCTGCTGTACCCACTAGAGTCCTTCCACTGCACTTATGGGTGAGTTCACTACTCCCTGTCTTCACAAAAGGTTGTTAACTCTTTCAGACCAGAGACTCTGAGCTATTTGTCTTTGCAATAATAGTTCCCCCATAGGATTCTCACTCAGCCAAGTCTTGAAATTTAATAATGTGTTCAAGGGATGAGTGAATGAACTCTTGTCACTCACAATCTCTCTGAGCCTGTTATCTCATTTTAGCATATGCATCTGTAATCCCTGTACTTTGGTAGGTGAACAGATGAACTAGTAAGCTCAAGCAAGGCTAGCCTAGGGTATTTGTTTCAAATAAATAAATTAATAATAATAATAAAAAATAATTTTAAATTCACTTATTACAAGATTGATTCTATGGAAAATTTTAGTTTTTAATGTGTTTTACTAACACTGACAATTTCATGTTTGTGTACAACATATCAGAGTCACCTTCACTTACATTTTCTCATTCTCTTTCCACCCTGCTGACCTCCTTCCTAGTGAATCTTCTTCTTCCTCTTTTTTCTTTGTGTGAGTGTGTGTGTGGTGTGTGTGTGTACAGGTCTTGGGTATAGAGTCACAACTGCTGTGTGTTGGTGACTACACAAACAGTGTCATATCCAAAATACAGGTGTGCTGTAGCTGGGTCATATGGTAGTTCAATTTTCAGTTTTCTAAGAAACTTCCATACAGATCTCATAGTGTCTGTACCAGTTTGTACTCCTAGCAACAGTCTATAAAGGGTTATCCTTTCCACACATCCTCACCAGCATTTTTTTTTGCTGGTAGTTTTCTTGATAATAGCCAGTCTAACTTAAGTTCAAGGGAATCTCACACTAGTTTTGGTTAAACTAGTGTAAGATAAAATGACAAAACACAAACGGGGAAAAATTGTAAATCATTCTTTTAATCTTAGATATTTTCCTAAGAAATAAAATTTGTATCTTGATACACAAAGCTTGCAGCTGAATGTTCTCAGATGCTTTATTTACAATGCTAAAAGCATGGAGCAACCTGTGCCCATGAAATAAAGTAGATAAACAGACTTTTGGAAATAAGAAATATTGGGCTTGCAAGATGCCACTTGCTGCAAAGCCTGACAAACCAAGTTCCAGTCCCAGGACCCACATGGTAGAAAAAGAGGGATGACTCCTGCAGGTTGTCTGCTGACCTCCACATATACACTGTGGCATGCATGTGTCCCCATCTCACATAAAAATAAATAGATAGATAGATGATAGAGAGATAAGCACATAAATAAAGATTTAGAAGATAGTAAATATTAAATACATGTTATATTATAGGCAAGTCTCAAAATAGCCTCATTAGGAGTCACAATATCCCCTAAGTATATACCTTACAATCCCATTTATGTAAGGCTCTCCCAGTGCCAGCTAATTTGTTGACAGTATTTCAAGTGTTACTTTAAGATGAGAGTAGGACAGGTGACTTATATCATCAGAAAAGATTGATATGTTGAATATCTTGATGTTGTCTTAATTGCTTCACAGATGTGCACTTATGTGGGAAAAGACAGAAGTCATTAATTCATATATTTTAGACATGTGCTGTTTATTGTGGCTCAATTACAAATGAATAAATCTTTTAAACATGAATAATTTTCTCAGAGAAGAAATATGAGTACTGAATGATTTCATAAAAGTTAGGGTAAAATCTAGGTGGATTATCAAAGGAAAATTCCAGAATATAGTGCCTAAGTTGGAGAATAAATGAAGTTAGAAAAGGAAAATGTATATAATAATAATTATAAAGTAATATAGATTATCCAGTGTCCATAAATCTCTTCAGGTGCTGGTTCTTTGGAACTTCTCTGGATTTCCTCTAGTATGAAAATCCCAGAGGCTCAGAATCTATTTCTCAAGAACCTAGACTTGATATATGGTTATCTTATATGCCAGATAACTCTCTCTGGTATGTTCTGCTTGTGTTGCCATTTGGATGTGAAAGATCCCATACAAGCTCATGCGCAGGGATGTTCTGCAGATGGAGAAGTTCTGGAAGTTTTAGGAGATAAGGCTTAAGTGGAAGGAGGTTTTAGTAATTGGGTTTGCATGAGCATCTTTTAGCTTACCTCCTCCTGTCTTCCCTCCCCCCCCCCACTTCCTGTATACCAGGAGATGAGCAGTCTCTATCATACACTCTGGAACCTAATATCTCTTCATCCTTGAGCTTAAATAAATGATTCTTACCTTTAAGCAATTTTTCTGTGGAATTTTTCATAGTGATAATAAAATAAACCAGTACCCTTTGTGTCTATACTTTACACATGAAGCAAGAATTGAAGTTAAAAGAATCAAACAGCTCATCCTTATCCCCAAGAACACAGAAGAAACTGATCAACAAACATGAGGCTTGGCTATGCTCAACTGGACAATCTCTTGAATATAGCTTTCTCATGAGTGAGTCATAAAGCCTATCTTAATATCTTTTGGATGTCATTTTCAGGTAATCAGATTATATAACACTGAAGGAATAGTTTATCTTGTAGCAAACGTTTCTCTAATAATATCTCTGTAACTATCAGGTGAAGTGAGATATAAATGATTAGATAGATAGATGAATTAACAGCTATTGAATCACTGTACCTAATCAGTGATGATTAATAGGGCCATATGAAACACAACTGTGTGTTTTTGGAGGGTAACACATTGTTAATGATTGCACAAGTCTGACACATATTTAGCACTGACAAATGCTTATGGAACTTAATTGAAGCCCTGGGGAGCCCCTGATAGATTGCCATCAAGCCCTATCCTTGAGCTTGTCTTGCACTGTATTAATATCAGCAAACTGAGTAAAGCCTGCAATCATAATTACCAAATCTGCTATAAATGTCCCATTAAAACTGTGTTGATAAATTACACATTAAAGAGAATTCAAAAAATCTAATTTATCAATATTTATTTAAAAAGTATTTAATGAACTATGTTGTACTAGTTCCACTATGTATTGAAACTACAAAAATATTTCAAAATGTTTTTACTATGTGGTATGAGAGAATACTGTACAGATTTGACATGAAAGGTTGGATTTATTTTGCAAAAAAAAATAGTGGCATAGTTTAGGACAAGTAGACAGGATGCTGTAAGGATGAGCATATAGATAACATATCAATATTGTATTATTACCAAAATTATCTGAGTCAAAGTTAGGGTGGGTTCATAGAAACACAATGTCTAGATAAACACAAAGCAGAATATCAGTTCTACACTCGCATGCTTAGACCACATTAGACACCACAGCCAGCATTAAACATCACACATACACTAGCAGCTGCCCAGATGACAGCAACTAGAACACACTGGCGCGCTTGTGTCCTAGAAAAGCACATGGAGTGACTGAAATGCTAAGCATTAAGAAACAAAGACTAAAGGAAAAACACCATCTGTTTACTTTCTGTAGCTGTGTCAAAGAGAGGGTCAATGCACATGCCCTTTGGTGCCTTGTAGTGAAAAGTCTAAGGAAATCACAAGGAAATACATATTTGATTTAATATTCTCTATACCAACTTTGAAAAAATTCTTTCTCATCTCTCTGTCTCCTGTTTCTCTCTCTCTCTCTCTCTCTCTCTCTCTCTCTCTCTCTCTCTCTCTCTCTCTCTCTCTCTCTCTCCAAATTCATAACATTTATTGGGACCAGTAATTTCTGAACTTCCATCTACTTTTAATGACTAGAGAGACATTTTAGCTGTAAGACCAATCATGTGACAGGACAGGATGTCATGATGGAATTTTATTGAGTTCACACATTTGGAAAGAAATGCATACATGTATTTTCTATACTAATATATCATCAACCCAGAACATAATCAGACAAGTTGAGGAAAACTAAATTCAAACACAATAATACTTATGAAATAAATTCCAACAAAGACATCTTACATGCCATTATGTTTATGTTGAAACTTTGTGTTATTGATAATCCCATAAGGATAAATATTATCAGAAGATACGTAAGTTACTTGTCTTGTGACCCAGTTATACTGCATACCACATGACATCATTTCAAATTGTGAAAGAACAGCCACACATCTTGAATTAAGGGAATATCAATATGCCATACACACTGTTTTCAGTGCCTGTTAAATGAGTTGAAAGAAGAAAATCAAAACACTTTACTATGTATATCATAATTATAATCCACCTCTATTCTTCCTTATTTGACTGATAGGTAAAATAATGTAAGATTTTAAAATCTTGAGTATTTTTAATTAAGAAATTTTTTCTATTCATTTTACATAGCAATCAAAGATCCCCTTCTTCCCTTCTCCTGCCCCTCCAGCCTTGCCCTCCTAACCTAACCCCCATTCCCTCCTACAAGAAAGTAAGGCCTCCCATGGGGAGGTACATTTAGTAGAGGCAGGTCCAAGCCCCTCCCCCTGCCTCAAGGCTATGCAAGATGTCCCATCATATGTAGTGGGCTCCAAAAAGCCTGCTCATGCGCCAGGGATGGATTCTGATCCTACTGCCAGGGGACCCCTTAAGCAGATCAAGCTACACAACTGACTTGCTTATGCAGAGGGCCTAGTCCAGTCCCATGCAGACTCCATAGCTGTTGCTCTAAATTTCACGAGTTCCTACTAGTTTGGTTTGGTTATCGCTGTAGGTTTTCCCATCATGATCTTTATACCCCTTGCTCATAGAATCCCTCTTCCCTCTCTTCAACTGGACTCCTGGAGCTTGGACTGGTGCTTGGCTGTAGATGTCTGCATCTGCTTCAGTCAGTTACTTGATGAAGGCTCTGTGATGACAGTTGGGGTATTCGCCAATTTGATTACTGGGGGTAAGCCAATTCAGGCACCTTCTCCACTATTGCTAGTAGTCTAAGCTGGGACTACCCTCTGGGATTCCTGGGAACTTCCCTAGCATGTGGTTTCTCCTTATCCCCACGATGTCTCCCTCTATCACTGGATATCATCCCCATGGTATCTCTTTCATTGCTGTAACAGGATGGTCGACCAGAAACAGGGATGGAGTGGGAGAGCAATGAAAATCTTGAGTTTTAAGAAATTTTTTTTTGCAAATTTCATGCATATATACAATGAAATATGAACATATTTGTGCCCAATTTCCCCCACTGGCCCTCTCACATCCTAACCAAAAAAAAAAAAAATGGTGAGTTCCAGATTGAGTGAGGAACCAAGCCGAAAGGGGCTAAGTCAGAGAAGGATGGAGCAAGTCATCTCACTGACTCCTCTGGCCTCTTCACATATATGCACACCTATGCACACCGATGTATGTGAGCATGTACACACACAAACCCATATACATACAGAGTGAAAAAACAGTTTAAAAAAGGATAATTGACAGAAAAAAATGATAAAACTATATAACATTAAGAATTTTTTTTTTAAGCATTATCAGCTTGTCACTAATACGGACAAGGCTACACATGGAGAAAGTACATCCTCACTCTGGAGTCAAACAGAAATAGGAATATAATTATAGAATATACCAAAGCAGATCTAGACATAGAAACATGAGTGAGAGACAAGTAATATATACACACACACACATATATATATATATACATACATACATACATACACATATATATACATACATATACATACACACATGCAATATAAATTATGTGTGTGTGTCTATCCATGTGAGTGTAGATGGACAATATTTAAATTGATAACACATATTCACATTTGATTTCTCATCAAAATACTGAGGGATGATTTCACTGAACTGACAGAAATGAAACCAGTCTATAGGAAAGGCAAAGAACTACACAACTGAAGTTGAATTTACAAACAAAGTGAATTGGGCTGAGAAATAGTGGCAGCAAGACTATGCCAGGGCAAAGTTGGAAGATCCATGATCTACACTAGGCTTGACAAACATTCTGGCTGGAGCAGCCATTTCTTAAAACAGCCATGGAGATCGCCAATATAAGAACTATGGACATTGTTTCATTATTTAAACAATAACATAATTCTATTGAAAACAAATTCTTTTCTCACCTATTTCCCCTTCCTCTACTTTTTTCCTCCAAACTCCCCCTTTTCTCAGATTTAATTCTTATTCTCCTCCTCCTCCTCCACCTCCTTCTCCTCCTCCTCCTGCTCCTCCTCCTCCTCCTCCTGCTCCTCCTCCTCTTCCTTTTAGTGTTTTGAGACAGGGATTCTCTGTGTAACAGTTCAGGCTATCCTTGCTTTGTAGACCAGGCTACAAAGAGGATCATAGAGATCCACCTGCCTCTGCCTCTGAAATGCTAGGATTAAAGGCATGTGCCACCACCAGCAGGCCCCAATGTAATTCTTAATGATGAAGGGTATTTTAGAAAGAGTATCTCTCAGAAGTTCTCTTTTCTGACATGCACTCTAGGAAAATCAGTCACCTATGTTTAATTCCTGCATAAATCTTCTAAGAATCTATACCAAATAAGACAACATATTTTCAGAACTTAGAAAGAATTTGACCCTAAAAGCAGGAGAAGAGGATTAGAGTGCACTTAGTTTTGTAGACCCCTTCATTCCTAGAGACCTCATTGGAAACCTGAAGCATAATCAGTGGCTCTTCCTAAATGGGTCACAATAGCATCCCCAAATGTGGTATCTGTGTCCTCCAAGAGATATTACCAGGTACTGATTAGGAGTCAGCATCAATCTCTGGACACTAAAGTGCTGTTCATGTTTTCAGTCACAGTAGAGAACCTAGAAATCAGGTTTATTTCAAGTCTTGTAAGTCCCATCCTACTGCGAGCCCTGTGCACCTGAAGGACTATTCTGGGCTCCTGTTTTTTGGGAAAGCACACTCTACTATGATCAAAACCCCTACCCTGGAGTGTACAGCCAGGGTTGTTAATAGTTTAAAAAAAACAAGGGCAATTGGCTCTTTTAGAATGATTTCTTTAAAAGAACATAGAATGCATTTGCAAAGATTCCAAAGAAAGATTGCCAACAACAAGGGTGTGAGGTCCTAATTCCTATCACAATCTTCAGAACTCCACATTTTGCCTGAAACTGTGGATTATCATACAATAGATTGTCAGAGTGATGCCAGTCACATGTCTCTTTGCACTATGATCTGTTTACTAATACAAACTATTAGATCCTTTTGGTATTCTTATACATTTATCTACATAATGAAATAGTGAGTCATTTCCTCAGTCCCAATAAAGAGACACTAAAAAAATGACTAAAGAAATTATCATCAGAAGTGGTGGTAACCCTCTATGTCTTATTTCATGGTCATTCATATTCTCTTCTATCATAATATAACATGCAGAATTTCTTATTTCCCAGAGAATATCTTTGAGTATCATTTCACTGTGCATGTTATACCTGGTGAAGTAGTGTTTTTCTTAGTAAGACTCAAAAAGACACATATATGTCAGTTGATAATAGAAAAATTCTATGTAATCTCATACAATATCATTACAACTGCTGTTGTCCAATATTATCCAAATTTCAAAATATCATCTGGGAAGTAGTGATATAATTTTTAAATTTTTATTAAAAATATAATTATATCATGTCCCATTCCTCTCTTTTCCTCTGCCCCTCCCATATCCAACCCCCTTTTCCCCAAATTCACTGCTTCACTGCTTAACCAGCATTGTTACATTTTTATATATAATTGAGTAAACATATAAATACAACCTGCTGCATTTAAACATATAAATACAACATAGTCAGTGTTGCCTGCATGTGATGTATGTTTCTAGGGATAACTACTAGTTTTGAATTACTAATCAGAGTACTCATCTCTAGGGAAGACAAATTCTCCCTCTCTTAGCATTTACTAATTGCTTGTAGCTCTTTATCTAAGTGGAGGGCCCCATGAGATCTCCCCATCTATGTTGAAATGTTACTATCATTGGATCTTGTTTAAGCAACCATATTGTTTTTATTTCATAGGTGTGGCTTCCTTGCCAAAGCCAGAAGGTGGGATCTCACAGCCAATTTCCTGGTCCTCCAGCTTTTGCAATATTTCTGTCCTACTTCCATGATGCTTCCTGTGCCTTTGGTGCAGAAATTGTGATGTGGATTTATTATTCAGGCCAGGTGTCCAACAGTCAGTTGTTCTGCATATTTTCATGAGGAGTGGCTTTCTTCAAATGGTTTCCTTATAACACAAAAAGAAATTTCTTTGATAAGGGGTGAGGTCTAGATTTTCATGGCTTTTTACTTGACATTTTTTGCTAAATAAATAAAATTAATTGAACTAAATACTTCAGGTACATTTCATGTCAACCAAATATATTTGAAAGGGTCAAATTCCTTCAATTTCTTACAGAGTAGCTTATAAAAATCTCCTTGGGGGAGATGGGGAAAGCTGAACTTCCTGCCACCAACCCAGAAGCCCATTAGCTCCTCTTACATGCCACTTCTGTAACTGCCACTGCATGCCTGGTGACTCTTTGATTTATACAGAAATGACTCAGTAAATGATTTTTACATATGTAAAAGAGTGTCAGAATAGTGAAAGAAACTCGGAGTTGAATCAGCATGGTCTGTTTTATAAAGTATAATAATAGGACATCATTAATTAACTCCTTAAGAATTGGCTAAATGTGGGAATGAATTTAACTCAGAAATACCTCTACAGAGAGCTTTAAAACATAAGTGTAATTCTAATTCAGTATTCTACATCACCAAGAATTATTTAGATTGCCATTAAAGCCACTTACTTATTCATATCGCCTTATTGAACTTGTTACTTAGACCATGATTCTCAGAAAGCAAGCTTTTTGATCATATAATCTTGGAAAACTTTTCTGAACAGTCTCTATAAGACTGCTTGGCAACTTTTTTTGGCATATCCATGTGTGTTGAACTTAAGCATTTATGGATTGCTGTGGATCCAACCCTCTTTCTAGGTATAGAATTCCTGAAATTGTTTTGGCTTCAAAGCTATCTAATAAAGGCTGTCAATGTAACATGAGATATTTTCTGTGGGAGTTTGCATGAGATCCCAGAAAAGTTAATAGATGCAAGAGCTACCTCAGTTAGAAGAAGAGCAATTCCTCTATTAAGGTAGGCCATGGGGTAAAGAAGTGAACACAGTGTGTACAATCACCAAAGCATATTAGAGGACAGCATCCTCAGTTTCAGCCTTCCAAATGCCTGATGGGTAGAGTCTGTGAGGATGGAAGGTGGGAACAGACTGAGAAGAGGAATTGTGAAGGTCAGGAGCAGCAGATCCTAACACACTTTGAGCAATCGTGAAGAGTTTGGATTGTACCATAAAGGTTAGGTAAACTAGGTGAAGTTCAGTGAATAGTGAAGAGAGAGGATTGGTTGGGATTTTAGGTATAACTCTTCAGCAACAATGCACTGATTGAAGAGGTAGGGAAACACCACTGCAACATAAGGAAAAAACAACCATGGCCGAAGTGAAGGCAGAGGCAGAGAAAAGAAAAAAGAATATTTTAAGAGGATCTGTGGAGAATCTATAAGACATCAAACTCCTTATTAAAATAGAGGGAGAAAGAAGAATCCAATTATGTCTCAGGATTCTGGCCCAGTCTGGAGGATCTTGGTGTCATTTAGTGCATAAATGGTATGAGAGGAAGGGCAAATTTAGAAATGGGTGAAAGAATAAAGAAATAGTGATGATACACAAAGTGCTGATTTCAGCATTTTTAAACAGTGGAGAGAGAAAAAAAAAAAACCACGACAAAAACCTTGCTTTCTTAACCAGTCTTGGCCTTGTGCTCACATTGGAGGGTGTTTCTAAACCTTAACTACATGTCAGGATCATCCTAAAGCATTCGAATAGCAGTTGGCATTCCCCTGGTGATTGTGATAGACAGGCAGCAGGTAGAGTGCAGATCATTTGGCAGGGCAGATGCCATGCAGGCTGAGTAAGATCTCATAGCAAGCCAAAGGGAGAGGGGTTGTAACAGAGCTTTGCAAACCAAAATTATCACCTTTCTAGCACGATGAAGTCTTTCTCCCAATTCTGTTGTTTTATTTGTCATAACAAAACTCTGGACAAATTTGAACTGTAATATCATGGGAAAATGTGAAACCACTGGAGCCCCTCATTCATTATAACTAAGGAGAGTCACTCAGTAGGAAGAACTTACTGGCAAGTCTGTGACTTCCCACCCCTGTCAATCACTCAGAGGCTGAATTCAAGCAGGCTTGAGGAGCTGGGCCTGGAGAGAGTTGATGGAGAGTGAGCTTCTTCTGAGTATAGAGAACAAGTTTGAAAGCTTTAACTATACCCCATTATGGCAGCCATTGTGTGGAGTCTCCAGATTTGAAACAGCATGTCTCAGTCCTGAGTTCACGAAGAAATATACGGTGGCTATCAGGATGCGAGACTCACAGAGTTCCCTGCTTATATTTGAAAGGTGTTCTTGGCTCCAGGTGAATAAGGCAGCAACATTCACGCCTCTTTTTCACCTGGCCCTATGTGGCCACAGGAAAATGACAGACATGTACTAATTGAAGAGCTGTGCCCTGAATTGTGTCTCCTACAATATGGAGGCATCAGAGTCAACCAGAAAGCAGGAAGACCAAGAGGCTTCTCCTATACTCATTTCCCCCCAGAAGCATTGGCAGCTATCTGCAGTAACATCTTCATGGGAAGTAGACACCTGTCCCCAACTCCAGTAGAAGTGAACTACTCTTGGGAAAGCATGTTCAGTAGAAACACCCCAGGGAAACTCATTGATTCACGAAGATTCTGTCTCTTTATGCAATTGTACATAACTATACCTTAACCTAATTTTGTTTTAATTTTCTTTTGTGTGGTTGGTAGGGAACTCACTGTGTAGAGCAGGATAGCCATAAATTTGTGGCAGTCTTCCTACCTCAGCTTTCCAAATGCTGGGGTTGCAGGCATGCATTAATATACCTAGCCTCTTTGCTCCAATTTATACAGAAAAATGAAGGTTCAGGTTTGCAGAACCAGATTAGAAATTTTCTTAAGCCAAAAATTGGTATTTCCTCCACTATGTTATAGGGTATACTTATAGACAGTATGCTAGTCTAAATTGGCTAGTTCCATAGTAAACATAAATAGACTACAAGACTAGAGATATGACTCAGCCATTAAGAGCACATGTTCTTACAGAGTGCTGCAGGCCTCAGGAATATATCATAAGAACTCAGCTGGTTATGGCAAAGTCACTACCTGGAGGAATCAGGGAATCTCTCCAGAGGAAGCCAAATCCCAAGGAGTTTTTGGTGTTACTTGGCTTGTTATATATCAGCTGTCTTCTGTGATGAAAATCATGTGTGCCTTCATAGTTTTCCCAATTGACTTTTCCCTAAGAAGGGCTAACAGTGTGGACTGATCACTCTCTGGACATATACATTCCAGGTACTTGGAGAACAGCCTCAGGAAAGGCTTTCTCTAGAATCAGATATCTCCCTTGGACACTTTCAAGGACTAGCAGTAATAACAGTCCACATGCAAGTCTCCTGATTTAAGGTAAATTCCACAAGGAGACACCACCTAGGTCAGGTGGATGTTAAGTAATAGCTTTAAACAATTTAGCACGGACCTTCCTTTCTTACAGCCTTACTAACTTTATAGACCTCTAACTCCTTATCTAACCACTTCTAGGAATATTTGGATAACCTGCACTGACAGCTATGCTCAGCCAGAACTCCAGTTCAAGCCTCCCTGTAATTATTATCATTGGCAGCATCCGGCCAGGTCCATCCCCAGATGTAGGAAAGTACCTTATCAGAGATACCTCTGTAATTTTTTTTTATTTTTATTATTTTTTTTTTTTTTGGTTTTTCGAGACAGGGTTTCTCTGTGTAGCTTTGCGCCTTTCCTGGAGCTCACTTGGTAGCCCAGACTGGCCTCGAACTCACAGAGATCCGCCTGGCTCTGCCTCCCGAGTGCTGGGATTAAAGGCATGCGCCACCAATGCTCCGCAACCTCTGTATTCTTTAAGAACAGACTTAACCATCCAGGCTACCTGTTTGAGAAGGCCTGGCAGATGTGCCAATTAAGCTTTACTTCCTCCTTTCCCAAATCTTACCTCTGATTCCAGATCTCCCTCTAACTATCACCAGAGGCATCTAGCTGTACATGGGTTGCCTAGCGACTGAGCACACTTTCCCCCACCCTGAAGATAAACGGCAGATAGCTTGAACAGATAGGAGCCACAGGAAAAAAGAAGACAGTTTTATTTTCTCCCATTGACCTAGCAACTTATAGATTCTTAACATTTTCTACTAAGTACGTTTAAGAGTTTTACAGTTGAGCACATAAGATCCCTCTTCTTAGATAGTACCCGAATTTAGCCTTTAGTTAATTCATTTCCCCATTGGTCACTTCCCTTTGGGGTTTCAAATGATAATTAATGGTTATTGCCTCTCAATGTGATTCTTATCACCCCTCTGTTTGACCCTGGAAGCCTGGCTTTATATACCAGGACTTCCAGGGCACAGAAGTATGGAGAAGAGAAAAGAGTATGGGAGAGCTAGATGGGTAAGAACTTGAGAGGAACAAACTGAGATGGGGAAGAACTATATTGAAGGACTAGAAGAGATTACTAGAGGAATGAGATGGAAGATGAGGAAGAGCCAGATGGAGAAGTACTAGCCGGGTAAGAACAAGCTGAAAAGGACCTAGATGAGGCAGAATTAAGATGAGAACTTAGAGGGAGCAATAGATAAGTATAGAGAGAAATCAAGCAAGAAAGGAGATGGACATGAGGACAGAACTGAAGCTGTGTATAAAGGATGTTATGCAAGAGGAATTAAAGCAAGTGGACGATAGAGTTCAGTGTGCTGAGATTCTATTTCCTGAAAATAGTCCTCGCTGTTAGTAGTTCTCTCTCCTGAGCCCCTGGGATGTATAATATTAAGGCTGGTCCCTCTAATATTATACAAGAACAGAGGTCTTAGGTTCAGGTTCCAGCACCTACATAGTGGCTTACAATTGTTTGTAACTCCAGTTCCAGGGGGTTCAACACCCTCTTCTGGCCTCTGTGGTTACTGCACACACATGGTGCACAGCCATATAAGCAGGCATACCATCCACACACATAAAATAAAAATAAATCTAGAAAACAGATAGTAGTTGTTTTTTTTTCTAAGGTCTATGACTCATTAGCCCCAGAAAGTTAGTTACGTCTCCAGTACTGTGACTCATGAGCTCTAAGTCTGTTTAGACAGCTTTATTTTTGCCACTGACACCTGAGTGCCACTTATTGCTCCTTACTACAATCTAAATCTTATCCTTATACCCACAGATAAGCATAGCTTTGATGAGAAGTGTCTCATCAAAAAGCTTCTCTTTACAGTAAACGGTGACTGTCACAGAAAACCACAACTGGACTCAATACAAAAATAAACAAATCATACAGAGCCCAGCCCCAGGGGATATATCTACACTGAAGTTCCTGCATCTATGGCTCAGGGAGCATCATGGAAGAGGGAACAGAAGTATTGTAAACAATAGAATATCAGGTAGTCGGCTGTGAAACAATCACTTAGAAATGGCTGTATAAACAAGATGGAAGAATGGTAATATCGATGGACATTTTAACATGGAAGGGGAAATTTTCATGAGATCCACCCTTATAACTATAGGCAGTTAATGACTGCTGGGAGAATGAAAATTAGCTTCTTCCATGGATGAGCTTTGGATGACCAATGCAAAGTGGTCAGCCTGAAACTCTATACACGCAAGTAACAAAATTAGCTTATATGTATATATGTATTAGAAAAATTGGTTTATGATACAAATACACGATGGCCCCAAATTCAAGGCAAAGAGTGAATGATAAAAATTTAGTACATAATCAACAATAAAACAACTTCTGGAGGCATCACAATCCCTGACTTCAAGCTCTACTATAGAGCTACAGTAATAAAAACAGCTTGGTATTGGCATAAAAACCGACATGTGGACCAATGGAATCGAATTGAAGACCCTGACATTAACCCACACACCTATGGACATATAATTTTTGACAAAGAAGCCAAAAGTGTACAATGGAAAAAAGAAAGCATCTTCAACAAATGGTGCTGGCATAACTGGATATCAACATGTAGAAGGCTGCAAATAGATCCATATATGTCACCATGCACAAAACTTAAGTCCAAGTGGATAAAAGACCTCAACATTAATCCAGCTACTCTAAACCTGCTAGAAGAGAAAGTAGGAAGTAGTCTTGAATGCATTGGCATAGGAGATCACTTCCTAAATATAACACCAATAGCGCAGACACTGAGACAAACAATCAATCAATGGGACCTCTTGAAACTGAGAAGCTTTTGTAGAGCAAAGGATACGGTCAATAAGGCAAAGCGACAGCCTACAGAATGGGAAAAGATCTTCACCAACCCCATAGGTGACAGAGGACTGATATCCAGAATATATAAGGAACTCAAGAAATTAGACATCAAAACAACCAACAGTCCCATTGAGAAATGGGCTCCAGAACTAAACAGAGAATTCTCAACAGAGGAAACCCAAATGGCTGAAAGACATTTAAGAAATTGCTCAACATCCCTAATCATCAGGGAAATGCAAATCAAAACAACTCTGAGATACCACCTTATGCCTGTCAGAGTGGCTAAGATCAAAAACACTGAAGACACTTTATGCTGGAGAGGTTGTGGAACTAGGGGAACTCTCCTCCACTGCTGGTGGGAATGCAAGCTTGTACAACCACTTTGGAAATCAATATGGCACTTTCTTAGAAAATTGGGAATCAATCTCCCCCAAGATCCAGCTATACCACTTTTGGGCATATACCCAAGAAATGCTCAATCATACCACAAGAGCACTTGCTCAGCTATGTTCATATCAGCATTGTTTGTAATAGCCAAAACCTGGAAACAACCTAGATGCCCTTCAACCGAAGAATGGATAAATAAATTGTGGCACATATACACAATGGAATACTACTCAGCAGAGAAAAACAATGACATCATACGGTTTGCAGACAAATGGATCGATCTAGAAAAAATCATCCTGAGTGAGGTAACCCAGACTCAGAAAGACAAATATGGTATGTACTCACTCATAGGAAGATGCTAGATGTGGAACAAGGATGACTGGACTGCTACTCACATCACCAGTGAGGCTACCTGGAAAACGAGACCCAAAAAAAACACGGAGAAATGGATGAGATCTACATGAACAACCTGGTCATGAGTGGGAACAATGAAGGGCAACGGTCGAGGGAAAGAGAGTGGGAGATCCTAGCTGGATCAAGAAAATAGAGGGAGAACAAGAAATAGGAGACCATGTTAAATGAAGACCACATGAGAAGGGGAGGGAGCAGAGAGCTAGGGAGGCCCACGGAGATCCACAAAGATACCCCCACAAAAGACTGCTGGCAATGGTCGAGAGACGGCAGGAACTGACCTACTCTGGTGATGGGATGGCCAGACACCCTGTTAGTTGTGCCATAAACCCCATCCAATGTCTGAGGAATCTGGATGCAGACATCCACGGCTGGGCCCCTGGTGGAGCACTGGGATTCTAATTAGTGAGAAAAAAGAGGGTTTATATGAGCAAGAATTGTTGAAGCCAAGGTTGGATAAAGCACAGGGACAAATAACCAAATGAATGGAAGCACAGGATCTATGAACCAAGGGCTGAGGGGCCCCCAACTGGATCAGGCCCCCTGAACGGGTGAGACAGTCATTTGGCTTGATCTGTTTGGGAGGCAGCTGTGTGTTGGTGCCGGGTCCTGGGCTCATTGCATGAGTTGGCTGTTTGAATCCTGGGACCTATGCAGGGACGCTTGGCTCGGTCTGGGAGGGGGGGACTGGACCTGGCTGGACTGAGTCTACCAGGTCGATCCTGGTCCTCGGGGGAGACCTTGATCTGGAGGAGGTGGGAATGGGGGGGTGGGGTGGGGGGAGGGGGAAGGGGGCGAGAGTGGGAGAACAGGGGACTCTGTGGCTATTATGTTGAACTAAATGATGTTGTAAAATAAATTTACAAAAAAAAAAATAAAAAAAAATAAAAAAAATTCTTTTGTATGAAAAAAAAATTTAGTACATAATCAAGATATTGGTATTATAAATGATAAATGATTTTAAACAACTGACATCTTTAAACAGCTATTTCATAGGCCCCTATGATAATTCTGTGGGCTCTAAGCATATAAAATTAGGAAAAATGACAAAATCGGGGCTAGAGGGTATGTTCAGTAGTTAAAAGCACTCACTGTTCTTGCAGAGGCCTCAGATTTGGTTCCCGGCAACTATATAGCAGCTCACAACCCATCTCTAACTCCAGGTTCAGGAGTTCTGTACCTTCTTCTGACATCTATGGGTACCAGGCACACACATGTTGCATATACATACATGTAGGCAAAACATTCATAGATTATAGTTAGATAGATAGATAGATAGATAGATAGATAGATAGATAGATAGATACATAGATAGATAGATAGATAGATAGATAGATAGATAGATAGATAGATAGATAGATAGATAGATAAAGATAGATAAATCATAAAGCATACACTACAGTAGTAGGAATAAGAAAACAAACTAAGTCAAATTAATAATAAGTCTGGAGGTGATAACTACTCTGATGGAGCATAAAATGGAAAAAGGAGAAATAATTAATGGAATAAGCTGGTAGTGGAGAGGAAGGTGTCTTCTTTTATACGGTCCTGTTTTATAAAGATGACTTAACTGAAATGAGAACCTGGAGCAAGCCTAGAAGGTAGCCAGGGTTTGAACTAAGCAGACATAGACGTTGGGCAGAGGGTGGAGGGTCACTTAGAATGAATAGCAGGTGCAAAGGCTCAGGAACTGTAGCAGCCACACCCTTGTGTGGTGATAATATTGTGTATCCTAATAAAATTTGCCTGAAGATCAGAGAACAGAACAGCCACTAGATTAAACACAGAAGCCAGGCAGTGGTGGCACACACCTTTAATCCCAGCACTTGGGAGGCAGAGATCTGTCTGTATCTCTGTGAGTTCAAAGCCACCCTGGACTACAGGAGATTGACTCAGTCTAGGAGAGAAACAGCCAGGCAGTGGTGGCACACACCTTTAATCCCAATACTTGGGAGGCACATTCCTTTAATCCCAGCACTAAAAAGGAAGTGATATGGTGGGCAGAGAAAGGCATATAAGGCACGAGAAGACAGGAACTAAAGCTTTTCGGCTGAGGAATCCCTTTCAGCTAGAGGCCTATCGGCTGAGGATTTGGGGGCTAAGGAGTTGGGGAGGTAAGAGTTGGTGGCTATGGCTTGTTCCTTTGTCTCTCTGATCTTCAAGCAAATTTTATTGAGGTATACAATGTATTACAATACTCTTGTTTCACCAGTCTGTGATACTGGTTGCCTCCCTGAGTCTCTATGTGAATTTTAGCATCACTAGCTACAGGTTTTGTTTTTGTACTGAGTTTAGGTGCTCTGATTGATATGGTATTTCACAGCATGAGGTCCTTGGGGAAAAAGAAGAGGTGAAGTAAAAGGTCTTCTCTATCTTCTTTGTCCTCTAGAAAGATTAAAGCCAAAACAACTACTTAACAGATCTACCACTACCATTCTGGTCTCCAAAGCCCTACTATCATTTTTTAGTACACCAATTTTCTCCTTTATTGTTTGTCGGCTGAGGATATATGGACGCAGCCTTTCACTATTATATGAAACATTCCCTGCATTGGGGAAGGCAGGGTTTTCTTTCTGTACATCTAATTATGAAAATGAACCCATACATCTCATGATTGGGGATATCAAACAGCTGTGAACTAACTCTCTCTGAAGCCTTTGATTCATTAAAATAAAATCAATTCCTTTTGGAACGAGAGCTCCTTAAAATATCAGCAACACAACGATGTCCTGACCTGCTTGGTAGCATCGTACAAAGGAAACTTCATTTTCTCGGCATTTTGAGTTCAGTCTCAGAGTTACATGACTTTCTTGGAAGGTTTAGAGGACACAAAACACCTCAGAGAAAATTGCTTCTTAGTTTCAGTTTCTGTGAAGCTAGGAAGAGCCCCAGCACACCAGTGTCTTCTCAAATTGGGAATATTAGAAACCTGATTCTTTCCTTGTGTCATTGTGGGTGTTTTAGTCTCTTGCTACTCACTACTTTCAATCTAAGTTTGGACCAGTGGTAACAGTTTCATTCTTTAAAACTCCTAAAATCAAAGGACAAGGATGGACCTAGTCAGCGTGTACAGTTGTGGTGGAACATTTCTTCTTGCCTTTGATGTATTCAGCTTCTAGAAGGCACAATATTTTCACAGAGAGGAAATGTGATCTTGAATTCAGCTTTGATCTAACTAGGGAACTTAGAGTAGGGCTGGATTTAAGCCAAAACAATTTGGAAAGATAAGGCAAAATGATGCGATGTAATATGCAAAGATACAAGAGAGCTCCATATCTGAAATCCCAACCTTTTCACAGATTCTGAACAGTAGTCCATATCTTTGGATTAAAGCTCTCTCTCTCTCTCTCTCTCTCTCTCTCTCTCTCTCTCTCTCTCTCTCTCTCTCTCTCTCTCTGTCCCCACAATTTCCTTTGGGTATCATTTATAGAAAGTTTCAGATTTGATGCACACAATGGCTTCATTTGTCTTACACCAGAGCATTAAGGACATATCCTAACAAAATAATTAAGTTACCTGAAGTTCAGGAAAATGATAGCAAACAACACTTAAGCCATTTCAATCATGCTTATCCTTGGCAGGCCTACAATAGGCAGCCATAGCTAATATTTTATTAACCATTCAATAACTATGGCATTAAAAATTGAGGATGAAATTGGATACCTGTTAAATGGGGTCACTCCTCTAGAAACACAAACACAGAACAAGCATGCCTAGCCATTTGCATCAGTTAAATCTGTTCAGAGCATCCACCTGGGGGTCCTTGGTCTGCAGCACTTAAGAGTGTGTCTTACAATTCTTTGACCAAGAAGAGCCATGTGATAAAAGGGTGGCAATTTGGCACTTACATGAAAGTGGCACATAGAAAATTACTCCAGCCTGGCAAAATGCTTTTATTCTTAAAAAATAATATGGATGATTGCCCCTAAAGAAACAATAATTTTAGGGTCTAAGTCCCCCAAAATAAAAGCTATACAATGTAAACAGTCAAAGAACTGAACATCACTGTGAAAGTGTCTGTTACATGAGGAAACATTTTGTTTCTGTGCTGGTTGATATTGTCAACTTGATAGGATCTACACTTACCTAGGAGACAAGTCTAAATATTCTGTGAGGATTTTTTAAATGAGATCCACTAATGTGCAAAGTTCCATCCAAAAAGTAAGAAGCACCATTCCACTATCCGGGGCTGTATAAAAAGAAAAAAACTGTCTGACTGTAAGCGTCCACAGCTCTTTGCTCCTTGACCACAAATGCAGGATGACCAGTTCTCAATCTCCTCCTGCTATGACCTCCCCCCCTCCACCATGAGGGACTGGACTGCTGAACTGTGCGCAAAAATAAACCCTGTCTTCCCTGTTGGTTTTGCCAGGGTACTTCATCACATCTATAAGGAACAAAACAAAGACAGCTTCTCTTCTTGTTCATACTATATGTCAGCAAAAGACAGATGGTCACCATCACTTCTGCATCTTTCTTCATTATCCAAGTACTTTATAGACATTGATTAGTTAACTCTTCTACAATCCCTGCCAGGAAGGTCAGCATGATTAACCTGAAGCCAAGAGCCAGAAAACCTAGGGGCATATAACGTATCCTTTCTTCCAAGGACAATGTCTAAACATTAGAGTGATTTTGTCAGAAAGTATTTCTCCCCTTGCTGACATATACAATACTGAAAATGCCATTTCTTTTCTAATACAAAGCATGCAAAGCAGAGCCACACTTACCGGCAAAGAATACAGTGTTATTCCTGGCAGGAGTCTCTATTTAATTAGAGTCAACACACTTGGGTAAACTTTTCAATCTGTGACCAGTGGAGGCATTTAAGGTTAGAGCTCTGATGTCTTACTGCAATAGCCTGTTCTTGCTATAAATACCCAGGAAAGTCTAGGCATGCCCCCAGAGGCTAGTTCTAGGCTTCTGGGATACTGAAGTAAATTTGGGGCCAACGTCCTTTTTAATGAAACTTTTGAGTGGGCTAAGACTCACATTAAAACTTTAGAGCAATGAGAATAATAAATAGTCAAAGGAAAAGAGAAAGAATTAGCTCAGAATAGTGTGGAAACTAATGACTGGTGATTCTTTAGATTGAGTAATCAGGGGGAAAGAGCCCCCTTGAGAACATGGAATGGAAGGTGAACAACAAGACCTATCTTTCCGGGGGATGGGAAAGGCAAAGGATGCTCCATACAGAAATAGAAGGTAAACTAATAATAAGCTAGCACAAACCCTAAAGTAGCAATGAACTCCACACAGCCAAGGCTCTAAGAGTAGTTCACTGTGGCTGAAGAATAGGGAGCTGAGGAGGCAAATTAACATAGGGACAGAATGTGTAATCAAAGAAGGAAGTCAAGTTTATTATAACAAATATTCAGAAACCACTGGGAAGTTTCAAATAGCAATGCAGAAAATCTGTATTCCTATTTACTGAGCAATACTAATGCACTGGATGTGGTGGCATATATTTGTAATCTCAGCACTTGAGTGACTGATGCAGAAGGATCTCAACAATTCTGAGGCCAAGTTGGGATACACAGTGTGTTCAATGCCAGCTTGGGCTATAGAATAAGACTCTGCCCAAAAAACGAAAACTCAGAAAATGAGGCCTTGAGAGATGGCTCTGTGAATTTAAGGGCACTCCAGCTATTCAGAGGACCCAAGCTTGGTTCCTGGCACCCTCCCAGTAGCTCACAATCACCAGTGACTCCAGTTCTCAGAGATAAAAGAGTTCTCTGCACTTTTTTCTGGCTTCTGCGTGCACCTGCATGCATGTGGTGCACTTACAGACAAGTAAGAACACAACAAATACACATAAAATAATTTAAAATGTTTTAAAAGAAGAAATGAAGATAGCTATATGATTTCTTAGGTTTTAAGGGTAGGGTAAACAGAACTTGTTAATAGATGTGGGAATTATGAAGGGTGAAGAATCAAAGACAGCTCTTCTTTCTTTAGATGGAAAAGTAGAAGAGAATTATTAGCTAGTACTTGAAATTGAGGCATCTCACAATGAATTTAAACTTGGCACTAACAGACCCATGGCTTAATTTTTAGATCAAGTAAAGTAGATTAATCATATTTCCAGTACAATGATAGAGGTAATCTGGTTTTTACTCTTTGTTATAATAATGGTTGGAAGAAAAAACTATAAAATTAGATCAAGTCCACCATTGTTTAAGAAAATCAAAAGTTAAAACCAGTATGAGCTTACTTGCAATTATTAAAATTTGTAATTAATTCAAGTTAATTTTGAGATTAAGTGTGTATTAAATTGTATTTCTGCTACAAAGCAGAGATATTCCAATAGACATCCTAAAACTGCATGAAAATTATATTCTAAGCAATATAAACAGACAATAAACCATGATGCAGTTATTTATTCAATTGTAATTGTAATAAAGGAAATAAAAAATGTATGACACTGAAAACAGAAACTATCAGGAAGATCTGAGCTGGAAGGCAGCAGTATCTTCTCTAGGAGACAGTATGATCTTCAACAGACTGGATCTGACAAATGCTGTAGTCATCTCTAGGACAGAAACCCATAGCTCCAACACTCACTCACAATGTACTGGAGGAGAGAATCTAGTCAATGGATTGCCTGGCCTCTGAACCAGCAATCATTATTGACCCATTCAATTGTAACTTGGGAATGGGAGTGTGTCATAGGAAACAAGGGCCTGCAATTTGCAAGGACTAGAGAAGCTGTTAAGCTTGGAGAGAAGTTGGATATAACAGCTCATTGACTTACACTTCTAATATAATCCTCCATTCACCTTTGCATTCTCAGAGCTCAGCAGAGGACAAGTGCAGAGCAAGCATTCATGGTTGAGTGAGGGGTGAATAAATGAATAATGGCAATTAAATACACAGTGGAAGGCATTTTTGGCTCCTGCTAAGTGGTAAGGAAGTCGATACAACAGATCAATCATGGCCCTCTCCCAATATAGTAACCCTACTGCTGTAGCATCTGTGGAGCTGAGCATTACCAACAGACATGCTAACCAATTAAGGTAGAACTATGTGGGTTATTATTGACTCCTGATCTCTATCACACCTGATTACAGTGCTTCTCAGACTGTGTAGAGCCTAAGAATCACCCAAGGCATACATCAAAATGCAAACTCCTAAGTCTCAGTATAGCCAGAGGAGGACTCAAGAATATGAGGGTAACTTGGAGGGGCTAGAGTAAAGAAAGGGATAGGGAAAGTGATGTAATTCCATTTTATGTAAAAAGTAATAAAAATAAAATAAAATAAACTTTATATTACTACTGTATCTCAAAACCATAAATAGGAATTGAATAAATGCCTTGATTTTGTCATTCCAAAAAAGTATATGAATTTTAACTAAGATTCCAAATAATATATGAATGACCAGATTTAATTTGCAGAAAACCACCCTCTAGGCCATTTCTGCTCACAGCTGTGTGTCTACTGCATATCTAAGTGATCTCCAGGACCTTCTCTGCCCACAATCATTTTCACTCATCAGTTAGATCCCAATGCCACATGCTCATTCACCCCTAATCTAGTAGTTCTCTAGCTGAGCCCAGATTCACACTTAAAGTCGGCATCTTATTCCTAAAATGATGAAATAGGGGTGAAACTAATCAAACATTTTCAAAAAGTAGCAGAATCTAGGATGCTTATGTTGAAACTGAAGACTTGAATTCCATCACTTCAATATTTTGACTTTTTAAAACTTGATGTTTTCCACTTGACGCAACTACAAAAGGATGGTTGTAATTACCCAGTTCTACAGAGTTCTGTTATTCCTCACATCATACTATTCCCCCAAAATGAGAATAATCAGGAAACATGGTTTTCACCCAATCTATTCCACAAGCAAGTAGTGTTTGAATGTAAAACATTCCCTTAGCTATGCTATAACTCTTTTGTTTCATCTGTAATGGGAAAAACTCTACTAATGGTGTTCAGACATCTTGATGACAAGCCATTGAAAGAAATGGGTTATCATGGCAGTCTATGACAATGTAGTTCACAAAATGTTTATCCTGTTGCCTTTTACAACCTAATATTTTATCTTCTTGGATATTCTATTACATCATCTATTATTTCCTGTATTCAAAAATGAGCTCTGGAATGATAACTCAGCCATCAAGTGCTTGTTATATGTGCATGAAGGAACTAAGCTGACTTTCAGAGTCCACATGAAAAGGTCAGCAATGGTGAGATCCCCTTGCAATCTCAGCCCTAAAGAAGAAAAGACAGGTGAATCCTGGGGCTTGCTAGCCAACCAGTCTAGGCTACCTGTCAAGCTTTAGACCAATAAGAAACTGCCTCATAAAAAGGTAGACAGCATCCAATGAAGGACACTTGAGGATGACCTCTGACTTCCACTGGCACACAATTATGTGTGCATGCACAAGCGAGCCCACACACACACTGACACACAATGTGAGCTGCAATTTTCCAAATGATTTCACAGCACTTCACTAGGTCACAGCTGCTGTGTGAAAAACACTGACAATTGTGATCTTTATGTTTTCTCCAGTTCTAAAGCTCTGTGATAATGAATGAACAGGGAATTTGCTTTTGCATATTTATGTATTTCCTCTATTTATATATTGTCATCTTTACAGATAAATTCTTGAGAAAGAAGTTTCATAAACTTTTCCGACAACTCTAATAGAATAGCATAGACTCCTTTCATAAATTTATAAATTCATAATTCATAAGATAAAATGTTTATTTAATAATGGTACAAGCCAATGGGAAAGATTTGGATCTATTTTCTTAGTTTCCCACTAAACCAAACACAGATCGCATCCCAAATCGTCTCATCGCCTCATCACTCATGTTTTTAAATCTACCTGGAATGATAAGAGTGGGTCTATTTGATTTGAACCTCAAAGTTCAGTACTCTGGGTGTCTGGTTTAGTCAGGTAACAGAAAGTAAGAGTGGAGTTGCCAGTGCTCAGAAGATTCTTTTCCTACCCTCCTATCTATGCATCCCTCCCCTAACTACACTGATGCTGTTATTTACCATACTCTAGTACCTGCCCCAGTGTAAACAAGAATTCCTTAAATCCAGACTTCATTTGTTGGTGCTGCTATCATGACTTTTGTTCCCCTGCTTCACACTCCAACTTAGAAGGGTGACCCTTTCACAGTCAATGTCTTTCCTTCAGTTCCATTCACTTTGAGGGGAAGAATTGTAATAGCCTGAAGATATGACATTTTGAAGAACTGAAAGTTGTCTGTGAGTGTGGAAAGAGATGTTGTAACAAACACCTCTCAATCACTTCTGTAAACCTTTGGAAAGACACACACAAAAAAAGAAGCAGAACTTTGGAATTCAAAGAAGGAACTATCTGAAAGACAGAGACACAAGACACTTCAGGATGTCATATTGCACTAATTTTAGAGTGCATCACACATTTGAAAGTTCCATTAAACAGTAAGTATGGAGCTAGATACAGTAGTACATACCTATAATTCTAGCACTCAGTGGGCATAGGCAGAAAGAAAACAAATTCTAGGCTATTTTAGACTGCATGAGACCCTGTCTGAAAAATAAAAACAGAAACAGAAAATCTAAAGATTGAAGGAAATATACCATTAAGTTAGTCAAAAACATTAGCAAGTATCTTGAGGTGTTAGGCTGCTCTTAGTCTTGGTCCTGTTATAAAATGATCAATTTTCATCAAATTATCAAATTTTGAAAGATGAGTCCCTTTTTAAAGAAAATCACGACTTCTCACCTCAAATGAAGGCCACTAGCTTCTGTGTGTTTCCTTATCGCCACCTGGTGCATGTTAAAATAATGCAAGACAAAGATGGCTTAGCACACCCGAACGATCAACTGAAAAATCAAAGCTAGCGACTAAGCAAAGCATTGACAGCGAGAGAACCTGGATGTAGCTCAGTGAGCTGCAGATGTAGTGTGTAAAGTGTTTCAATATACTATGGCGGCTTTCCCTGGCCTGTTAAGACTGGCAGCATGGCCTCTGTATAGGCAGAGAATATGATATTTCCTAGTTTCCTTCCTGTTGCTGTAATAAACACGTGATTTAAAGTAACTTAGGGGCACAAAGAATTTTTTTTTTCTTACAGTTACAGATTTCAGTCTATAACTGAGTAAATTCAGGGCAGGAACTGAAGGTAGGAACTTGAGGGCAGGCCTGCTTTCTATTTCCCACAGTACTACCATCCAACTAAGGAACTCATTTCACAGCCAAAGTACAGCAGAAGCCAGGGAGAGTGTTGATTCCTAACTAGTTGCAGGATAGTTTTCTTCTACAGCCCCATACCACTTGGCTAGGTATGGTGCTGCCCACAGTGGCCTGGGCACTCCATAGACTGACAACCAAGATAATCCCCCAGAGACATGTCCACAAGCCAATTTGGCCTAGGTGATTTCTAAATAGAGACTTTCTTTTCATTTGACCCTAGATTGCATCAAGTAGAAGTTAAAGTCAACTAGGGGGGACATCTTTATGGTAATGTTAAAATATACTACAATATACAAAATTATACTGTAATATAGTTATAAACTAAGTTATAATAAACATAAGCAAATTATTTTATTTTAGTAGTATTGGCAAAAGGTTTTATTTTATTACTACATTTGTTTCATTTACTTGGCAGAAACAAAACAAAATTGACATAAATGGTAAGCCTAACTGGAGAAGTCTGAAAGAGGTCTCAAGAGACACCAGATGTTGCCTTGCTTTCTCTCTTCTCCCGACCACAGAGATAGAATATGGCTCATACTGAGTTGATTTAAAGAAAACCATGGCACAAATACATATGACACTGACTTCTTAGTCAAAGAGCATAGATCTAACTCACTTTGTCAATGGTGATAGAAATGTCACAGATTGTTAGGGAAGCCAATAGATCTCCTTTTAAATCCCAGCAGCTTTCAGCTAAAGGGGAAAGCATTACCAGAAGCTACACCCCCTCATAGGGAGACAAGAGAATAACAAAGCTTCCTTGAACATGCCACATCTGCTCATACTCAATGGAGCTGCCTCCTCCTGTCTGTGTCTGTAGGTGGTTGGATATAGGGAAACCATTGTGTGTGTGTGTGTGTGTGTGTGTGTGTGTGTGTGTGTGTGTGTGTGTGTGTGTTCTCTTCCTACTAAGATCTTACAGCTCTATTTTACTTATCCCCTGTCCCCATCCTATGCCCATTTTGTTGTCACAATTTTACCAGACTATACAAGCTACAGGTCTGGGAACCACTGATATAATTAATGAAGACAACAGAGCACAAAAGGAATGAACTATTTCAGAGCCTCATTTCCATTGACCCCTTCCCAGTGTGAATACAGCCTGTTCATTATAAAACACAGAAGACATTTCAGCAGATTCTTGGGAGATGTTAGTTAGGGAAACTGATGAATGGTGGGAAAGAGGAACACATGAGGTCCACGGGCTCTCAAACAGGGGAGAGGCTGAAGTGGCCGCCCAGGGATATTGTCACAACTGTGCTTAAAATAAGACAGTACTAGCCTCATGCTGTACAAAGATGGAGCACAGACGTGTGGACAGATTTACTCAGCAATAAACCCTGTCTTACAGAGGAAAGGGGCAAGTATTTAGCACAAGACACCTTGAGATCAAGTTCTCAGCGCGAAAGAGATTTATTTTCCCCAGGGGAATAAGAGATAAAGACATGAGATAGAGGAAGAGGGAGAAGGAGAAATGAACAAGGCAAAGGAGGCAGGGATATTTGTCCCGGTGGGACAAAGGATTGCCTCTGGATAAAGAGGAGACAGAGGTGGCCCATGTTTGGGTGGGAGCTCCACCTCAACCCCTGGCACTCTGGCATCCCCATACCTAAAGAGTCTGGAATGTTCGGAAAGGGTCTGGTGGAAGAACCACCTCAACTCTTCTCCCATCTCTTTCCCTAAACCCCAACCCCTTCAAAGTCTGCCAAACACAGCTCCTCCCCCAGAGAGGCTCAAGACCACTCCTACAGGGTATATAAGCAGCATCCCAGAAAACAGACATAAGGTTCTTCTGGTCTCTTAGCCCCATCTCCTCTCTGGGGGGCTGGGGAATCACCCAGAAATGTTTCACCCATTAAACCTGGGCTTTTCCTGATTCGGTCTGATTTGTATTTGGTGTGTTGGTGGAGAAGCCTTCAGGAAGCCTAAAATTTATCAGCCCATAGACAAATGATAATTTACAAAGGGAAAGGGGGAAACCCTGTGTTAGGATGAGGTGTTTAATTTTGATTGGGCATGTTAATTAAGACAGCCAAAGGGGGGGGGACTTTGATTGCTAGACTTCAATATTTTGATAGCTGGACCTTGGTAGTAAGCCTCAGGGGAAAGAAGTGGCCAAATAAGGGAATAGACCTTGGTGGTTAGCTTTAGGAATGTAATCTAATGGGTTTTAGTGTGGCAGAGGGAATGAGGGAGAAGGGCAAGGCCTGACAGCCATGATTGCCACATTCAATCTGGCTAGAATCCCTTCACAGGGAAACCTTAGACAACTGGTACAGGCCATTAAAGTCAGCTGGTTCTCCTTTGCGGTTGGTCATGTTATTATGGTGACTCTTGTCTTTATCTTTCTTATGATCACTTATTAGGTTTGCTTTGTTCCCTCCTCTTTCTCATTGCCTTCCTCCTCCTCCTCTTTTTCATCTTTTCTCTCTTTCCCCTTCTAGTCCTTCACTTCTTCCTCCTCTTCTTCTCCCATTCCTTCTCCTTCTTTACATTTTTCCTTAATTATTATCAAAATAAAGTCTGAAGATTAAAAAAAATATCAAGTAGGAAGAGTGTTTCATGAAAGTCCTGAGAACCTTGCCTGGTTGTAGAAATGCATGCTCACTTTCCCATGTTCATCTAGATGTCTCCCATTCCCCATGGCCACCCCAATCATTCAAGAGGTGCTGCCCCTCAAGTACTTCAAGTGTCTGTTGCTGCCAGGGTTCTGACAGCCCCCAAAGCCTCAGGAACACACACTATCTAGGTCTAATGCAGTGAAAGCTTCATTAAATTAACTAGATCACAGTGCATTGCTGGCAAAATTTCACCTGTTTAACACAGAAGTAGTCCCTCCCTACCTGTAATTGCTCTCCCTGTCCAGATACCTGCAATCGGGTTTGTTACTTTTTCTTCACCCAGGAAGACTGAGCTTATCTGACAATACTGGCATTATGTAAGAGGTCATTTACATAATTTCTGATCTCTGGTCTGTTTCTTTAAACAGAAATTGTTTTTTGTTGTTGTTTGTTTGTTTGTTTTTCTTTAGTAAAGCTGTAGCAACAGTTGGCGTCTTAAGAACCCCTTCCTAGGTACTAATTCAAAATATGGGATCCTGGTGTTTACTTGATGTTTGATACAGGAAATGAATAGTAATTGTTACTTTTCTAAAACACAAAGGAATCTTGTTAACTTATTCTTGCAAAGAGATTTTTTTTTATTTTTGTCACTGATTTAAGCAGCAATTTGAGAAAGAAATGTAATAAGCGTGAAATTCACTTAAACTAAGAAACCTAAACGTTTCTTAGGCTGCATTGTTGATGAACAGGAATTGTACATTGCTTGATTCTTTACTAATACATGTAAAGCAATATGTCAAATTGGAACACTTTTGTATGCTTTCACCAAATTAAGTTCACATTGCTTTTTTAGCAGCACTGGCTCACAGTGTTTAAGTTATATTTGTAAAATGAGCAGTTAAGTGTTTTATTGATGAGAAAAATTTCAGTTGGAATAAAGTTATATTACTCGGAATCATAAAATGAACTGGAAGGCAGTTTAGGGACAACATATTTCAGCATTCATTCTGAATTCTTGCTTTATGACTTCACAGATGAGGAAACTGAGTCCTCATGAATATCTTATTTCTAGGGGCCTCATCAGCAAGGAGGATAACTTTATTTCATTATTCAAAGCCAGCAATATGTAATGCCTCAAATTAGGTGCTTTGTGAGCACAGCATATTTTCAAATTCGTTCAATAGTGGAACCATTTGCCAAGTACCTAGGGTTTAATACATATTGTCTGCTGTGATTTTATAATTAGAACTTTACTTTCATACTAGATTATTAATTGTTTTGTTCCTCAGAGTTGCTCATAACAAAAAATGAGTACAATTTATTCAAAGTTATTATTTATTGAATCACTCTTCTGTTGATAGTAAGTTTTTCAAGTGATTGACTTTGGAGATAGAACCACATTCTAATCTAAACATTACCTAAGTAGGGACCGGCATGTTCAAGAGAAAAACTCTTCAGCTTCAAGTCCTAAAGCCAAATCAAAGGACTTTGAGTCTTTTTTGAAGAGGAGTGCTATACCACACAGCTTCCTCCTTTCAAAGAAAACATGAGATCTGGGTCTATTTCCAGCAGGTTATCCCTCTCTGTATGCAGGTTGGCAGCCGCCCCCACCTCTCTCTCTCATGGCCACAGCATTCAGAATCAGTTTTTAATAAAATCTGTAGGTCCCTAACATTTGACTTCATCAGCGAGTCTTTCTGCTTAGCATGTGTTTTCCTACAGATGAAGCCGAGTTCCATAGCTTATATTATTAAACAGAGTAAAGAGTAAACCTTTAATTTTTTTTTTAGAAACAAAACTTTCTTTAAAAGGACAGAGAAGTTTATCAAAAGCCATAGGCATATTCAACAACAACCTTTGAAATCTCTCCAAGTTTGCCTAATTGGAGAGCGTGTTTATCTGGAATCATCTCTGTATTCTTTCTTAAAAATGATGGGATGGATCTTGGGGGAGATTGATTCCCAATTTTCGAAAGCACCATATTGATTTCCAAAGTGGTTGTACAAGCTTGCATTCCCACCAGCAGTGGAGGAGAGTTCCCCTAGTTCCACATCCTCTCCAGCATAAAGTGTCTTCAGTGTTTTTGATCTTAGCCATTCTGACAGGCATAAGGTGGTATCTCAGAGTTGTTTTGATTTGCATTTCCCTGATGATTAGGGATGTTGAGCAACTCCTTAAATGTCTTTCAGCCATTTGAGTTTCCTCTGTTGAGAATTCTCTGTTCAGTTCTATAGCCCATTTCTTAATTGGACTGTTGGTCTGGTCATTTTGATGTCTAATTTCTTGAGTTCCTTATATATTCTGGATATCAGTCCTCTGTCAGATGTGGGGTTGGTGAAGATCTTTTCCCATTCTGTAGGCTGTTGCTTTGCCTTGTTGACTGTATCCTTTGCTCTACAAAAGCTTCTCAGTTTCAAGAGGTCCCATTGATTGATTGTTTCTCTCGGTGTCTGTGTTACTGGTGTTATATTTAGGAAGTGATCTCCTATGTCAATGCATTCAAAACTACTTCCTACTTTCTCTTCTAGCAGGTTCAGAGTAGCTGGATTTATGTTGAGGTCCTTGATCATCTTGAACTTAAGTTTTGTGCACGGTGATAGATATGGATCTATTTGCAGCCTTCTACACGTTGATATCCAGTTATGCCAGCACCATTTGTTAAAGATGCTTTCTTTTTTCCATTGTACACTTTTGGCTTCTTTGTCCTAAATTATATGTTCATAGGTGTGCCGGTTAATGTCAGGGTCTTCAATTTTATTCCATTGGTCCACATGTCGGTTTTTATGCCAGTACCAAGCTGTTTTTATTACTGTAGCTCTATAGTAGAGCTTGAAGTCAGGGATCGTGATGCCTCCAGAGGTTGTTTTATTGTACAGGATTCTTTTGGCTATCCTGGGTTTTTTGTTTTTCCATATGAAGTTGGGTATTATTCTTTCCAGGTCTGTGAAGAATTGTGTTGGTATTTTGATGGGGATTGCATTGAATCTATAGATTGCTTTTGGTATCTTGGGCATATACCCAAGAAATGCTCAATCATACCACAAGAGCACTTGCTCAGTAATGTTCATATCAGCATTGTTTGTAATAGCCAAAACCTGGAAACAACCTAAATGCCCTTCAACAGAAGAATGGATAAATAAATTGTGACATATATACACGATGGAATACTACTCAGTAGAGAAAAACAATGACATCATGAGGTTTGCAGGCAAATAGATGGATCTAGAAAAAATCATCCTGAGTGAGGTAACCCAGACTCAGAAAGACAAATATGGTATGTACTCACTCATAGGAGGATACTAGAGGTGGAACAAGGATCACTGGACTGCTACTCACATCACCAGGGAGGCTACCTGGAAAACAGAACCCCAAGAAAGACACAAGGATCACCCAATGACAGAGAAATGGCTGAGATCTACATGAACAACCTGGACATGAGTGGGAGTAATGAAGGGTGAGGGTCGAGGGAAAGAGAGCCTGTGGGAGTGGGAGATCCCAGCTGGATCAAGAACAGAGAGGGAAAACAAGGAATAGGAGACCATGGTAAATGAAAACCACATGAGAAAAGGAAGAAGCAAAGTGCTAGAGAGGTCCACAGAAATCCACAAAGATATCCCCACAATAGACGGCTGGCAATGGTCGAGAGACAGCTGGAACTGACCTATTCTGGTGATGGGATGGCCAGACACCCTAATAGTCATGCCAGAAACCCCATCCTAGGACTGAGGAAATCTGGATGCAGAGATCCACGGCTAGGCCCCGGGTGGAGCTCTAGGAGTCCAATTAGCGAGAAAGAGGAGGGTTTATATGAGCGAGAATTGTTGAAACCAAGGTTGGATAAAGCACAGGGACAAATAGCCAAACGAATGGAAACACATGAACTATGAACCAAAGGCTGAGGGGCCCACAGCTGGATCAGGCCCTCTGAATAGATCTCTGAAGTATTTGAAGGCCACCTGGCCAAAAATCCTAATTGTCATGCTAGAAACCCCATCCAATGACTGAGGGAACCGGATGCAGAGATCCACGGTCAGGCCCCAGGTGGAGCTCCAGGAGTCCAATTGGCGAGAAAGAGGAGGGTTTGTATGAGCGAGAATTGTTGAGACCAAGGTTGGAAAAAGCACAGGGACAAATATACAAACGAAAGGAAACACATGAACTATGAACCAATAGCTGAGGAGCCCCCAACTGGATCAGGCCCTCTGGATAAATAAGACAGTTGATTAGCTTGATCTGCTTGGGAGGCATCCAGACAGTGGGACCGGGTCCTGTCCTCAGTGCATGAACTGGCAATTTGGAACCTGAGGCTTATACAGGGACACTTGGTTCAGCCTGGGAGGAGGGCACTGAACCTGCCTGGACTGAATCTACCAGGTTGGACTCAATCCTCGGGGGCGTCTTTGCCCTGGAGGAGATGGGAATGGGGGGTGGGTTGAGGGGAAGGCGGGGGTGGGGGGAGAACAAGGGAATCCATGGCTGATATGTAAAATTAAATTTAATAAATAAATTGAAAAAATGAAAAAAAAAGAATTACAAAAAAATGATGGGATGGAAAGTGAGGCCACCTCTATCGAATGTTACTCTTGAACTCAGCAAAAGATAGATTTTAGAGAAAATTCTTATGCAATCCAATGTTTCTAGGAAATACCTAACTGAATGGAGAATGATTTAGGAGTAAACAGGGTTTCACAGCACTGTCCTCAATCCCAGAAATTCCTCTTCATCTCTGAAATAAAAAATGGTCATCCAATCACATTTGAGATTCTATTAAAATTAATAAGATTTTAAGGCCAGAATTCATGTACTTTGAATTTTGAGTCTTTGTCAAGTGTGCTGTCCAACTTTTATCTCACAGTTACAGACATTAACTTTTTCTACTAGCAAATAGACTAAAAGGAAATCAAAAGCAATTGTCAAGAATTGGATCAAATGAAGATTTTTAGGGTTTGATTGTCTTTTGAATTTCTCAAATATATGAGTATATTTAATCAGTTCCAGGCTGTTTTTTAGTTGCTCATTTATCTTCTGATATTTCATGATGCTTATTGACAGGACTGTTAGTGCACATGTCAGAATGGGCAGATGGGACACATTGTATATATGAAAATATACTTCTTTTCATATGTGTCAGAATGGGCAGACAGGACACATAGTATATATATTAAGATATACTTCTCTTCATATGTGTCAGAATGGGCAGATAGGACACATTGTATATATGAAGATATACTTCTCTTTTTATGTACATATATACATGATTAAGCCATGTACAGTTTTCTCAGATGTTAAAAGAATTTAGAAACCCTTTGTGTGTTGTTTATAATATCTGTAGGTTTCTGGCCCTTGCGTACTATTCCTGATGAATACCTAGCCTCAGTTTCCTTACACATGAATGGATTCATGCCAAGATAAAATAGAAAGCTATTACTTAGCAAATGGCAAATGGAAGTAGCTGAAAATCTGGATGTGATTGTTTATACATGTAATCCCAGCATTTAAGAAATAAAGACAGAAAGATGTTCAAAATCCAAAGCCTGCATACTCTACATAGTCAATTTCAGGCTAGCTGGAGCTCTATAGACAAATACAGTCACATGAATAATGGATAATGACAATACAAGTAAGAATCAATTAAATATTATTAATTTGGTTTTTATAATGAAACACATATGCAATCTACTCAGAAAATACAGATAGATTAGATATATGATGGTGACAGATGATATATATATGAGAGAGACATGATAGATATATAAATAGGTGATAGATAAAAATGAAATCAATATTTCACAAAGAAATCACACCATAGTCAGTATAGAAATGGCAACAGGAAATGAGGAAGAGATAAGAGAAGCTAAGAAAAGAAGCTAGGAAGCTAAAAAGAACTAGAAACCAAGAAGAAAAGAAAGGATGAAAGAAAGAGGAAGAAAAAAAGGAACAGAATCATAAATAAGAAAGGAGAAAGAGAAATCAAGGGAAATTACTCACCCATGAAGATATTTGAAGGTAAGTGTCCTAGACCAATGTAGAGGACTATATAAAGAACCTAAAAAAATTCTTGGGAGCATGAAGGTAATGCATTCAAAATCATCTAATGATCACATATAATCCTTCAGAAGAAACCAATACAGTGTGTGTGGTTGTTGAAACAGCCCTGTTAGCAGGACAGAGCTTCAGAAAGGAGCATGTAAGGGGTTGGTTAATTCAAATGTTCCTGTAGAGGACTGTTATAGTGGGAAGCTGACAGAAATCTTTAAGCAGAATCCTAGCACTGGCTAGGGAAACCACAGGGTAGGATTTTTTGATATTTATCTTGTTTTTTATTTTTTATTTATTTTTTGGTAAGTTTTACTGGCAATACTGTCCATTAACATGTGTTTATAGCCACTCTCAAATCCCCTCCCTATAGACATCGATAATTTCTGAGCTATGTTATCAGAGTATTTTCTCATGCTACATGAAATAAGGGAGGTGCTGTCTACACAGGGAGAGGCATGCTGTTTGGGGTGAGGACCGTTTATCTTCACATTCTTGCTCTATTATCTTCACTAAATCTGTATTAAGCTGCCCTAATATGTTCAGACCTACCATATTCTACAGCAGCATGACACAGCTCCTTCAAATAAATCTTTCTATGCCTATCTCTTGGATTGGTTATTACTGGAGAGCTATGATTAATACAGACTTTGACTTAGGAGTGTCCCAGTACCTGAAACTTCCATATCTACTATAAAAGAAACTATTACTACTCAGAAGAGATATGGGGCTAGGACTTCTGGAAACCAAACTGAGACAAAGCTTCTGGTGGCTCATTATACCATCCATTTAATTCCTTACTAGACAACTTCTTAATGGAAGGAATATGACTAACTGCAAATGATGAATACAAATAACACTCTCTTCAGAAGCCTAGAATAAACTAGGGTTAACCAAGTAAAGATTTGTAGAGGATTCTACTGTCTGCTTATTTCGATTTATAGAAATTCTACAGGTGAAAATTCTACTTCAGAACCATGAATGAAAAAGTCTGTTGCTTTAACCTTCCCAGTTGTTGGTAATTTGCTTGGCATCCGAAGAAACTAATACCAGGAACCACAGCCAAGCGTCATTCATTCACACTGTTCTCCTTACCCAGGGTAAAACACTGATACACAGAAAAGTTCTATGTCATTGGTTTCCTTTCAGAATATTTGTAAATGAAAAGAAAATGGGTTTTGTTTGTTTGTTTGTTTGTTTTAAACTTTCTCATTCTTCCCTACATCTGTAAGAATCCCAAGTTTATGTAGTGAAAAACTATATAAAGATGATCAGAAAAGAAAGAAACTGAATTTTCCTCACTTTGACCAGACAGTGTTACTAGTATTACTGTTACATAGTATGACTATGAAATGAACAGAGAAACTGGAGGACAAGTCCAGGGAAGACTAAAGGGGAAGCTAAGGAATAAACTACACTGTAAACGCACCGCATCTTGATGCTAGTGGACATCTGTAGAGTCCCAAGCTCCTCACAGAAGCATCTTCATTCCTACTTTATGAGATTGACAGCTGTTGATAGATGCCCCAGGTGTAATCTTAGATGACAACATAGTATTTTCCCTGAGGAACAGCGTAGAACATTTTGGCATATCTCAAATGAAACCATATTCAGACTAGGCTTCCTAGGAGTAGAAGCAAAAGAAATAGCTTGATCAGAATGTCTGTGCCAATCCCATGGGAAAAGTTCAGTAGAATATAGGGTATGATTCCCAGCTAGCATGCCATGGTTCACTGATATGGTTCCTATTTGGGACAGATCACCAAATTTTGGTCATTGTGTTTTATTTATGTGTCCTACTCATGCTGTTTTAAAGATTTCTTTCAAATGAAAGGATGAACTACACAGATTCTGTTAGATGAATGCTGTAATTTGAATGATAAATATGCTCCATGCAATCCAGTATGCGAACACTTTGTCCCCAATTGTTGGTGGTGTTTAGAGACTTAGTGAAATTTGGGGGGGGCGTGGTTAGCCTTGCTGGAGGAAGTATATCTTTGAGAATTCATAGCTTCACCCAACATCCATTTCTCTCTTGCTGCTGCACATATGTGGTATCATCAGAATGCAGAAACATTATCAGAGTCTGCTGTAATAGAAATGAATGGTTCTAAAGAACATAGTCCAGTAACAATGAGTTAAAGGTTCCCAAGATAAGAGAGAGTTATTCGTGTTTTGTAAGAAGGTTCACTAAAATTCTCTTTGTGTCATAGTTAAACTTGGACTTTAAAACTGTCTTTGGGACTTTTCAATATTAATCTTTATTTTGGAGAATTATGCTCATGCCACTGCAGCAAGTTCTTCCATCTTACTTTTGGGATTTTTTTTTTCTTTATGAAAAGTACTAACAACCTTGAGTAAAGATGCTGTCAAATCATGATAAATTGAAAGGGGACAATTAGAGGTGGGAGGTCTAAAATAAATAGTCACACTTACCCTTGACAGCCTAGTAATAAGGACCTGGGCACCTAAGCACTATGTGGAGTGAGAAGCCCATTTGTCATAATAATGACAACTGTCTGGTCTTTCTCTAGTACTTGCACTTCAGTTGTGTTCCCACCAATACTCATCTGTGTGTCCACATCTCAGGACAGCCAGTGAGCCAAATGCAGATCATCTACTTGGAAAGAATCTTGGCTCCTTCTATTATTTAGAGCACTCTATAGCATGTCACCCATACTGTTTTTTAGTTGAGTGTGAAGTTGTCCATTTCTAAGGACCATGAGTCTACAAGTAATAAATGAAAGGGCTGCTTCCACAGACAATCTCTGTGATGTGACAGGAGGATATATAGCAGGAAGAAGAGAAAAACTATACTCCCTGCTTCTGAAAAGCCATTTCAGTGAAGTGACCTCATGGCAGGAGCTGGCAGACCTTACCACTCAAGAAGTGGCTCCAGAGTCAATGCCCCTCCCTCCAGGGGAGTGATTGGGTATCCCTTTATCATTCTCCTGGGCAGTATCCAGCCCAAAGCAATAATGGGTGACAATCACAGTGACATCTTAGCTCCACTACAGCAGGGACAGTCTGAGACTGAGAAATGACAGTGCCTTGAGAACAGGCCTTGACACCTGTGATTATAGGACCTGTAACAATGGTAGAGTTGGAGAAAGTTCATCTCTGTCCTCATCCCATCTGGCAGGTCTGTGGAGATAACTACTCCATGAAGAAAAAGCCGTAATTATATGACATATGCCATTTTAAATAGCAGGTGTTACATAATGCATTTTAGGGTGTTTTCATCAAAGTGGTTCATTTTTATGAAGTTTTTGGACTGTGGTTGTGTTGCTTCCATTTTCCATGAATTTTACCTATGTGGAACACTCACTCTATGACAGTGCCCAACAAACTTTTGCTATAATACTAGATGGTAAGTCCTGAATGCATCTGATTAAATAAAGATAGGCTCAGGAACAACTTATACTAAGAACAGTTCTGAATCCAACTAAGAACAAAGGGGTTTCTGTTTCCAATAGTTATCTATTAAAGTTGGACCAGATTTGTGAAGCATTTACTTTATTGCCTTGTGCCTTGTCTAGAGGTTATTATTCTTCCTTTCCTACCTTACTGTAGCATTGCTATTAAAAATGTAAATTTATGGCTAGTTTCTTCTGTAGCATGAATATTCAATTCTAAAGTTGCTGTAGTTGCCTCAGAAAGCCTTTTACCATTCCGGAGGGAAGGTGGGCAGTTAACCGCTTCACAGCTGGCTGTCTTCTCCTGCTTGTGGGCTGCCGCCCTCATTCTTTGATGCTACCATGGACTATAAAATTAACAACTCACTATTATGATCCTCTGCAGGGCATCATGCATCCAGCCCAAGGAGTCATGTTGAGCAGCGGTGACATGGGTAAGTAACTGCAAATGGAGAATTAGCCTCCTAAACTAGATTGGCATTTCTTTTCTCAACAGAGGCTCCCATATCCTATTTGCATACTGTACGTTATCAACCCAAATGCTAATGAAATCTGCCCTGAGCAAATTGTTGCTTTGGATAATAAGAATGAAGTCCAGAAGAAAACGGGAGAAACAGTAGTGGGGAGAATCTAAATGGACTTGTGTCCTGCTGTTAACACTGCTGCAGCATGCTTTCCCTTTAACGTACAGTGGTGTTTGTTTGGTTTGGAATTTTTTTTCTTTTTTGTGGTGCTAGAGACTGAGTCAAAGGTTTTGCATATGTCAAGCAAATTCCCTGTCACTGAGCTGTCTCCCAACTTCTTAGGCTTTCTGGGTTTTCAGGACATTGGGTTTTGTTTGTTTGTTTGTTTGTTTTTCCATTGTTCTTAATTGTGCAAGAGCTTAGTTTCTATCTGAATTTCAGACTGGATTGCTCACGTCTGAGGCTCCAGCAGAAGTTGCAAAGTCATGGACAACACTGGGTACACTAGACTTCCAATGTGATCATCAGCGAGTTTTTCCTGGAAACTATGTCATGAGAAAGACAGTTCAAGACTGCTAGCAGAACATTTTCCAAACCTACATGGATCCCATGAGTAGGTCTGAGGGTTCTGGAGTTTGGCTACCATCCCACAAAGGCCTATGGTGCAATTCAGAGGTGCTGGAGCCTCTATAGGCGGGTTAGGTAGGAGGAAGGAAGTTAGGTTCCCAGGAGCATGACTCTGAAGAGGCTATTAGCTCATTCAACTATGGACTCCCTGGAATGACGCACTTGCTACCTTACCACAGTCACAAACAACATGTTCAAGCAACCATAGACTGAAATCTCCAAAACTGGGAGGTAAAGTTAACCTTTAATCTTTTAAAGTTAATTATTTTAGGTGTTTTTACAGCAACAGAAAGCTGACTCACACAGAAGATAAAATTTAACATGCATATTCACAGGTACAAAACCCACCATGATTAATATGGTATAGGCTCAAGAAAGACACTCCATCAATGTAGCTTTCACTTGCTTGATAAGGAACAAAAACCATCAGAAACTAATTCCTGAGAATTTTCATGTCCTTAGACAAGAAGGCATTGAATATAATTCTACATTTTTTAACAGCAACTTCCACAACTTATGTCTTTTTCTTCTTAAATTTTAATCTAATTTCTGCATATGAGTGTTTGCCTGTATGTATACATGTGCACCACATGTGTCCAGTGCTCATGAAAGCCAGAAGAAAGTGTCAGAGTCTCTGGAACTAGAGTTACAGACAATTGTCAGCTGCCATGTGGGTACTGGGAACTGAACACAGATCCTCTGCAAGGGCAACAAGTGCTCTTAACTGCCAACTCTCCAGCCCCTGCCACAAGTTACTTCAGTCTGTCTCCTGCTCGCATAAGAATTTCTAGTACAATGATTCCAATTTCAGAGTTTGAGTGTCCCAAAACCTCTTCTTACATACCACATTTAACAACGTACCTCTCAAACACGTTGTTCTTTAGTGTGAACTGGACCCAGTTTTACCTTGAGCTTTACAAATCTCTCTAGTGAAGATGGGTTCAAGAGACACATTTTACAGTAATAGGGTGGTGGCAAATAGCTACCAAGAATTCATTAAATATGATTCTAACACATGCTAAAATGTATACTCTCGAGTCACCTCTTCAGTTACAGAATTCATAACTATATATACAGTATCTTAATTGGCTCAGATTTATTCTTCATTTTCTACAAAGGACTGCTGTCAGCTACAACTGTATGTGGCAAAGACACTCATTCCCACTCAGGATTTACAAGGCACCCATACCTTAATTAACAGACCTTATATCAAATGAGTACTATATGCACTTAAATTTCAATAAAATTAAAAGGCCATGTTTACACAGTCTTTATCTAAGTGCCTGTGTCTTAATGGAAGCATTTCTTTTATTTTATGTTTCCTTGGTTTCCCATGATTAAACTTACAGAACTTTACATCAACATTGAGTTACCCAAAAAAGGGAGCCCTAAAATTAAGTTCTTGCATTTATTCATCCTAGCAGGATAGAAATACTAAAGTTTAGTGACTATAGTATCAGAGTTTCTGAAAGCTACAGGATTCCCAAAATATGAAAACTAGCAACAGTTAAACTCTGGGTAAACAAGATCTATGCCATGAAAAGTGTTTACGATGGTTTTGTGAAACTGCATGGATACACAACACTTTTTAACTTTTAAAATTTTTAAGCATTTCAGATATCACTGTCTAAGCTACGGGCAGTAAGTTGAAATGTGGCTTTTAAGTGGAGCATTTAATTCATACACACCATTAATATGGATAAGTGTAAATTGGATCTCTGCATTTATCAATTAAATAAATATCCAACACTTCTAGGAAAATGGAAGAAAAATATGTTGATAACACTTCCATATGTTTTCTCATTATGTATAAAGTTCTGTAGCAGTCATAAACTCATATTACTAACATGTAAGAAAGGGAAAGTGTGGGGTGGAGAGATGACGTCTGCCCTTCCAGAAGAACCAGTTTGTTTTCCAGTACCCAGGTCTCAAAACTAACAATTGCCTGTAATTCTAGCTTCAGAATATGGATTGTCTTCAGAACATGGATTGCCTCTGAAAATATCTGAACTCAAGTTCATTTATGGTCCCCCATTGCCCCACCCCATTTCATGGGGCCAAGAAAATGGAATGGAAACAGCTTTTGATTCTAATTCTAATTTGAATTCCATCACTAAATGAGTTGCATGGTGAGAGATACGTCTCCTTATGAAATTGTACTACATTGATTTTTTTTTTATAATTAGAAAGAGAAATTTGTACCAACTATTCCTCTGCCACCTTTTCCAGTTTTAACATTAAATTGATACTTTAGTAGGAATGCTTTGGGGGCATTATTTCTTTTTACACACTCCTACCTGATAGTCATCAATTTACCAAACAGAATTGTTCTTTTTGGTCATGAATATCTAATGTATTCATCTCCCTTCAGTTTATACCCTTCTTGCTAGCTTGAGCTACCACTAATTTCTTTTTGAATTTGAGTAACAAACCTCTGATTGGACACTTCCAACCTCTTCATGAACTCCTTAACTCCCATGTTCTTCCTTTCCTGTACATAAACAGGCACACCCAATCATTGCCCTACTATGAACAAACTGTACTTTTATTTTAAAACAATAATTCTTTGAGATACAGAATGAAAGAGCCAGAGAATGAGGAGGAAAGATGGAAAATACTGTCTTCTGGATATGGCATGGTAGTTATATGACATGGCACAGAAATTCACAGCAGCTTTGGCTACTTTCACAGAAAAATACTGTACAAGATCAATCCAGTTACAATTACAGCATGGCTGGAGGTAGGATTCCTGAGGCCACACCCTGGCAGCTGATAGTTTCTGGGAGAGAAAGCATCACCTTTCTTTGGGAGCCTGACACCTGACAGGTTGCCCAACACCCATGCACATATATGTATCACTAGTTGAATTTACTGGATTACTTTTTAAAAAGAGAACACAAAGTTGGAAGAGAGGAGTATTGGGGAGGCCAGAGAGAGTTGAAGGGGGAAGAGGAGTATGATCAAGATGCACTATGTAATATATGAAATTTCTCAATGACAAAAAAATATTTTTAAATCTATAAACTAATTAAATCATCCCTTTCTTGACTTTTCTTTTCCCTTTGGGTCTATAAGAGGGCATACATATCTCACAGACTTTATCTTCATAACCTAGCAATTGGTGACTTATCTTAAATCCTCAGGAGTCTCATCAAACTAACCTCATAACTTCACCTCCTCCTGGAAACTTTTCATTTCACAGACCATGTTAGATGCCAGTTATAAAACCCCAATAAGGACCACACTTATAGTTAGTACACAATACCTAAATGCTTTCATATTAATATCTATGTTGCAAACTACAATGTTGTTCTTCCTGTAACAGTCCCAGACCTTAGCACAATTGATGCCATGATGAAAGAACCATTCACGACATAGAAACCAGCAAATAGACAACACTACCTGCCAAAAGGAAAACAAAGACCTAATCTACCAAAGTCCATAGTCCAGGGAATGTCCCTAAATGTACTAACCTTGCACCTTGTCTTCTGTAGTTCCACTTCTGGCTAACTGATCTTGATCACTGAGGTGTGATTTCTGTGTTTAAAAGCTTACCCTGAGAAAGGCTCAGGGCTACACTGGGCTTCTGAACACTCACTGTAGTCACTGTCTTGCTAGTAAAGACTTTCTACAGATTTAAACCAGTGTCTGAGAGTCTTCTCTAGTGAACACCTCACAACATTTCAAATGACAAAACATTTTCTTATGTAGAAGTCATCTTAGGTCTTCTAAGGAGAGAAGAACTATATGCCACCACATGCAGAAGCTAGAAATTTTAGTAAGAAGATAGTATGAGATGAAATGAGTCCCTGATACATTTTACACTCTGAACATTCATTAGCTGGGAGGTGCAGATCTTACCCACAGTCTGAGCCTTCTGGAACACTAACAAGTACTTAGCTGGAAGGTTCCCCTCCAGGTACATGCAGTAAAGGGCTCTATAGACTCAGCCACACTTCCCAACCTATCTGGTAGCTACCTCCTGCTTAAAAGGATACAGAAATGTTTCTAGTTTCATGGCAAAAGGTATGTTTTGGGGAGTTCATCTAGGTGATCTTGACTATCAGTCCCAATGTGCAGATTACAAAGACTCATAGTATGTTATCCACATAGACAAAATCCAAATGTATATATGGAACTGTCTTAAAATAGCAGACAGAGATTTAACCAATGTGGCCTCATCGGAAATTCAGGCATAGCGATCCAATCATCCCAACTCCATCTTCAGGATACTCACAGAAGCATTTGGGTTTAAATAGAAAAAGAATTATGCACAGGGCAAGAACTAAGCAGAATTAAATTGGCTTGGTCAAAATGTGATGAAGTTGGACATTACTTCAGTTCTGTCTCAGCAAAGCAATATATTTGAAAAAGTTTTTATTGCTTAAGAGGGCAAATCAGTTACCATGAGATGATGGTTCCTGCTTGGGGGAGTGATCTCATTATAAAGTGACCCTGTAAGGCACTGTGGTTCTGGATTCCAGGGTGACTGCAGATTTGAGACAATGGCTGGAAATTCTGTGGAGTCATCTAGGAGATATGCAACAAGACTTTGCAAATGCTGGCACATGCCTCAGTTACTCAACAGCCTTCAACAATAGGAATGAGACAGACCAGATCACATTCACTTTTAGACAAAGGCTCTTTGAGTGATGATACTCTGTGGAAGGTTAGGCAGGTGTTTGACCCAAACTAAAAGAAACAGATACAAAAGGAAGAGAGAGGGCATCAGGCTCTCATCTTGTTTTTAATTACTTCATGACTCAAATGAGGAGTCAGTATTTTTCTTAGCAAAGTGTGAGGTTCAAGTCTTTGGGTGTTAGCCTATTTTGCTTTTGATATCTTACACTTGCATCTCAACAAAGGTTAAATGAAATGAGTTTAAGTTCATTTGCTTAAGAGCACCTCCCCCTCCCCTCTACTCTATGGTGCCATTTCAGCCAGGGAGCTTCTGTGCAGTGATGGGCTTAGCTCTAACATCAAGCTATGGGAAACAGGCTGAGTTCTGACACATCTTGATATTCCTCCAGGAACTCTGGTACTTTCCTCAGAATCACTCTCAGGCTGTGACATCTATTCATTATCAGGTAAATGCAGTAGATCTCTAAAAAAAAAAAAAAGGAATAATCGTAGATTCAATTCCTTTCATAAAGTACAAACAAACTTACTTTCACCCAAGGAGAAACTTGAATGCCTAGAGATATTGGGAGGGGCTATAAGTTTCTGATTAAATTCAAGACAATGGTAACATCATTCCTTCAAAGCAATAACTCGATATCTTTATATAACTGCATAATTAAGAAAGCATTCAATGGATTGTACTTAGAAGAAATAAACTGCACTCCAAAATGACTTCTGCCTTCGAAGAGAATAACTGAGCTATACCTAACTCATTCATACCTACAATTCCTATAGTTATCTGCATCTGTGTGTGCCTGCATGAATTCATATGCACCACATGAGTGTAGATTCCCAGAGAGGCCAGAAGAGGTCATACGAGGGTATTGGATTCCCTGAGATTGATGTTAACAGTAATTTGTAAGCTACCCAATATGCTGAGGACCAAACCCAGGTCCTCTGCCAGAGCAGTAAGTATCACAGTCATTTTTAATGCTTCTCACTCATTGATTCATTTAATCAACATATACAATAATGTGCTTGCTTTCTTGTAGACGTTGTACCAACTCTGGCTCTAGGATATCTGTGGTGGAAAATCCCCAACAGAGGAAATTCCCCAATGCTGAAACAATTTCATCAAACTGTCTTCCTCACTCATGGTATCTGCAGGAACAGGAGGCACTGAGGGTGTGGGGTAATGGAACTTTAACTCTGCCCAGTTACCCTCATTTACTGCCTCATACAATTATTTTGTACTTGTCCTTCCTGTTCACTTGCTTCAGCTCTCCTGCATAGTAAAAGGCTGTTGGCCCAGAGGCATGAGGCCCACACTGTTATAGAGCCCACCTGTGTAATAAACTTTTCTTTCCCCATCTGAAAATAGCTCAGTGACTCAGTTTACTGGCAATGTAACATATATGGAAGTGTATTATGCAAAAGTACAAAAGTAATGGTACTTAGAATCGTGCCATAAGAATATAGGTTCTTTGGCTGTAAAGTGCATTGTTAAGGAAATGAGAGAACAGATATATTTGGAAGTATAATTATGCCATGAACATCACAATATTTGGGGATCGATGGTCTACTAGAGCAAAGGTGACAACATAAAACTTCAAGACCTACCCACCACTGAAGGTGGCCAGACACCTGCCAGGTGTGGACTGCCCAGGAGTGTGACAGCTGATCCTGGCAGAAAGTGAAGCTGGCACTGAAGCAGGTCCTGCACAGCCAGCCAGCTTGTTCATGGTGACTGCAGGGAAGAGCTTCCCATGAGACCCCATGCCGCTCTTCTGAGAGAATGTCACACAGGCATTTGGATTTCACCTGTGTGAACAACACGGTGAGTGGGGAATTGGGGTGTGCTAAGACAGAATACATTTAGTTTGGATTTGAAATGCTCCTGGATGTTCATCTGCTTGTTCAAATGCAAGCTTGGCTGAGGCCCACTGTACCCATTGAGCCTGGATTGTTAGTGTTGCATCAAAACAAGAGAGGAAGAAAGTAGTATTTCCCGTGGACTCCATTACCCTCTATGTCCCATTTTGAATATCCTCACCTCCTCCAGAAGATGCATTCAATCACATGACTGCAAGAAATTAAGCCATCAGAGTTAGGAAGAAAAACAAGAGCTTGTTACAGCAAGGAAGAAAACAATTTTTGTTTTCAATTCATTCACTTACGCTATAAAACCTTAGTGTATCATGTGCACTGAATACTGGTCTAGGAAATTAGGATAAAGTGGTGAATAAAATAAAAATAATGCTTTTCATAGTGATATTTATATTCTACTGAGAAGAGACAATGAAAATAAAATATATCAAATATGTTATAAAATTTGTTTTTATATAAGTAATGTCAGTAGTCGCAAAATACATATCTTGGTATCTCACTGGTTTAACCAAGAAAGGTTTACTTTCCCTCATATCGTGGTATGTTATGTGCTGTGTGCACACATTCATCTTGGAGCTAAATCATCCGAAAAAAAATGACATCTGAAGTTACCATGCCAAGAAACAAACGATGATAAAAATAGAGCAAAGACTGCCTCCATTAAAAAGTGATACAGGTGACTTCTGCTCAGATTTGATGAGTCAAAGCTGGTCACATGCCTCCATGCTAATTACAGTGTGGGCTGAGCTGTCTAGAGTAGCACTAAGAAACAGATATGCAATGAGTGCTGACATCTGCCATAGTATGTTAGAAAATAAAAAATACAATGGGAACAAAAAGAATAGTGGAAAGGGGGTAGGAGTGTCAGGACAATGAGGTAAGCTGGCTGCACTGTTAAATCAGGCAGTTGGGTACCTTCCGATCCTCAGGTGAGTTCATAAAAAAGGGTTTGAATGAGCAAGAGCCATCCCTCATGGAGAAAACATGTTTATGCAGTAGCAGCCAAAGCAACAAAGTCATTAGCAAAGGTGCATTAGCAAAGGTGCATTTCCAAGGCGTCTCCTCTGAATGAGGGGTAGGGATGAGGAAATAAAGCCATGGTCACAAGACCAACTTCCTTTTTACTCTCCCACAGGGAGCTTTTCTGTATTATATAATCAAGCTGGCCACCAGGGCGTTAGAAGCAGTCTATAGTGCATAAGAGAAGACAAAAGTAATGTGGGTAGGAACACGGTTGCAATAATCCACTGTCAGGTGATGGCAGTTCAACCAGGGCAGCTGATCCAAGAATGCTAAGGAATCTTGGTATTGTGCTGATGTTGGAAAAGATGTGAGCAGAACTCCCTAGCAAGCAAGGCAGTGTGCAGAAGGAAGAGAGAGGAGAACAGAAAGCATCATGACTATGAGCAAGTGAGGGGTGCTGAGGAAAAAGAATCTGGACTGAGGTTCAGAGACAAGCCTTGGGAGAGAATCTATATTGCAAGTCAGAGGCTCTAAATGGCTGTTGAGGGATCATGAAAACAAAACTAAACAAGACGTGATAAGCACTGACTTAATGCACAGCATGCCAGAAAAACAGGGTTAGAAGACAACTTTTTGCTAAAGCAGGTACTTTACAAGCATGGTGGGCTGTCTTATAGTACAAAGGCCAAGCCAGGGCTATGGAGAGGGTGGGTCAGTGGGGAAATGTGCTTGCTTCACAAACATAGGACCTAAGTTCAAATCCCAAGAATCTGCTTAGAGCTGGAGACACAGTAGCACACATATGCAATCCTTGTGCTCCTAAACAAGATGTAAAGCAGAGATAGGGACTTCCCTAATCAGGACACCCACCAAATGATGGTACTGGCAACTTCTGTCCATGCACAGGAGTCTGAGTTTCTTTGTTTTTATAATATGTATAGTATAATAATCCCAGAAGTACATGTAACTGTCTCTGAGATGCTTAACAGAGTGAGCTGTCACAGTGGGCTGAGACTGGGGTAAAAACAGAAATACAGTGAGATTCAGAGATTGTCTTCCATACCAGGAGGTAAGATAGTCCTGAGTCAGCAAAAAACTACTAATGTTAAGGAGACCAAGACTACTAGCAATAGTGGAGAGGATGTCTGAACTGACCTACTCTGGTAATCAGATTGGTGAATACCCTGTCATCATAGAGCCTCCATCCAGTAACTGATAGAAGCAGATGCAAAGATCCACAGCCAAGCACCAGGCTGAGCTCCAGGAGTCCAGTCGAAGAGAGAGAAGAGGGATTCTATGAGCAAGGGGCATCAAGGTCATGATGGGGAAATGTACAGAGGCAACTAAACCAAAGTAGTGGGAACCCATGAACTGTGGACCAATAGCTGTGGAACCTCTATTGGACCGAACTAGGCCTTCTGCATAGGCAAAACAGTTGTTTAGCTTGACTTTTTTAAGGGGCCCTTGGCAGTGAGATCAGGATCTAGCCTGGTGCATGAGCGGGCTTTTTTTGGAGCCCATTACCTATGGTGGGACAACTTACACAGCCTTGATTCAGGGGGAGGGGCTTGAACCAGCCTCAGTTGAATATACTAGGCTCTGCTGATTCCCCATGGGAGTCCTTGCCTTGGAGAAGGTAGAAATGGAGAATGGGTTGGGGGGAAAGGCTGGTGGATGTGGGATAAGGAAGAAGAGGTGCATCTGTGGTTGGTATGTAAAATGAACAGAAAAGTTCTTAATAATAATAATAAAAAAAAGAAAACCAGCATCACCCATGACAGCAGCAGGAAATTTAGGAGTGTGTATATGCATGTGTGTGTTATATACAGCTGAGCTTATGTGTGTAAATCCAGAAGATGTTGGATGTCCTGATCTCATTCTCATACCTTTTTTTCTTTGGAGCTAGGCTAGCATCCTGAAGGCCCCAGTAATCCTCCTCTTGTCTATGCCCAAGGGTTATGGGGACAAGTGGATAGTCAATTCTTGTCTTATTTTGGTTTTTGTTTTTACATGGGTACTGGGGTCCTGATGTTTGTACAGTAAGTATTCTTATCTGATGGACCATTTGTCCATTGAATGCACCAGAAATGGAATCTTATCAATAAAAAGAATCATGTGGTCCACAGTGCTCAGTTATTCTAATAGCATAGTGTCATATAAGTTTCTGACACTATGCACATACAACCCATGTACAAAATCTATCTGATCTTAGAAGGAGCATGATAGAAACCTGAAAATGCCCATATTTTCCCCAAGGGACAGTGAATCCATCTAATGGTAAGGGAGGCATTCTTCTGGCCTTTCTACCTGTGTCTGTACTCACTGTTGAGAGGAATCGTCTTTTCTGCTGGTTCTAAAGGACCCTCTGATGAGCTGATACCTGTCTGAACTCAGGAATCAGGAAATGGTTTGAATTACTTTCTCAAATTGTTAGGCCTATTTTGGGGTAACTTTTTAAATTTAATTGCAATTTTAAAAAATACTTTTCCCTAATTTTCAATGGGTTAAAAATATATAGAAGAACAAATAAATTGAGGAGTAAGTGATTAAATTTTATTTTCTCTGCACTGGGAGTCACTTGAATGTTGGTTTAAAGGGATGTATCACCTCACCAAAAGAAGTGCTGGTCCAGAGAAGATTGCAGGTGTCAAGATGGCTATAAGAGCATGAATTTCATTATTCATTCATTACAGGTCTACTGGGTTAGTTATATATATGCAGAATGTAAGTAAGAGTTCCCAAGAGAACTAGACCAATAGAAGAAGAGCAGGGGAAGAGATGTATTGTGGTGATGTGTTCATGTGATTATGAAGACTGAGAAGTCTCACAATGTTTATATTAGAATAAAAGGAATGGCAAAAAAGCCAGAAGTACATATCCCTGGTGTGTGTCTGAAGGCTTTAGAACCAGGAGGACTGAGGGGGTGACTTTCAGTGTCAGTAATAGAAGGATGGGAGCTTAGAAACTATGGGCATCTGTCTTGGAGTTCAAAGACCAGAGGCCCAGGAACTTGGATGACCCAGAGCGGGAGTACATGGACATTCCAGGTCAAGTAGACAGTGGGTGCAACCCTCCTCTGCTCTGAACAGATCCTAGATGCCCACAGACACAGGGAAGAGCAGCATTGCATGTTTAAGTCTTCTCATTCAGATGCTCTTCTCTGAAAACATCCCATCAGGGCCATATTTATTCAGCAATCCAGGAATCCCTTAATTTAGTCTACATGACATTTAAAAAAAATTACCCAACACAAAAACTCTACCAAACGTTACTAAGATGGAGTTTAAAACACCAGGAGGTAACATCGAGTGAGAATGTATCTAGCCCTAAATATGTAAGAAGTCTGTGTCTGCTTTGACTATGAAAGAGCTAGGGAGCTGGGGTAGGAATTGATTAGGCATTCTGTGGAGCAGTGTGAAACAGACAATGTAGAAATATTCCAAGTAATTAAAAGTGGGATCTTTATCCTCTCTGTGACACTTCCATTCGGAGGTTATAGTCCTTAACTAATGCACTCATTTCAAACCCTTCCCTTCCTTTAATATCAAGTCTGAAAGTTTATATGATTACATATTGGGTAATGGCTTGGAGAAAGTTGTAAAATATATGGCATGACATACTTTTACACAACTTAGGGGAGTTTTGCAAATAAAGATATTTTTATAGAAAAGAATAATCAGTAAAAATATTGAATGAATATTTATCAGCATAATAAAATAAAGAAAATTTGTATTGTTTGAAGAAAAGAGATACAGCTTTTAGATTTTGAAGGAATTACTTAATCATAATGAAAGCAACCACATAGTGAAGGAATGAGCCATGCAAACATTTGGGGAGAAAATAACAAATCTAGAATACCATAACTTGAAAAATCAATGTTCTGTGGAAGATTTAAGTATCTATAGCGCACACTTAGTTGTAGTTATGGTGGGCAGAACTTAAGCGATATCTCTTTTTAAACATACTTTTTATTAGGAAATGTTTACATGAACAGAAAAGCACAAATATTGAGTGATTTAGTGAGTTCTGATGAATTTATGTGCTCATATAACCATGACACCAGTCAAGAGATGGGATATTTCCATTACCAGAAGATTTTTTTTTCCCATTTCTATTTTATTCCTCCACTAGATGAAGAGGCTGCTTGATTTCTATTTCCATAAATTACTTGTGGAACTCCTATACCATCATGCAAATGAAACCATGCATACGGAATTCTCAAGGCTTTCTTTTGTTCAGCATGATATCTGTCTGCTTTCTCTATGAAGTTGCCTGTGTCCTAGTGACATTTGAATAAAAAATGCCCCCCCAGGCTCCTATGCTTGAAGATATGATTCCTAGCCTGTCACATTATTTTGGGAGGTTATGGAAACTGAGTAGGAAGTGGAGAATCGTTGAAGAACATGTATCACTAGGGGTGAGTCTTGAGATGTCTTAGCCTAGCCTGGCTTCCTATTCACTCTCTGCTTCCTGCATGTTGATTCAATGTTCCTGCCTCCATACTTGCTTTCTCAGTATGATGGAGTGTATCCTCCAACAGGAATCTGGGCGGGTCTGTGAGGTCATCTTCACGAGGCATTAACTGATGGGGGTAAACCATCCCCAGTGTGGGCAGGACCCTGTGGGGGTGGACCAGATATAAATAGGTCCCAGGGAAAAGCAGTGCCTGCTGCCTGCCTGCTGCCTGCCTGCCTTCCCTGCTTGCTGGTGAGTGATTTTATTCTCCACTGACATCAGAACCCAGCTTCTTCAGTTTCAAACATGGACTGTGAAGACTAGTGACTCTCTGGGATTCTTCCAGGCCTTTAGAACTAAATTGGAGCTAAAGAGGGACTGAATTTCATGCACTGGCCAGGTACTGGGTTTTAAGACTCTCCAGTGTATATAAAGCATTCCTTGTGCTACTCAGATGTATAGGCTGTAAGCCATTCTTGGAAATCATCTTCATTATAAATATATACATATGTATATGCACACACACACATTATATCACTTCTGTTCTTTTAGAGAATGCTGCCCAATATAATATTATTTTGCCAACTGTCTGTTCAAGTTTTTGCTTCTTTTACATACATTGTTTATATGCCACCTGATCATTTATTATGGGGGTTATTTTTATATCCCAGACACAAGCCCTTTTCTAAATCTGGCTCACCTGTTGTTCTGAAATCAGCATCTCTCAGTCAGCAGCTCATCTCATGATGTTATTAATATTCTTTGGATGAAAGTTTGCTTAAATTGTATCACAACAGCACATGGTAAGATGTGCTGCTCAGTATCTATGGGAATAAGAAAATGGGTCTATTGTGGATAGAACTAAGATTATGTAGGCACTGTTTGCATGTCTTATTTAATATTCAAGCCATTTTCATGATGTTAGATTCCTCACTTCTAAGTAAATAATTAGACTTGAAGAGGTTCAATGAGCTGTTTAAAGTTGGGTCTAATATTTTGCCAAGGTCTGTTCTAACTTAGTCTATGTTCTTTCGACTATTAAACACAATCATTTTTATTGAGAAAAGAAAATGATTTAATTTCACCTGGATTTTGATAGAATTCTCTCTGACACTGAATTTTTTTTTTGGTTCCCAACACCTGGTTTCATAAAAGCTACAAAAGTAATGAGCCTCATTCACTGAAATATAAAGTGACTTTCCCCCTAAAATTGTCCCCTGGAAATAGGGTCACCTTATATTTGAGTTTGAACAAAATCTATTACATTACAGGGGACACTGCCATTTGCTTTTTTTTAAGCAGTAAAAATACTATTTGGAGAAAATATATTATTCAGAAAAAAAGCCTTCTAGTTCTGAATGCTTATAATGGCCATCTGGTAGATCTGTTTCTTTTATTAAGGTAGCAAAAATATAACTCCCATTTAGGAATAATTCTGTGGAGATAGCTCTACCTCTTGTGCTGGATTTGGTGTTGGGGCAATGGTAAACATGACACAAGCACATTTGTGAATCTCTGAATTTTCATTATTTAACACACAGTAACTTAGATCTTGTCAAATAAACAACAAACGGAGGTACCCTAGTTGCTTCTAATCGCTGCCACCAGGAACCCCTGTACTGGGGGTAGCAATGCAGGGCCCTTTTGCTTATATGGTGTTGGTCTGCTTGCATAACCAGAGCAGATGTGCATAGCTGCAGGCAGAAACTATGTAGGAAGCCACTCTTAAAATATTTTTCACATGGCCCTTTACACCGAATCTGCCAAACAGCCCACAAATTGAGAAAGGGAACATGGTAAAGATGTGCCCTTTCCTAGAATCCCCTCTAGAAATGAGGCACCTTGCTTCTGCTAGGACAGTACTGGCAAAGATTCATCACACAGTTCTCACTGCCTGGTTAGAAAGGGCTGGGGACATGTAGCTTAGGCTAGGGAGCTGTTTTCTCATGATTACCCTGAACCCTGGACAGTACAGCACATATTTTGGGTGCACACTAGCTGATTCTGTAGCAATTGTCATCTTAAACAAGCCTTTTAGAGATCTATTGAAAAAGCAATAGAGATCACACTTATGCATGCTTAGGATGAATAAAATTCCCAATATCCAAAAGCTGGAACTTGAGATAAAATTTTCAGCGACAGCTCTATACACAGATATAAAAATTGCAATATCTCATACTAGACAGAAAGATAAAATGGCATGGAAAAATTGTGTTTGACGATTCGCAATGCCATTACAGCAGTAGCAAAGGTGCTGATATAAAAATTGTGTGTGCCAAGTTCAATGGAGACTACAGATAGTTGTGTAAATGAGCAACATTCTCAGTGAGCACATTTCATGTTCCTTACAAATGCATCATTCAACTTAAAACCTAACAATAACTAGGCATTTAACTAAGTCATCTTCATGCCTAAGACTTTGTCATTCAAGTGCATAGTGACACAGTAGTCATGCCACACAGTTTGGCCATGAGGTCTATGGATGGTGCCATGTCAGGGAAGGAATTGTAGTGAGTACAGGTCCTCTAAACTCCCACCATCTTTCTACAAGAATCAGGAGCCTGACTCTACAGAACTGAGTGTGTAAAGAGCCCTCCTCCTGTAGGGACCTGGCTCCACTGTGCATTATATATTTATATCCTGGCTCATGAAGGTGATCATCTAGCCTTCCTTGAAACAGTGTGCATGCTCTCTGAACCAAGAAATAGCTTTTGGCATTTTCCTTAGGCCACCTAAAGAGATATTGAACTACGAAGGCAGGCTTAGATTCATACTGCAAAGGGGTAGATAAGAACAAGAGTAAAATCTTGTGTGAAGCAACACAGCTTCAGAATGATTATTCTAACTGTAATGAAGTTCATTGAGATGTGCAGACTTTGTATCTGGTTAATATTGGTTCATGCTCTTCTTGATTTGCAAGTTCTTTATAATAAGGTTTTAATTAAAGCGATTTATTTACAATAAGAAGAACCTCCTGGAGTCTTATAGCACTGACCAGTGCTTGCTGTCTGGATGTTTGGAGCAGGCAAAGCTTTTAATGGCAATAATTTCAGTTGAAAAATGTGAATATTGCAACACCACTTGATTTTATATGGTAAAATGCGCTGTAAATTTTATATGAATTCCACTTATAACTGGTGGGGAGAAGATTGCAGAGTCATAATAGACTCAAAGTTCTAGCCTTTGTTGAAACTTTTTATTAGCTTAATCGCTATTTATTCAAAACACAATTCAGAAATTTTGTTAGATTTTATTTTCGTTCCCATATGTTCTTTTCCTTTTTAAAAATTATTTCTAATTTTTTGTCATGTGCATATGTTTGTGCATATGTGAGTGAATGCCACTTGAGAGCAGGTACCTGCAGAGGCCAGAAGAAGGCCATGAGTCCCCTGGAGCTGGAGTTTCAGGCACTTGTGAGCCATCTGAGGTGGGTGTTGGTATCCAAACTCTGCTCCATGGGGGGAGCATCAGCACTCTTAGCCACTGTGTCTTCTCCCCAGTCCCCCTATAATGTTTTTGCAACAATCCTGTGCCCACATGATTTCTTTGAGTAATGCTGATTCCACTTTCAGAATCAATAGCAAAAGAAAGCAGAGCAGTGGTTTGCTAGGCCAGGTATATACATACGTGCTCACTGGGCCCTAAATCCTAGGGCATGAATCTCAGATACTTGCATTTAAGTGAAACACAAAAGTACACAAAATAAACATCATCTATATTCATTTTTAACAAATGATGTATCTATGTTCACATTAGTTTTGCTTGCAATTTTGTTGTTTGAGACAACACTTATCTCTAGTACTGGTTGTACTAGAACTCATTCTATAGGGAAGGAAGATCTTGAATTCTTGATGCTCCTGCCTTTACCTTACAAGTACTAGGAATATAGCATGTCTCATCACACCCAGATTGTGCTTTCATGATATTTTAAATTTTTTTTTATATTTGACCATGTCTTACATGAGTACTGCATTTACATCATTTCCACCTCTCCAACTCCTCCTGTGTTCCAGTGCCTTAAGAGCCCCCTATTGTTTCAAATAGTGAGTCTGAAAACATTTTACCTCAATGTAATAAAGTATGTCTGTCAGAGTCCAAACACCAAGAACACTAACATACAAGTTAGATGTAAATTTAGGTAATATTTTAGACCATTTTAACCATTTACGGAATGACAAATATAGTATGGTATACAAGGGAAAGTATCATATACACTGAAGTTGTTCACTGATTTTGAAAGTCAGCTCCATTAACAAATGCTCAGAGGCCAAGACAGACCAAATTCTTGACAGACAAAAGACTTTTACAAACGAAACCTATGTCTGCAGTGAGAATGCTTGGAAGCCTATTATTGACATAGAATATTCTATTGTCCCTACAAAAACATCAATGCTATCTAATCCATTTGAGGGCCTGAACTGTCATGTAGCCAGATTTGAGCTTTTGGTGAAAATTGAACCTGTATATTACACCTTAGAAAAGCAGCAAATGCCGGTTAGGCTAATCATTCTGCCTGAATATAGAAGGATTTTCTGCCTCTTAGTTAAGAAATGCTTCATAACACTGTTGATTCTCCATCATATTGAACTGGCATCTCTTCAATTGCTGTCTATAACTTTAAGCTTTGTCTTGAGGACCACAGTACAGGAAGGGAAACAAGAGATTTAGGAAAGCCAGTGAGGGAAGTCCTGGAGTGAAGTCCAGGAGGAAAGGTGTAAAGAAGAGCTTCCACAGTCTCTAGCCTTAGTGAGCTCTTAAATGCACCTCTTGACTTAAACACTTTTCTTAACTAAAAAGAACATTTCTTTTTTTAATGTTTGAATTTAAAAGAAAGTAAAGTAAAACAGGCATAACCCTGTCTATCTCCTCCCATGGCATTCTCCACATCATCCTTTTTCCCTCCAGCCCCATCCTACCCTGGCCTTTATCAATCCCTCTTAGATTTATTGTAGTGTATTTCTAACTGGTCTTTCTCAGATTTCACTTGTCAATATCATCTGTACTTCCAGCTATTATCTAAGCCTCAGATGCTGCTATCATCATGTCACAGCCAGCCTGTAGACCAATCAGCTAGTTCGTACAGTAAAGTCCCATTTTCTTCACATCCTCATGGGGTTCCCAAGAGCCTCCATCACTGTAAAGCAGAATCCCTCAGACCTTGTCAGGCAGGTATTATCACAACAAAGCTGCTCTCTATATTTAAGTTACTGTGGGCCAGGAAGAAGTTCTTTGCTTGTTTTCATTTTTTTTTGTCATTGTTCTGTTTTTAATGGTGTTTTACTTTGTTTTCTGTATAAATCCTGTATGTCCTCCAAGCCTAGATTCATTTTCCATCTAATCTTCAAAGTTTTGTCTGAAGTTGATTAATATTTCTCTGGTTCACATATTACCAGAATCACTTAGTCACAGGCAAGTGATTTTGAGCTTTAGAAGACCACTCACTATGTGTGACACAAATACCCACATTCTACCCTGTAAAGTGGGAATATCTCTAACATGGAATCCTTTGGACAATAGTGGCAGAGAGCAACCACACCCTGAATATCCACTTTGGTGGCTATGATTGTGCCACCATCTTCCTTTTCCATGGAGCACTTGACTACAGCTAATAACTTCTATACGGGATTTGCATCTGCCACTGTTGGATGCTTTAAATCGAGGACTATGCCGCAGTGAAGTTATGCAGATCTGAGTGGCCTGTGGTGCTATCTGGTGATGTTCTGGCCAGAGCTGCAGCTTAGGGCCATGTACCCAGACATAGACCTATTGCAACCAGGGTCTGCATTGATGTCCATGGCTCCTGTTACCATTAAAGGCCTTTCAGATGTCCAAGGTCTGGGCCCACCTGGGGCCATGTTGGTGTTGGAGGGCCATACTGCCTCTGGCGGCATGCCGATCTGAGTAGCCTGGGTCTATTGTAACATCCAGGCCCCCCTGCTGCTGAGCACCATGTCTAAGTCCATGGACTTAACCCAGCCGGGGTCCATGTTGAAATCCAAGATCTGTGTGCCACCAAAGGCCATACAGAAGCCCAGGGGCTGGGCCCCAAATTGTGGCCTTATTGGTGTCCCAGGACTGTGCTATTGCCAGAGCCAAGCTGATCTGAGTGGCCTACGCTGCCACCCGGAGCCAAGGTGTTGTCTGGGCCCAAGCTGCCGCCATGGACCATGTCTGGGTCTGTGGTCCTGATGCAGCTGGGGTCTGTGTTGATGTCTGTGGCCCATGTTATCTTAGTGGTCATAGGAACCATGCATGATGAACTCAGGGCTAGGCTAAGCTGGCCCTGGGAACGCTAGCCCTGGCCCCTCTATAGACACTGCAGCAGGAGAGCTGGTACGGACCCTCACAGGAGAGCTCTCCCCAGCCTCCTCCTACACTCAGGAGAAAACTGACCCTTTCTCTGTTATTGGGCGATCCCTGTGTCTTTCCCGGGGTCCTGATCTCTAGGTAGCCTCTCCGGAGTTGTGAGTAGCAGTCCAGTCATCCCTGCTTTACATCTAGTATCCTCCTATGAGTGAGTTCATACCATGTTTGTCTTTCTGAGTCTGGGTTACCTCACTCAGGATGATTTTTTCTAGATCCATCCATTTGCCTGCAAACCTCATGATGTCATTGTTTTTCTCTGCTGAGTAGTACTCCATTGTGTATATGTGCCACATTTTATTTATCCATTCTTCAGTTGAAGGGCATCTGGGTTGTTTCCAGGTTCTGGCTATTACAAACAATGCTGATATGAACATAGCTGAGCAAGTGCCCTTGTGGTATGATTGAGCATTCCTTGGGTATATGCCCAAGAGCAGTATAGCTGGATCTTGGGGGAGATTGATTCCCAATGGCTGAGGAGCCCCCAACTGGATCAGGCCCTCTGGATAAGTGAGACAGTTGATTAGCTTGATCTGTTTGGGAGGCATCCAGGCAGTGGGACCAGGACCTGTCCTCAGTGCATGTGCTGGCTGTTTGGAACCTGGGGCTTATACAGGGACACCTGGCCCAGCCTGGGAGGAGGGGACTGGACCTGCTTGGACTGAATCTACCAAGTTGAACTCAATCCTCAGGGGAGTCTTTGCCATGGAGGAGATGGGAATGGGGCGGGATGGGGGAGAATAAGGGAATCCATGACTGATATGTAAAATTAAATTATAAAATAAAATTTAAAAAAAAAACCGGCCCTGATGGTATAGGCATAGAAGAGCTGGCTTGCCCGAGTTGGGCAGCCCCAGTTGAAGGGTGATCCTAATTAGTCTTTTTTTTTTCTTTCATTTTTCTCTATTAAGAAATTTTCTACTCACTCTACATACCACCCATAGATCCCACCTCCTCCCTCCTCCCACCCCCAGCCCTCTCTCCCAAGCCACCCCACATCCCCACATCCCCCAAATCAAGGTTTCCCATGGGGAGTCAGCAGAGCCCAGCACACTGAGCCTAGGCAGGTCCAAGCCTCTTCCCACTGCACCAAAGCTGTGCAAGGCAGCACACCACAGGCACTGGATTCCTAAAAGCCTACCCATGCACCAGGGATGGATCCCGATCCCCCTGCCTGGGTGTCCCGAAACAGTTCAAGCCAAACAACTGTCTTCCATAACTGGAGGGCCTAGTCCAGTCCCATGGGGACTCCACAGCCACTAGTCTATAGTTTATGGGCTTCCACTAGTGTGGCTGGTCATCTCTGCAAGTCTTCCCATCATGATCTCGATGTCCCCCGCCTACAGAATCCCTCCTTTCTCTCATCAGCTGGATTCCCGGAGCTCAGCCTGGTACCTGGCTGTGGATCTCTGCATCTATCTCCATCAGTCACTGGACAAAGGCTCTATGATGACAGTTAGGTTATTCGCTAGACGGGTCACCAGAGTAGACCAGTCAAGGCACCCTCTGGACTACTGCCAGCAGACCAAGGTGAGTTCATCCTGTGGATTTCTGAGAGCCTCCCCAGCACCCTCCCTCTTCTTATTCCCATGATGTCCTCATCTATCATGGTATCTCCCTGCCTGCCCTTGCACTCTGTCCCTCTTCCAGCTTGACCCTCCCATTTCCCTATGTTCTCATCCCCCACTCCTCACTCTCTGCCACACGCCGCACACCCAGTCCACTCATGTAGATCTCATCCACTTCTCCTTCACTGAGTCATCCATGTGTCCCTCTTAGGGTCTTTTCCTGTTAGCTAGCCTCTCTGGAGCTGTGGGTTGCAGTCTGGCCATCCCTTCCCTCACATCCAGTATCCACTTTGAATGAGTACATGCTATGTTTGTCCTTCTGAATCTGGGTTACCTCACTCAGGATATTTTCTAGTTCCATCCATTTGCCTGCAAATTTCATGATATCATTGTTTTTCCTTCTGAGTAGTACTCCATTGTGTATGTGTGCCACATTTTCTTTATCCATTCTTCAGTTGAAGGGCATCTATGTTATTTCCAGTTTCTGGTTATTATGAATAATGCTGCTATGAACATAGTGAGCATGTGTCCTTGTGGTAGACTGAGCATTCCTTGGGTATATGCCCAAGAGTGGTATATCTGGGTCTTAAGAAAAACTTATTCCCAATTTTAATTAGTCTTAAAAAAAAACTGCAGTCAGATATCAGGGTGAAAGCTAAAAGATCAGAGAAGCAGAATAGCCAGACACTAGAGACTTCTTACCTCTACAGAATCTCAGACTGAATCGGGGAGATCCTGCCTCCACTTGCCTTATATTCCTGTCTCTACCTTCCTAGTACTGGGATTAAAGGCTTGAGCCTCTCATGTGCTGGGATAAAAGGTGTGAGCCACGGTCACCAGGCTCTGTTTCTCTTTTAGACTGGTTCAATCTGTGTACCCCAGGGTGGCCTTCAACTCCTGATCTTCCTGTTTCCTTCTCCCAAGTGCTGGAGTTAAAGGTGTGTGCCACCACTGCCTTGCCTCTATGGTTAACTAGTGGCTAGCTCTGCCCTCTGATCTCCAGGTAAGCCCTGCTTGTCAGAATACAAACAAAATATCATATAACACCCAGTGGTCTGGACTGACCTGCTAAGCTGCTGTCCAGGCCTACATCCAGGGCCTTGGGATGGCCAACTCTATCATCTGCCCCATCTGTGTCCTGTGGGAGCCTGGTCCTGTGGAACTATACCCACAGGATCTCCCTGACTTGGGGCAATAGCAAGATATCTGAGAGGAGTTTCAGTGAGGATCTAACGATGATGATGTACCAGAAACCAGAGACCTTGAACCAGACCAAATAACTCACTGCAATGAACATTTGCAGTAAGGCTGATTGAAGAGAAGGATATACTATGTGACACACCACAGTTTCCAATGCCACTAAAACTAATGGGGAGGTGTTGGAGAGGTGGGAAAGACAGAGGGTGAGGGGGTTTTCCTTTTCTTTTTGTTTGCATGTTTTGGCTTGGTTTGGTTTTAATTTTTTATATTTTATTTCTGGGGGGCACACTGCAGAGGTGAGAGGAGGATATGGGGGGACTGGGTAATGAGTGGAATTGGGGTGCATGGTGCGAAATTCCTAAAGAATCAACAAAGAGATTATGTTTAAAAAAATCTCAGTGGCCTTTGGGAGGATGAGGTAAGTAAGAGGTGAGATAAATTAACATGTCAAAGCCTCATGCCTGTTTGTGTGGTTGCAATGGAGTCTTAAAGAGCAAAGTTCCTTTTCCCAGGATAGCCCCATGTCCCTCTCCTTGTCTCAATTAGTGATCCAATTTGTAGTTTTCTCTGAGTGCTCATAATTTAGCATGGCATTTGCAACAATTACCGTGACTAGAAGCTATCCACAATGCTAATGTATTATCCTGTCATTATAATAATATATAATAATGTTATTCTTAAACTTACTTATAGTAATTATATTTTGTTTATTTGGGAAAACAGAACTCAATGTTAAACTTTACAAAAAAAATGAGTAATGTTTAATAAATTTGAAAATAAACAAAATTTCAGCTTTAAATATTGGTCTAAATTTTTGACCTTTTGATGGATAGTTTTGAATATTTTAAGATAAAATCTTTTAGGAAAGTGGATTTTTTTTCTCTTTCAATTCATCTTATTCTTTTCAATTGAATGATGATTGCACCAATTTGCCCTTGCCCTCCCCACTTACATTCCTCCCTTTGCATCCCCCATTGCTCTCGCTCGAGTTCATGGCTTCTATCTTTTTTAAACTTTTTTGTTTTTAATGTGTTTACTTATTTAGATTTTAGCATACTTTCAACTTCAATTCACTAACACATGTTCTTATCCATTAGTATCTTAAGTCTTTTGTATAACAAGAAAGAAAATCAGGTGAAGGTTCTGATTAAGAATACCCAATAGATTTGCTGTAAAGAAGGAAGTAACAAATTTTGTGGAATATACATAGTAGATTATCAATTATAGGTATATCTATTTTATGATCATTTAAATCCTTATTAGACTACTGAAGTAACATCAATCACATTCAAAAGTAACTAAAATTAGTCTTGGTATTCTACCACTTTTCAACTATATGATTCCAAATAGCACAAATGACTTGTTTTATTCTGATAATTACCATTTGTCAATGAAAAAGGAATAAACATTTTTCATGCTTTTTAATAGTTTTTTTACTCTTGCTTAATTAAAATCAACAATGTAAGTAACCTTTACTTGTTCTACCTCAGAACTTAAAATTATGAGACTGGGTATAAAAATCTTACACCTCCATCTAACAGTGACTTATGTGGCAGAGACCTACTTTGATCCCCTTTTTGCCATTAGTCATTATTTTGAGCAGCTTGTTGGCCTTTTAATAGCTATTGGTTGATTGAAAAACAGATCAGAGGAAATAATTATGAATTAATACTGAGTTAGATGAGCTTGCCTTATAAATCTTGGGTGCAGGCTGACCATGGTGACAAAGTGATTATGTCTGACCATGGAGATGATGGCATCCTGTGAGGGGCATAACTGTAGACCTGGGAGCAAGCAAAGGCTGTTCTAGTGAGGCTTTATTTGGTTACAGCCTGACAGAAAGCTGGTGAGCAAGTGCCCTCCTGACAGAACCACCAGGTTTTACAGCTGTGCAGCAATGCTCAATGCTGTTTAATTGGAAATGAGGTGAGTAAGGAGCGGGTTCTCAGAAGCACATGCACACTCAATCTTTTTTGCTGATGTAGTTTACAGCCACGTCAAACGCTTTCATTTCCAGACCTTCAAGAAGTTTGCTCAGAATCAATTCTGGGGTGAGCAGAAATGATGAACTGCCCCCACCTGTCATTACCGAAGAGAATAAGCATGATATTTAAAGCTAGTTGGCACTTAATGACAGCCACTTTGCTATTAGAAAATAGCTATATTTTTAAAAAGTTAACTAAATAACAAAACCATTATTTTACGAAGTTATTTATATTTTACTGGTTTTCAAAGTCTTTGTCAAACACCAGCTAAACTGTTTAGTTAAGGAGATGGTATACAGGGGCCCTAAAGCTGCAAACATACGCCACACAATTTCTTTACAAACAGTAACCTGGTTTCTCTCTTTAGTGATGTTTGGTCTTTTAATAAATATTTGTAAGATGATGTTTAAGATCATTTTTGCTTGCAACACAAAATTTGCAATATCCCTCAATGATCAGGCATATGATTTTCTAGAGCCTGTGTTTTGTCATGATTTATTTCAAAATACACACATTCTATTTGTATATATACACATTTAAACAGCCATTTGTAAATAAAGGAGTTACATGATGGCTAAGACTTGCAGAAAATAAGTTCTCATAAGTAGCTACTGCTAAGCTCCATTTCACATTGCTTTTCTTATAATTTGAGTTAATGAATATAAATAAAACTTATTTGGGACTTAATATATGCCTTGATACTTCAAGTTAAATTATAGTTAAACAAAATCTACAAAACATTGTAAGTCTAAAGTCTCAAATTGGTACTAATTACCAGAAACTGAATCTATAAAACATGATTAAACACTGAACATCTCTTCTTCCACATCCTCTTCCATTCTCTCTGCTTTCCTCATTAATGCAAAAGTTTTGTAATGGGCCAGGCAAAATGGGCATTTATATAAAAGTGAGCAAGATGATAGGTAGGTAGCTATAGTGACCAGAGTCCATGGCAAATACAAGTGAGGAAGGTGTCCATAGGAAGGGTGGTATACTGGAAGCAAGTCAAGGTTTACAAAAGGTATCCATGAAGAAGAGACCAAGTACTAACAGAAGAATGGGAGTTTGATGAATAGAGTATCTATACAGGCACTGTGGCCTCATGAGTATGAGGGCAAGCACACAGGCACACAGAGTGGGGTCCAACAGAGGATATCAGATCCTGTGAGAGTAGTGTGGGCATCACCTACACAAAAGGAAGGGCCCCTGTTGTAAGTTAAACTATGAGGCAAAGGGGCCAAGAGGCAGATTGTGACAGATGTATTAAGTATATTGAAACCAAGTTTTCTTACTTTTTAAGAAAAGACTACATACATGAGAATAAAACTAACTTAAATAAATCCTATAGTGCTATGATGAAAATGGAGATATTGACTTGATTCATATGCTTGCATATACACATATAAAACTCACGTGTGTATGAACGTGGATATTAAGGCATATTTACATATAGTCACTTTTAGTTATGTTTCTTAGCATTGTTAACTGTGAGAATGTCTAAGAGTAAGACCTCTCAAAAGCAAGGAGCTCCTCTGGTGCCCAGTACTGGTTTCTAAACACCATTCTATTACAATCTATGAGATGCTGGAAAAGCTCTCAGGAGAAACTGCCATTCCAGGTACTGTGCAGGTGAAGTTTATGTGGTTTGGGCTATGCTGTTGAGGAAGAAGGTACTCAGAGAAAGACAAAGATGGCTCAAAGGATGCACAAGTTTGCTTGAAGAGTCTGCAGGAACACCAGTATAAGTAAAATTACTGGAGTATGACATATTGGCTGAAACAGAAAAAATACTGATACATAAGTTGAAGGAATGATAAGAAATGGAATAACTACAATTTCAAAATCATGTCTTTAAAAACATTTCTTCCCATACAGAGGAGCACAGCTGAACTCACTTTGATCAAGTGATCTAATATACCACCAGAGATAAAATAAATCAAAATCTGTGCACTACATAATAGGTAAGTAGCAACTGTCATGTTCAAATATTGGCACCAAGGTGCATCAGATAAACTAAGTCATGAGGACTCATCTAGAAAGAGAAATTAAAGTAAAATGGTAATCTTCTTGTAACCTTGAACAGTATCAGACTATGAAAATTAAGGACAACTTAAGGGATGTTTTCAGATTGTCAGCGTATGGTGGTTTAAAAGAAAATGACCCCCAAAGGGACTGGCACTATTAGGAAGTATGGCCTTGTTGGAGTAGGTGTGGACTTGTTGGAGGAATTGTGTCATTGTGGAGATGGGCTTTGAGGTCTCATATATGCTCAAGATACCACCCAGCATCTTAGACCACTCCCTGTTACCTGCCTATCAAAGTGTAGGATTGTCAGCTCCAGCACCACGCCTGCCTGCATGTCACTTTGTCACACCACAGTGATAATGGACTAAACCTCTGAAAATGTAAGCTACCCCAATTAAATATTTTTCCTTTATAAGAGGTGCTGTGATCATGGTGTCTCTTCACAACAAAAGAAACCCTAACTAACCAGGGGCTGGGGTAGTTTTGCTGAGATAGGCCTGACCACGTTTTTGTTTGGAGGAATTTGGACACTGATACTTTGCATTAGGGAAGCAGTGGAATGCTTTAAGTACTGCTTAGTTGGCTGTAGTAATAAGAGCATGGAAGAAATGGTGATGAGCATGATTTGAACTATGGAGGACTAACCCAAGAAGTTTCAGAGGAGAAGAATTTTAGTATCTGGCCTAGAGATGATTCTTATGATATTTTAGCGAAGAAAGTGGCTACTTTTTGCTCTTGTCCAAAGAGTCTGCTGATACTAAAGTGAAGAGATTTGACTTACTTCTGCTGGCAGAGGAAATCTCAAAACAGCCAAGTATAGACTCTGCCATGTGGTTACTAATGTTCATGCTTATAAAGATTCATAATAAAAAGGAGTAAGCTGAGGAGAAAAGGAGCACCATGAAGTGGAATGGAGCAAAATCCTGTATTCGAGAAGATAAACAGATGAAGAAATGGAATAAAAGGAGTAGTGACCTCAGGGCAAGATCCCATCCAGCTAAATTTCCAACTTGTGAAAGGGAATTGAAGAAAAGTTTAAAGCAGGGTGTGGTGGTGCACGTCTTTAATCCCAGCACTCAAAAGGCAGAGGCTGGTGGATCTCTGAGTTTGAGGCCAGCCTTGTCTACAGATCCAGTTTCAGGACAGCCAAACTTTGGCAGTGAGGAAAACCATTGAAAGCAGAAAGTTGATGAAAATGTAACTGAATTAGGGGGCCATGTTCCAGCCCAAGTAAGCAGCAGAACTTGGCAGCTCTAGCCACTTGATTCTGGAGTTAAGGATAGAAGAAATGGACTATGGAATTTGCCTCTGTGACTTAGGAAAGTCACTGGGGCCAGGCATGTGCCAGGGATGTCCCTGAATAGAGGCCTAGAGAGGCCATTGTGTGAAGCTGTGAAGTTGAAGCCTTGATTGCCTTAGAGACCCCAAGATGTTGGAGATGATGCCAGAGCCATGGGATACCTGCCAAGGAGAACTGCTGACAGGAAGTGGAACCAGCCCAAGAGAAAAAAAAAATGTGTTGCAGTCAACAAAGCTGAATGGAGTTGGAGATCTGAAGAGCATCTTGACATTAGACTTGGAGATGCAGAGTTTGGAGTTCACCCAGCTGGTTTTCAGTCTCACTTTCATTCAGTATTTCCTTGCTGTGCTCCTTTCCCTACTTTTTGGAATGGCAATATATATCCTGTGCCATTATATGTTGGGAGTATGTAATCTGCGTTTTGACTTTGATTTTATAAGTGATTACAGTTAGGAGATAACATGAATCTCAGAAAAGACTTTGAACTTTTGGAGACTTTTGAAGTTGAACTGAATGAATTTTTGCATTATGATATGGCCTCCTTTGGGAGCCAGGTAGTGGAATGTGGTAGTTTGAAAGAAAATGGCGCAAAGGAAGTGGCACTATTAGAAGGTGTCACTTTGTTGGAGTGTATGTGGTCTTGTTGGAGAAAGTGTGTCATTGTGGAGATGGGCTTTGAGGTCTCATATGCTCAAAATACCACCCAGAGTTTCAAACCACTTTCCGTTGCCTGCCTATCAAGATGTAGGACTGTCAGCTCCAGCACCATGTCTGTCTGCAAACTGTCATGTCACAGCATGATGATGATGATGATGATGGATTAAACCTCTGAAAATGCAAGCCACTCCAATTAAAGGTTTTCCTTTATAAGAGTTGCCACAGTCATGGTGTCTCTTCATGGAATAGACACGCTAACTGAGACAGAGAAACACTTCAGCAGAGGCAAGACTGTTGTTATAGAAGAAAATAAGGGAGTTAGGAATAAGGAATAAAGAAGTTGCCCCTGGTCTGAGGTGGAGATGGCAGCAGCCATCTCCTGGCTAACTTCATCGTACCACTGTATGCATTGTGATTTTATGTCTGTTAAATATTCTGTTTTGAAGGGAAAATTTTCAGAAGTGGCAGGCCATCAATCCAGCATGTTACTCTCAAATGGCTTAAAACAAAACAAAATAAACAAACAAAATAAGAGTTTCTTGAAGAGCACTTATAACTTTTTCCATTAGCCCAGGATTGTCCAAAAAAAATAGTCTGGCCTCAACATATGCAGAAATTCTCCTCTTAAGAGATAACACAAAATAATCTCAGAGAATCTCTAAACTAATTTAGCAGAATTCTATTCCCTTAGCTGATTTTGTATTCCCATTTTCATTTAGATAATATGATCAGAGCCCTCCTTGAAAGCCTAGATAGTAAGTTATTACTAATACAATATGGAAACTCCAGCCAGACTCACTGGCACCTATCTTCTGGCATGCCTAAATTTCCATAAATGGAAAGTCTTTCCCATGGGCTACAAAGAAAGACTTTTTAAAAACACTGTGCTAGAATATGATATCTTGAATTTGTAGGCAGAAGACAACTGACAGAAAAGGGCACATGTGCCATCAAATGTGCATGACAACCTCAACCTTTCCTTCTCCAAGGAGCCAGGGATCCAGCAGGACATTTTGTGATCACAACTGTCTATTCCAATCCACCTCTACTTTCATTTTGAAGAATTTCATTCTACCAGAGTGGAACCTGAGAGTGGATTGTCTATTTCTGCCCACTTAGGGTTTGATTTTCCTATGGGAAAAGAAGTATCCATTAACAGTTCCCTTCAAGGAAGGATGTTGTAGATAACTGGTGAACTGGGTCAACAGGCAGTCTTCAAAGCTTGGCTCACCTGGGCCCATCTTCATTGTAGCTAGCTCAAAGCTACCCATTTACCAGGACAATCCACAGGAAGAAGCTGAGCAAGAAGGAAATAACATTCTTCCACTTCATCTTGGAGAACTTGGGATCACACTGGACTCATCCCTGGGATTCCAGAGTTAGAGGAGTGCCCACCACAGCATAGCTTTTCACATTACACACCTGTGGTTCTCCCTCACCTTCTTCACTGATAACCACCAATCTCTGTTCCCCCAAAATATTATGAACATTGTGAAACCCAATCTATGGCAGCAGGCATCACAGAGAAAGTGCTTTGTAGTTGATGAAAGAAATGTGTGCCGCTGAGCTATAAATGGGGTACATGAAGCCAGGCAACTTCCAACATGAGAAAAAATGGTTCAACTATTAAAAATGTGTCTGATAATGGATCTACATAGACAAGAGTCTATTAGCAAGTGTGATGTGTTGAATATTTGAAACACACAGGAAGTTCTATAGGGCATCAATGCTGACAATCATTGATGAGTTGATATACCACAAAAGGATAAAATGAAGCAGAATATGAGAAAAGGCCTATTGAAATGCTGGTGTGAAAGGCAGAGGGTCATAGAGTTTGAATAGACAGGTTTTAAGTCTAGGGTAAGACTGAATGAGACATCCAGGGACACGTGGAAGGAATTATGGAAAGCATCAATATTAATGATCAGCAAGACCTGTCTTAAATGTACTCCCCCTTTAGAGTTGAGTGTTTTAGGAGAAAGAAGGAATACAAACACCTCTTACATACCAAATTCTGGAGAGCTGATTGTATTTGAAGTTCGCAAACATTACCAAAGAACACTAGGTTTGTATGTGAATAGATTGGTTTTTATCATCAGTATTAGTTCTCAGCATGAAGTTCTTTTCCCTTATAGAACATTTGACAATGTCAAATACGTTGTTAATTGTCACCTCTGCAGGAAGGTGTCCAACTGTATGTAACAAGTAGAGCCCAAAGATTTTTCTCAACATCCTACAAAACACACACACACACACACACACACACACACACACACACACACACACACACAAAGTGGGTGGATAGCTATCAAATATTGAGAGATCATCATCCTAAGATCCTTGAAAGGAATTTGTGTGTCATGAAAAGAGTGTAATCTGGGCCCAGGGGTGACCTCTACAGCCTCAACAATCATTGTGAGTATCAATATTAGACCCCATAATTATGATTTAATATGAGTATACTAAAAAACTGGATTGGTTACAGACAGTGAAAAGACATTTCTACACTGCCCCACAAATATAAAAATTTGGTGATCCAGTACCTATTCATATCAAAGAGTGCCCTGTCTCAGAGCTCCATTCAGCTATGTCAGAAAGTTTCCAATACTTGATGCATCTGTAATTTCTGACTTTTTTAAAGCTATCTCAGTGCTATTTATCACTCTCTGATGTTGCCAAGTCTGAGAATACAATGATGCATGGATGGTCCACTGAATACTGGCCACTCTTACTTTGTAGAAGGAAAACACCTCTCCCTGAGTGGCCATCTTTAGTTCCTAAGAGTAAAAGCCTCAGAGCAGTGGCAGGTGAGCGCTACTGGCTTCCTTCTCCATGATATCACCAGGAGGCAAATCTTGGTAAGCAGTCAATTCCAGTAATGGAACTTCAGTGCCACAACTACCCTGGACATGTTGAGAACCTTATTGTTATTATGGTACTTTGGTAGATATAATATTCCCTTTGAATACTTTCTTGTGAGCACTGTTTTATCCCAAAGCCAATTCCTTTAGACTACTTTCTGTCTTGTGGCAAAGCCTACCAAACCTAGAAACTGTCTCCATCCTTCAGATTTCAGAGAACTGAACTCCTCAAATAAAGCCTTGCCACAGTCTGCTTACTGCCTTTGTTCCCTGTGGTGTGCTATTTCTGCCGCAATTCCTGCCCATTTGGGAACAGAAAGGGATCCCAATTACTGTCTTACAGCCTTGTATCACACTGCTGTGAGACTATCAGATAAGGCATTCAGTTCCATTGAGCAGATTTATAAGGTCTGACTTCTGTTTTCTGAGGAGTTGTTTTCCTTTTTTCCTCTTACTAATGTGGTAATAAGCACACATTCTTTAGGAAATATGATGATTTTTAGCAATACCTTTGAGGTTTTAGATTTACACATATACAGTAGAGGATTCTGAAACCTGGCTTCACTTATATCATCATATCACACTTGCTCTGAAAAGTTCATGCTTTTAGCAGTCACTTAATAAAATAGTATATTATATACCATGGGCTAAATGCCCATAATGTTTAGCACAAATGTAAGAATATTTTCTTTTTAATCTGGAAAACAAATGAAAAGGACAATTGGAATGGCTAACCATTGCTATAACAATTGTACAAACATGAATACAAATACTTGGAGTTTTAGTAGTCAAGTTTAAGCTATGGACATCTGAAATTTCCATCATCAATAGTCACTCTAATGTACAGTAAATTAACTGTCATAAAACTCATGTTAAATAAAACTCAGCCACTGGCAGTGGACTTCAATCAGGAGCTATTACAATCATCCAACAGAGACTTGCAGCAGGAAATGTTGGCTCAGGTGGAATTCAAAAGCTGTCTGTGTGAAATGTTTTGGAGTTTGGGGATCAGGCAAGAGCTGAACCAGGTTGCTTTGGTGGTTGGAGATGGGGAATTCTTAAACCATGAGAAAATTGCCAAGAGAACTAAGAAAAGTCAATGGAGTAAAAGCAAGGAGATCTGAAAACAAGTATTAAAGAAGTCTGTGAGATTTAAAAGAAAAATAACCTAGTAATCTACAACCACATAAGCCAGTGATTTTATCTTATTGGTCATGTAGATAAACAGGGTGATTTCTAAACAAATGCACTTAAGGAACTAAATAAATTCTCTTAACATCCTGCAATTATCTGTGCTTGCTTTTGGAGTTTTGAATATAAAACACAGCACTGTAAGATATGTTAATTTTCTCCATTACATGAAATTTGAAGTTAAAGGTTATCTTCTGCAAATGTAGAAGTGTCCTGTCATAAGAAATGTAACAAACTACAGATAAAGAGGAAATAGTCTCCGTGCTTTTCCTCTGGAGTTTCTGTATTGAAATGTACACATATTAATTAGAAGTTGTAATATGCTACCCAGGTCATCCTTCAAGAATGAAAATCTCTCATTCCTTGATGTTGGTGAGTTATCTGGTGAAGTTATCCCATGCCTATTAGACTTAGGTTGGGGGGGTGGGGTGGGGCTCCTGTGGCTAAACAAGGTTTCATCCTCTGCAAGCTTGCTCCTTTTCTAAGAGTGTCTGTACGTATTGCTTGATCAAATGGTAGGTGTGGAAGTTTTCTAGTAAGAACTATTTCCCTAAACTCACCTCTGAACAAGCGAGAGGTGCCACCTTGATTCTAAAACTCTCATGAAGTGGCTGAAGCCTTGGTGGGAGTGAATCACTAGTCACATTCCCTCCCTGCCCAAGCCCCCTTTCTTTCCCTCCTCTTCTGCTCATATAGATATCATGAGCACTCCCCAATAAGTGCATTTCATGTCACTGTCTGGTCCCAGAGAACCCAAACTGTAGCAATTTGTATCAAGAATGGTGTATATTAACAGACACTGAGATGTTTCTGAAGGTGTAGCACCCAGTCATCCAGAAAGCAATAAAGATCCTACCACTGGTGGCAGATACAACAGTTATCTCCAGAGACAAGATATCACTGTAACTACAAAACTTTCTCCACTGGTCAACTGGCATGATATACTATTGCAATGAAATGCGGTAGCTGATGTGCATTATATCAACATTTGAGAAATGTAAGAATAGTAACTCTAAGGACCATAGAGTTCATGACCAATATCAAGCATTAATGGTACATTTGAAAAAGAATTCTATAAAGCTGAGTGTATTGATTGGTAAGAAAAAAAATAAGTATGAAATCCCAAAGGCATCCTTAGTGTCATATCAATGACCCTTCATCTCTTGTAGCAAAACAACAACAAAAGCAAATATCCAGGTGAAAAACATCACTGGAGTGGACAAGCTCCCCAAACAATTAAACTTCAACAAATACATGTCTACTATGGCAACCTCAGAGCTCTGACTGGAAAAAAATGGGTCTCCACAAGTGAAATAGGTATCTCAGGGTGGATGTCACTCAAATACTGAATCTAAAGGTGGCCCTAAAACTTCAGAGCCACAAAAGCAGCCAAATTATCCATTATAACAAGAAGCAAGCACTGTTCTTAGTTCAAAGTAGATAAAATACCAAAGGCTCTCCTCTCAGAGTAGGGACATATGACTCCACCAGGATCTGACTCTACTGTCTTAGAAACAAGACAATCAGTAGGATTAAAGTAGAGAAGCAAGATCATCAGAATGACAGTTGTGAGACTCACTTCTCATCCAGCTCTTTCATTGCCCCTGGGAGTGACTTTGAATGTAGTGGCTTGCTATGCCAGTCTCTTCACTATAAAATAAAGTACCTAAGCTTGGTTCACAGAAGCATCACTTAGGCATGTGGGTGCTCATGTCCCCAGGACCAACATTGACAGACCATGCTATGGGAAGGCTACGAGTTGTTGATGCTGTGCACCTGTTCATTCACTTTGTGGGGGCCTAGAGGTGGCCAATGATGTATGTGTTTGTGTGTGTGCATGTGTGTGTGTGTGTGTATTCATATATTTATCCGATATATATATATCGGATATATATATATATATATATATATATATATATATATATATATATAGAGAGAGAGAGAGAGAGAGAGAGAGAGACAGAGAGACAGAGAGACAGAGACAGACAGAGACAGACAGAGACAGAGAGAGACAGAGACAGAGAGACAGAGAGAGAGACAGAGAGAGAGTATGAAAAGGAATATGGAAGGAAAATATTGAAAAAATTAGGGCAAGAAGTCAAGATCACAGGTGTGTGAATAGACAAATGAGACTGAGCAGAACATGGAGAGCTTTATGTCAATTATTATCAGCTAACAAGAATCATCAACTAACAAAAAGACACTACAAATGAGTTGGACCAAAAGATGCAACCAGTTGCCATTTGTCAGCCTCTGTCATCAGACATCCAAAATGAAGATCTACAGGCCTTATGAAAGGATTAGCCACAGTAGAAAAGATAGAAATTATGTTTGGGCTAACCACATGAGTCTTCCCACATTAAAGCTGTTCTAGCCACTCCTGCTACCCAACACAACTGTTGTGGATTTCGCTCTGTATAAATAAACACTGTTGGCCAGTAGCCAGACAGGAAGTATAGGCAGAACTAACAGAGAGGAGAATTGAGGGAACAGGAAGGCAGAGAGAGAGACTGTGGAAACCGCCACCAAGACAAGAAAGATGTAAGGTACAAGTAAGCCACGAGCCACATGGCAAAGTATAGATTAATAGAAATAGGCTGAATATAAGAGTAAGAGCTAAGCCGGGCGGTGGTGGCGCACGCCTTTAATCCCAGCACTCGGGAGGCAGAGCCAGGTGGATCTCTGTGAGTTCGAGGCCAGCCTGGGCTACCAAGTGAGTTCCAGGAAAGGCGCAAAGCTACACAGAGAAACCCTGTCTCGAAAAAAAAAAACAAAAACAAAATAAGAGTAAGAGCTAGACAATGATAGGCCTGAGCTAATGGCCAAGCAGTTTAAATAATATAAGCAGCTGTATGTTTATTTTATAAGTGGGCTAAGGGACTGCTGGGGTTTGGTGGGACCTGGAGAGAAAACTCCAGCTACACACAACAGAGTCCCCCACATGGTATCATATCTCAAAATCATATATTTATATTAAACCAAGATTACCATACACTGAGTACCATATATTCTGAAAGATAAGAAGATTCATTTAGACAAGAATTATCTCAGTACAGATCTTATCACATAGCATCCATAGTACTGTTGGCTGCATTATAACCCACATTATGTAAAAAGGTACAGAACACAAAATGATACAGAGATTATGCTTATATCACCCAGAAGTTTCTAGTGTGGAAGCAATGGATCATCCTAATAAAAGTATGAGTTATGTGCGCATTCAAAAGCCCAGCTTTGTAAGAATAGGAACTGTTCTCAGGTTATAGGAAGAATCTATAGGCCAATGGGTATATAATACCCCAAGTCTAAATCAGCCTCCTTAATTACCTTCCCACTCCACCCCAGGACATACAATCTGCATAATTTCCAGGTTAAGAATATGATAGATTTCACTCTTAAAATTAGTCTGCATTATATAGCTGCTGCACAGCAGTTCCTTTCAAGGTTGAAACACTCGATTCTGCTGGAAAGCTCCTTAAAACAGGAAGTAAATAACTCAAAAATAGCTCCAAGAAGTCCCTGAAACTCACCAGATTCACTAGGTCCCTAACTTCTTGAGAGTATACAATCAATAAAGATTCCTAAGAGTCACTCTCAGTCAAGCCCAACCACCTGTAAGAAACAGAGGGCTGCCAAAATGCCTAGGGGGAAAAAAAGACCAGCAGAGCTTCCTGGAAGAGGCTCAGACCAACAGAGCCACCTAGAAAAGACATTCTCCAACCTACTGAGCTGCCTGGTGGCTGTTCCATGTGCCTTAAGTTGCCAACTTTATTGAACTACTATATGTGCTGGGGTGGGCTTTAGTGATGCATCTGTATTCATGTCATTTCTGCTCCTGTAAGTAACCTCTCACCAATATTCCTGTAAGTAACCCCAATAAAACTCATCAACTCACCACATTTGACTTTAGTGCAGTTGTGACTTTGGTCTGTCATAGGCTCATTTTCTGGTGTGAGGAACCTCATGTCTTACATCTCCCCAGGAAAGGTTTGTCACACAACAACATATTTAACCATAAAATGGCAATAGTCTAGGAGGCCTAGCATAGACTCATGAGCACTTTGAAAGTGGAAACTCTTCTCCAGATGGTGACAGAACTCCAAGGTCTCAAGCTCAAGAAAGATTTGTGGTTTGGTTGTTCTTTCTTGGAGGCCAAAGAGGCTTTTGTGAAGGGGCATAGATGGCACCCATAAGCTTAAAACTGTCATCCTCCAGATAGTAACATAGATAGAAACTCAGCCATACAACTACAAAAGATGCATTTTGTTAATAAGGAAAAAAGGAAGAACTTAAGAGTGAGTGTTGCCACACTCCCCAGTCTAGAATTTAGTCTCACTTCCAATGCCAGTCTTAACACTCTGGCCATGCCAGACTCTGGCTTGCATAATGGAAAGAATAGCATTTGAAACCACTAAGGTTATATAATTTATTATGTAAAATTGAAGAGTAAAACTAGAAACAAAACCCCCTTTGACATACTTGCCATAAAATCACTCAGACCGTTGGTGCTGAAATATGTATGCTATGATTTTAGAAATACTGGCCTCCAAAAAGGTAAGGTCCTGCCATGGAAAGCTCTGATGGAATCTGTGGAATGAATGCCACTACATTCTAGGCTATATTTGTCAAGATACTAGCAAGTTGGACAAGTACTGTTATCTTGATTTGGAACGATGACCTTGACCATCAGGATGAGACAGACCTGATTCCCACTACCCTGCTCACAGAGGAAACATATTTGGCAACTGAACAACCCACCTTGTTGCCAGTTGGTACTATCTCCCACAATATGGAGGTAAACGCCAAATGTTATCACCCCGGATAGATGCTCTTGGCAGTATATTTTATTATGTGGCACACCAAAGTGAGCCAGGAGTGTCCGTCTTGAAGGTCAGGCAAATGTGTAGCTAAACTAGTGTATTTCCCTGTTTTCACAGCTCACCAGACTATACCACCTCATGTTCAATACTGGAGAACAGTTGCCAATGGAGTTTGTCAAGGCATACAGGTGTTTGAAGCAAGGTCATAAATTCGATAATAGCGTAGTTAAAGCAGGAGTGCAAAGGAAATTTTTTTAAGGCTTTCTCATGTAAGTTAGAATTACTTTTTAAAATATGGATAAGTAGGAAAGGTGTTTGTGTCTGCAGTTAAGAGCACCTCTTGCTAAGAGACCCAGGTTTGGTTCCCAGTATGACTGTTTACACCTACCTGTCTTTAACTTCGCTCCAGGAGATCTGAGGCTCTCTTGGGCATCATTGGCACAGCATGTACATAGTGCAGTTACAAACATGCAGGAAAAACACTCATACAAATAAGATAAAAGTAATAAATTAAAAAATATAAAAATTAGACATCTATAATTGCTGTGGGATATCTTTCTATATGCTGTGAATATGTGTGACTCCCACTGGATAACAAATAAAGTTGTTTTGTCCTACAGGAAGAAAGCTTACAGCCAGGCAGGAAATCCAAGCAGAGTTACAGAGAGAGGGGTAGAGTCAGAGAGATGAGAGCCTGCCGCCAAAAGAGCAACAAGGTGTCAGCAGACTAGTATACCACGGCCATGTGACAACATACAGATTTATAGAAATGTGTTAATGAAAGAGCTAGCTAGCAAGAAGCTGAAGCCATAGGCCATACAGTTTGTAATTAATATAAGCTTCTGAGTGATTATTTTATAAGCAGCTGCAGGACTGTGGATGGGAGAGATTCGTCCAGATTTTTGGGCAAGGCAGGACTGGAGAAATTTCTGGCTACATATAGTAATGGTGTGTTCAATGCCATGCATATATTCCATAATATTTAAATCAAATTAAGCAGATTTTTGTCCTTTTGCATTACTAGACCATGGAAACATTCTAAATCCTTCCAGTTTTCAAAACTATATAGCAAATATTATGTATAATAGCCCTACTATGCTGTAGCACACCAGAATTCTCCCCAAATATAAGTTTATTGCCATTGCTAACATCTTCCCCTCTCTCCCTACTTCTACTCTCCCCAGCATCTAGTGGACATTGTTCTATCCCCTACTTCTAGTATACCAACACTTCCACATTTCACATAGGAGATAATATAGTATTTATCATTATGTATCTGGTTTATTTTACTTAACATAGTATCTTCTCTAAGTTCGAGCTATGGTTGGAGTTAGAAGAGTTAGTTTTATTTGTCAACCCCATAGGATCTGAATCAATTAAGAGAAATGCTTCTGAGGATGTCTATAAATCTCTTTCCTAAACTGATTAACTGAGGGAAAAGTACCTTCCAGCTGCAGCCCAGGGAGAAAGATATTTGAAGGAAAAGCTTTTGCTTTTTTCTTCCTTGCCTGCTTTCCTTCGCTGCTTGTTGGTGAGTAAATCTATTATGTTGCTGCCCTGCTGCTGTTGAAACTACTGCACCCTTCATTGACATTAAAACTCCAGGATTTTAATATTGACTAGGGAATCACTGGCCCTCCAGGAAGCCTCATGCTTTAAGCACCATACTGGAACTTCAGAGACATCTAACCTTGTAAACTGAGCAACTGTTGGCTTCCCAGTCTTGCCAGTGTGAACACAGTCATTGTTTGACTACCCAGACTATATCATGTAAACCAATCTCATAAACACTCTTAGCATATATTCATGGTATCACTTATGTTCCTCTAGAGAATCCTAATATAAAAATGAAGTGTCTTCTAAAACATCTCATGTGGTGAAGGCTTAGTCCTCAGTTGACTGAGTCACTGGAGTGCATGGATCCATTGATGAATCATAATTGGAGGCATCACTGGGATGTGACAGAAGCTCTGAGAGGCAGTATCTGATGAGAGAATATATGTTACTAAGCAAGAAGTTTCCACGACTTCTATACATTACTCTAAATGTGCTCTCTCTCTCTCTCTCTCTCTCTCTCTCTCTCTCTCTCTCTCTCTCTCTCTCTCTCTCTCTCTCTCATTTCTCATCTTCTGTTTGTACTCCTCTCTCCCTTCTCCTCATCTTCCCTCCTTTCTCCATCCCTCCCTTCCTCCCTCTCTGTCTGTCTCTGTCTCTCTGTCTTCTCTCTCTCTGTGTCTCTGTCTCTGTCTCTCTCTGTGTGTCTCTCTTTCTCTCTCTCCTACTTGGTCCCAGTGATTTAAAAAATCTTTGCTCTAGCACAGACTTCTGGCACGATATGCTACCTTGCTTTGGGCCCAGAATATTGAATCAATTTCAGTCAGGACTGAAACCTCTCATACCCATAACCCAAAAGAAATCCTTACTCCTTTGTTTTCTCATTTGTGACAGCAAATGAAAGTATCTAATACAAAGTTGTTGCAAATGAGAATACTTCATTTGTCTGACAGCTTAATAGTATGCAGGCACCTTGATAGTTTCCATTTCTTAACTATTGTGAATACCGTTGCAATAAACATGGGAGTGAGGATGTCTTTTTGACATAGTGACTTTAATAGTGGGGGGCGCACACAGCCAGCACTGGGATTCTTGGTTATGAGCTTATGGTAGTTCTGTGTTGTAGTTTATTAAATCTCCACAATATTTTCCCAGTGACTCTATTTTATACTCCAACATCAGTTTGCAGTGCTCCTATTTCCACACACCCTCAACACACACACATATACACACAAACACACATTTTTTTCATTCCTGCAAGAATAGCAAATATATATATTCTTGCTGCAATGAAATGGTGTCTCATTGTGGTTTTGTATTGCCTTTCCAATATATCCACTGACTATGAGTACATCTTCTTTGGAAAAAATAATTTCAATCAATTTTAGTTGCATTTCTGTTATTCTTCTGTCTTAGATTTTTCTTTGAGTCTTTGTTTGCTTATGTACCTGAATATTAACTCCTTGTCAGATACATAATCTCCAAACACTCCCTCCTCTTTTGTAGGCTGCTGTGGTTCCCTTTCTGTGCAGAAGCTTTTCAGTTGATAGATTCCCCTTGTCTATTTTCCTTTGGATTCCTTGCTTCTTTGCCTATCCTAGGATCCTAAGGACTCTTCTGCAGGCTTTCTCTAGTAGTTCCATGTCATAGCTTAATGTCTTATATTGAAGGCTTTAGCTTATTTAAATTTTTCTCAACAGTGGAAGACAGAAGTCTGGATTCATTCCTCTATATGTGCATGTCCAATGTTCCCAGGATGAATTTTTACACCAACTGTCCTTTTTTTGCAATGCATGTTCATATCACACTGGTCAAATGTCAGTTGTCTACAAATCCATGTATTGTAGCAGACTCTATAGTTTGTTCCCTGACCTGTGAATCTGTTTTATGCCAATACAATGGTATTTTGATTACAACTTTGTGATTGAATAGAAACCAGGTAGAAGCTGCCTCCTGCTTTGTTAATTTTATTCAAGAATGCTTTAGAAAGCAAAGAAGTTTTGTGGCTCCATACAGGTTTTAGAATGGAACAAAAACCTGTTTTTAATTTTTCTACTTTCCTAAAAAATGTCACTGGTATTTCGCCAGAGCTTTGAATATATAGATCTGTCTAGGTAATATATAATTTAGTCAATATCAATGTCCACTGGTGTTTTAAAGAAGGATGTTTGTAAACTCAAGTAAAGCATATGGTTGGGAAAAGCTGGAATAATTGAGTTTTAGTCTGTGTGAAAAGATCATGCAGTCTGCATGCTGAGTCATGAGTACCTACAGACGGGATCTCAGCTCTTGGATCAGAATAACTTCTCTGCATCCTCACTATCTCCATCAGCATCTTGACTATCACAGGTAGCCAGCCCCACCCTTCTCCAACAAGAGATTCCTCTAAAGGGAGTTCTGTACTGAGTCACATGTCTCTTTTACTGAGCCTCATGCTGGCTGGCTTTGTTTCATCTTCCAGGTCTCTGCTCCATCACACAAGCCAGTTGCTATCTCAGGGTCCCTGTTCTCTTACTGGTGAATGCTGCCATTAGAATCTGTATTCCATACTATTTAGCACCCCAAAGCCTGACACTCGTCTTCATTTTTCTTATTTTTCTCCTTTGATCTCCAAGTCTTTTTTCTTCACACCTATGTCAAAATAACTCTGTATGGAAAGGAAATGTTAGCCACCATGCTCATTGTTGAAACCACAATATATAAAATTATCTTCCCCCTTCAATGTTCACCTAAATAAAGGAAAATGGGAACTATTATTTGGTAAGTGTGCTCTTTACTAAAATAAAACTCATTAGTCGGTTTGTTTTTTCAATGCATTTCCTTACAAACATCAAGCAAGTCTACAAGGACACAATACATAGTTACTTCACTGTTCTTACCCAGTATTTGCATTTGGATACAATTAATCGTTTATATGAATAAATAAATGCTAATGTAAGCCCTCTGGTGCAGCCTGGGCTCCTTCTCCATAGCCCTTCCTGAAGATGCCTGCATAAGTAAGTGCAGCACATCGTGAGTGGACGTCCTCAGGTGGTTCAAATCTGTCTGTGACAAGATTCTGCAGCTCCAGGGGCTGTCAGTAGAAAATCTTTGGGGTTATTACTTGCTCGTATTCTGACAGGAAAAAGAAAAAAAAAAGTTCTCTTGAGACTCAGAAAAATTGATGTGAACCTGGCACATCACAGGGACAATTTCTTTTTCCTGAGACCTGTCCCCTATAAGAAACTAATATTCAAGATGCAAGGAGGGACTCCTGAGAAAGTTACATGTAACTCATGCATTCTGCCTGCAAAGACACAACACCTTTGTATTTATTCACAGACTTTTAGATCTTGTAATTGCAGATTTATAAGTTTAGAAAGGTATTGTGGATATCAATTTTACAAACACATGATAGATATAGATAAATATATAAATAGGTAGATGATACATAGATAGATTAGATGATACATAGATGACAGAGATGATAGATAAAATATATGGATGTTATTTTAGTATCTTTAATTGAGATCCAACTACGTGAATTTAAGGTGAGTTTAAAATGATGGGTTTAGTCACCAAAGGAGAAAATGCTGTTCCTAATTTTAGCTGATCCACAGCACTGTTATAAAATTAAATATTCTATGTGTTTTTTCCTCTGCTTCTTCACCAGCGGTGCTATCAAGTTCAGCTTATTCAATTTGCACATCTGAAGAGTTGTGCCTGATAGTGTTCAGTGAGAAGGGCACATTGCCTCTGGACTTAACGGCCAGGTGACAGCTTTCATAGAAAGAGGAGTAACTACCATACAGTCTAAGCCAACACGCTCCAGGCAGTGGAGAGGAGAGGAAGGTAGATCCTAAAATTTCTAGGCATTCAGGAAAATAGTGTTGACTCTGGGAGATGAGGAACTGGTATACAAGGGAGAATTTGCTGTCTACAGGAAGCATCTCCTCACTAAGAGACAAAAGTTCACCTTTCCCTTGGGAACAGTACAGAAATGAACCTCATTTAGGCTCCACTAAGGAGAGACAGACAGACAGACAGACAGACAGACAGACAGCCCCTGGGTGGAAAACGTCCTCTCACCTGGATTGCTTATGAAGCCGTACATAGCACCCAGTCATCTCCATGTTGGAAAGATAATGACTTTGGATTCACACAAAGACACATGGAATACCCAAGCATCCTGTGTCCTCTGGTCCATTCCCCTTCATGTACCCTCCCCTCTCTCATGCTTCCTCTGTTGACATCTGTCCTTCCTCTTCACCTCCCTGCTCTCTTCTTTAATGCCCTTGTCTTCTCTCTCCTTCCTCTGAGTGTTAAAGGGAACATTATGTGGATATGCCAAGAAGATGGATTTGATTTCATTAATGAATCAAAGTAAAATAAAATAATGAAAAATGAGGCTCATGAGGAAGAAATGGGGAGGGAGGAACTTTTGGGGTGTATTAAAGTCCAGACCTTGAGATGTATAATCGGTTGAGCTATTTTGAGTAGACTAGTATCACAAAGGAAAAAAAATTCATAAATATTTTTCTAGAAAATATGAAGAGTGACCTAGGGCCAAGCCGAACCTACAGAAGTTTGTTCCAGTTTACTGTAAATGAGTGGGTTACATGAAAATATCTGAGGTGGAGAGACCCGGGGCCTTGAACCAATCAGAACCACATGCAGTATCTTGAACTTGACTAAGTAATGACTAATGAGGCAAAATTATTACAAATTTTTCAAAAATTAACTGAATTCTGACAACTGAACTTTTGAAAATCTTCTGTTACTATATCTCAAGTAATCAGATCTAAATTCATGTGTGTACAAAGACCACTAAATGGACTCAGGTCTTTGGGGAGTCGTAGGTGAGAGGACACAGGAGGAGCTGGTGGGAGTAAAAGGAGGGCTGGAAATAATGTAAATAAAATAATTATATATGCATGTATATACATATATACATATAATTCTCAAAAAAAAAGAAAAACATTCTGTCACTGAATTTTATCTAATTTTGAATAACTCCTCCAAGTGCACCTGGAACATATAGGAACCAAGATATAAAGGGCAGAGTACTGCAGAATGACCATGAGTAGACTTTTCCTACTGAGTATACTGTGATCTGAGGGGATTCATTCCTTACTAATTACCAAACCCTGAAGAGGATGGGAAATTGAATTGGGTAACTCACAATTCATCACAGATAGCCTCTATTTTCAGTTATTATTTCTGCCCAAAATAAAAAAAAAACTCTAATTACTGAAGTGAAATGAAAATTTTGGACCTTGGAGACAAATCTAGATCGATATGAAACTTCCAAACTACAATAGAATTTTAAGACTCAGTTTGGAGTGTTCTATTTCCAGATTTTTATACATACTCTTTAACTTTGCTCTTTTCCCTTCTAATTGAGCACACAATTAGCTGAATATTCAACTGAAGCAAAAAAAATCACCACTTTTTACATAGCCAATTATTTCAATCTTTGTCTTGATTTTTGAAGTTTATGAAACCTACGCTTATTATTTTTTTCTACTTATCATTCTATTTTTTTCGCTAAATGAATCAGGGTAAGTATAATAAAATCTTCAAATGACAGAGTGGGAAATTGGGAACACTGACAAAACAGAGCTGTCGGCTGTCAGGCAGCACCAGCATAACTTAAAATTCTTGTTTTTCAGATAATACAGGGAGCCTAAATTCGGAGTTCTGCTTGAAGAGGTCTAAGTATATCAGTGTAGAGTATTATAAAGTAATGCAATAGTTTGTAAAAAAATAAATCTGTCAAATCCAAGGCTCACCTATAGTACTTAAAACTACCCTTACATTGCCTCTTAAGACTCTCTCCATGAAACATAAGGGGAGATTCTACCCAGGAAGCTAGAACATAAGCAATGTAGAAATATATTGTTTTTAACATAGAAACTGTAGGCATTTTACCATACTGGTTCTCAAAATTGTGCATGGTCTTTCAGAAGTTAGAGCAAAGGGGGAAAAGACACACAACTGGAGTTAACTTGATCATGAATACAAACATATCATTCATGATATAAACTGGCAAAGTCTTTCAGAATAATAACTGCATGACTTTTGAGAGTCTGCCATGTTCTGAAAGACATTATTGGATTTATGTAATAATATCAAAACTCCAAACTTCCAATGTTTCAATGAAAATTGCCCAAATGTATAACTTAGCTCTCTTTTGTTTTCCATAGCAAAGTAATCAGCTTTGCTTTAAATGATCAACCTTAAACCCAACCGTCTTCAATATATAACCAAATTCACAAGCAAACACTTCTTAGGTTCGATCTTCCTTGTCTCCTGCTGTCTACTAGTTAAATCAGTTGACAAATGTATGGAAGTCAAATTAAAAATAACTACATTCAAATTCCTCCTCTGCACTGCATTAGTTACTCAACCCTGGAATAATGAGTAAAGTTTGCTCTAAGTTTCTTTGTCTTTGGATGTGGATAACAGTTATGCCAACGGTGTCAAATGGAGGGTTAATAAAATTATATATGCAAAAACAGCTAAGATAGTACCTTGTACAAGGTCTTCATTCATTAATTCATTCTTTATTGAGAATTGAGCACTCATCAAATACATTCCCTGCTTATCTGGTTTCACTTTCTGGATTCAGTTACTCATAGTCAAACTGTAATCCAAAAATATTAAATGGTAATTCCAGAAATAAAGTAAGCTTAACAGTGTGATGTTCTAACTCATCAGATGAAATCTTGTGACACCTCTTTCCACTCTACCTAGAGCGTAACTCAAATCCTCTGTCCAGTGTCTCCTTGCTGCACATACTATCCACCAATTAGTAACAGTATACCCACCTCAGTTATAAGCTCAACCTCTCATGGCTTCACGATGACTTGTGTCCAAGTAAACTGTGTTTTACTAAAAATGGCCTCTAAATATAAGAGAATTTCAACCAACCAAAAGCTATGCTAAGGTTACTAAAAGCTATAGTGATAATAAATCTACTATCTGAATTTGTGAAGAAGAAGAAAAAGAAGAAAGGCATTTCATAACAGTTTTGACATAGTACCTCTAAATGCAAAAACTGTGGTCATGATTTGTGAAATGATATAAGATTTGACACTCTCCATGCCTTCAATTATCCCTGTTTGTGGTAGAACATTTGGGAGGGGAACACTGTTTTTCAAAGGCAGTAGGACAAAAGGAAACCAGATAAACACAGTCTCTGCCTTAATAATTAAAGAGGCTATGGAATGGATAGACATGTTCTCCTTTTCCACATGCCATCCATACCTGGAAAGCAAATTGCCACTTCCTTTATCAGTGAATGACAGCTCTTGTGAACAAGGGTAAACCTGGGCCTAAAAAAGGTGTTGTCCTCCATTGAGCTAAAATTTAGCTTACTCCATATTTGTTTTGCTACAAGAACAACTCCTTTCTGCTTAGAGTTAGTTTGAGACTGATAACTATGGATTTTACAATTCCCAAGCAAGCTAGCACCACTAAAACACATTTTACACCCAGAAATACTAAATCTTAGAACTCACATCTGATCCCATGAAAAATTCTTTTCCAATGGAGAGGAGCAGCTCTGTGTGAAGCATTTGCAAAATCTAAATTAAATTTGGGATACATTTTCAACCTCACACCATTTAATTTAATTTTAGAATTCATAGATATTTATGTTTTTGTTTTTGCAGTGGTGCTAGGTAAAAACTAAGCTTTACCCTGAATCCTCTAGACATTAATAACACGCAGGTTGACTAAATAATGCTGAGGTTGACCGAAGTGCCTGTAGCTACCTACTAAAACAGCAAGAATTTAACTCTGCTACAGCTATGCTCCACTTTGTTGGGATAGAACTTACATAGTTTGTCTTACTTGCCTTGGTTAAACTCCTAACCCTCTGCAGTTCTGTGAACAGCTGTGCAAAGAATATAGCTCATTGTCTTAGTTAGGGTTCCTATTTCTGTGACAAAACACCCTGACCAAATGCAGGTTGGGGAGAATAGAGTTTATTTGGCTTATACTTCCACATCACTGTTAATCATTAAAAGAAATCAAGACAGGAACTCAAACAGGACAGAAACCTGGAGGCAGGAGCTGATACAGAGGCCATGGAGGGGTGCTGCTCATTGACTTGCTCCACATGGCTTGCTCAGCCAGATTTCCTATAGAACTCAGGACTACAAGCCCAGGGATACCACCACCCACCATAGTCTTGGCCCTCCTTCAACGATCACTAATTAAGAAGATGCCCTATAGGCTTGTCTACAGCCAAATCATACAGAGGCATTCCCTCAACTGAGGCTATTTTAGAACTTTTATCTCAATGTGTACCAGAAGCCCAGAGTACCACGAGAAATCCCTCAGTAATGACTGGGGATGCAAGATAAAACCTTACTTACAGAAAATACTCAAAAGAAAACAGCTCAAGGACAGAGAAAAAAAATAATCAATGAGTAGAATTTCCATGGGAATTTGAATAGCCCTGCCCACATGATCAGAGAAGCATGCCTGCAAGTACCCCTCTCCTACAGTTTGCCCCCTTCTTTCTCCTTACACAGCTAAGACCCTTATCTCATTAATTAGGTAAGCTCATTTGCTGTCAGTTATATCCTCTCATGTCCACTCATATTTCCTCCTCTTCTGTTTTTCAATTCCTTTTGTATTTGTTTTGCACTCAATGAGAATCTTAATTGTTCTGTAACTGATTGTTATGAGAATTGATGTTTTAATAATTCATATTCAAGAGTTTGGAAAAGTTAAAAAAAATCATTAGATCTATAAGACATTATTCCTCTCTCAAACAGAAATCATCATCTGATTGGGTGTACAAATGTGTGTGTGTGTGTGTGTGTGTGTGTGTGTGTGTGTGTGTGTGAGAGCATTTGGATAGATGGATGGATAGATGGGTATGCATTTGCATGTATGTATATGTGAATATGTGTGTGTATTACAAGTAAGAGATTATACTAAGGAATACAGAGAACTATGGAAGAAAGGATGACCTTAGAGTACCAGCACAAGGACCGCAAAGAGAATAATTAACTAGGAATCACATATCAGAAAAATATTAGTATTTTAGTCATGAAGTTGGGGTGGACCAACAAGGCTCAGGAGGGCAGGCTTCCTCCTGACTGCTCCCCAGCAGGGCAGGCCTTGTTCTTGTTTTTCTGTTCTCAGCCCCATTGGAACTGACCCACTTCCCCTGGCTATTCCAAAGGCATTCTTTTTGGTCTCCTGTTGCTTTGGAACTGAACACCTTTCTCTTCTCAGAATGACCTCTGTCCCAGCAGCTTGCATTTCTGGGCTTATCTTGGATAACTGGAACTCTCCATCCAGAGCTGCTTGATTTCCCCTGAGGAAAAGGAAAGCTCTTGTTTATGCACTGCAGTGAATCAGTAGCATTTTTCTCAAAAGCTTCAGCAAGGTTCTATGAAGGAGGTTGCTCACTGATATAGCCAGGGTCAGACTCCCCATATAACTGCAAACGCTGGCATATTGTAGAATACATTGATGTATTGTACAAATCACAAGATGTATAGGATAAACAGGAACCAGTCATTACCTGTCCCAAAATATTTGGCAAATTAAAGTCAGAGATGAATGTTTACAGAAGAAAAATGAATAATCTACTTAATGACTTCATGTCAGAGGCTAGGCCTTCAGTGAGACGGTGCCTCTTAACAGAAGTCATTTACCCATCCTCCAGGAGCCCATCCTACTATGCACACTCAGAGAGAACATTCTGTGGTTATGCCCAGCCATTCCTGCTAAGAAGCAGGATGACTAAATGAGCACTTTGATGTGCAGAAGGAAAATGTAAATTCATAAGCTTTAGAGATGAGCATTGACAAAATCGTTAAGAGACAGGAGAATGCAACCGAACTAAAATGCTCAACTCTGCTCTTACATGGACTTGCTAGACTCTGACCAAAGAAGACAAAATCATACAGTTATTTAAAGACAAACAGGCAGAAATCTTTAAAATCATATAACCTAAGAACTGAATTTAAAAATGAAAAGTGAATTTAGAATCAAATACTTATGACATCTCCTTTTTGCCAGAGTTTTCAATAACTCAGCATGCAATAGTGATCTGGGAGAGTTTCTTCTAGCATGGATCACTTACTAGCATACGTTTATTTTGTAAAAGAAACAACTGACCAAAGCCCAATGTTTTCTTTGCATTGAATACAGGATCATCACAGGTTTCTCAATTTGGAAATCTGTGATTTCAAAAATTTACTCCTCTAGATAAGGTCTAGAAATTTTAATGATTCCTTTCTGGTTCTGTGTGTGTGATTTCAACAGCTATCATGATGTTCAACATCTAATTCATTTAATAATTAATGCCTTAGTGGCCACAAGAAGCATCAATAAATTAGATCAAGAGAAAACCCCCTCACCTGAAGATAACCAATATCCCAATTATAACACAAGACCCAGACCTTAGACAATTGTTGCTCCAAAAGACCTTTAAAATAATGGCCACAGATTTGCCTATTCACTACCTTTTCACAAGATAAATTTAAGAATTACGAAGTAAAATAGAAGACACAAGCTTTCTTCTTTCCATTTCTACTAAACACTATTGTTGTCTTTATAATAAGTCAAATTTGATTTCTTCTCCTGTTGTTATGAGGATGAATACTTGCTTCCTCACACTTATGCTTTGAGCATCAAAGACTGCTTTTACCCTGTAGCTGGACTAAGAGCCAGTTTGTACTTAATAATCTAATATTGTCTGTTACTCCCCAAACCAAGAGCCCCAGTGTCTTTTGTGGATTCTTTCTTTTCCATTTAAATGGAGAATGGAAAATTACAACTTCTGTATGTATATATTTTCAGGAGACTATACAAACTATAAAAATTATCTTAATGCTGTAAGAATAACATAGTTTACTATTTTATAAACTTTTAAATTCTTAGAAAAACAAAAAATACTTCTCCCATAACCCAAATTCACTTATCTAATGAAGAGTATCTGTAAATAGCAAGGTGACCCATTGATTTAGAAACTGCCAGAAAATGCCCAGGCTACATCTGAAAGCACTAGGAATATCAAGATGCTAGATGAGAAATGTTGTTCTGGAGTGAAAGCTATAGCTTGAGATGATTCCTTGAAAACAAACTGTTGTTAGACACATATACCAAACACATTTGTATTAGTTACTGTCCCATTGCAGTGATAAAACGCCATGACCAAAAGCAAACATATGGAAGAAATAGTTCATTTTAGATTACTATTCCAGAGGCTTAGGCCATAATAGGGGGAAAGGCATTGTAACAGGTGCTTGGAGCAAGAAGCTGGTTAATTACATGTCTTCTACTCAGGGCACATAGAGTGAGCTGGAAGTTAGACAAAGCTACAGCTTCTCAAATCCCTTCCCCGGTGATGTACTTCCTCCAGCAAAGCTCTTCATTCTAAAGGTTCACAACCTCCCCAAATAGCACTCCCAATCTGGGACATTTCTCATTCAAGTCACAACATCTCTGAAAAGCTACAGCATTATCTTGTCCAACTCCTAATGGCATCTAAGTGCAATTACATGCTTAAACATATACTGAAGAAATAAAGCAGAGAATGAACATTTAAAAACATAGAAACAACCTATTTTTGTTTTTGTTTCAATCAGTAGTTTACTACATAGAGCCCAAAATTCCCATGAGACTCCTCCTCCTCAGCTCCATAGTGCCTGGAATAGAAGTCTAAACTCACTCAACTCTCAGGAACCAATGATGTCAAATTGGGATCCCTATTTTAGATTATGACCTTTTCTCTTCCATGAACCACGTGTTCTTTTATATGGAGACCTTCATGTATAGACATATATAGCTTATCATGTAGAGTCAGGGGTAAGTATGGATAATCTCTACAAATTTAGAAAGGAGACTGGGAGAGTAATATTTATAGGGGACAAGGAAGAACATAATGTGGGTAAAAGGACAAATGACTTGTGAAAGACAGTATAAAACACTTTTTTTAGTTTTTAATTCTCTCATATATTTTCCCCATGGTGGATATGTAAATTAAACCTTCCATGTACTGAAGTAGCAAAAACCATTTTTGCATTCCTAAAGCATCCAACATGTGTTTTTCTTTTGAGGCAGTGACTGTGAAAGTTAGGTGTGATTTTTAATTTCATTGGCTGTCAGTACTGTAGGACCTAGACAGGACTAGTCTCTGAATGAACATGTTCATCACATGGACTCATTTTGAAAAAGTAATTTTTAAAAAAATATTTATTTATTTACTTATATTACGGGTTTTATTTTATTAAGAATTTCATATATGAGTAGAACATGGATGCTGTGAAGAGAAAATAAAAATGGTGGGGAACTTACCTAGTAAGAGTTGGGAAGGAGGAACAGATTCAGAGCAGGGAGGCTGGAAGTAACACTAGAATGTTTAAAAAGCCATAGGTAAACCTATGATTTTATCAGCATTCTTAAAAACGCAAACACATACATATATATGTATATATACACATATGATTATATATACATACAAAAACACACATATATATGGATATGTGTGTGTACATATATGTGTATACACACAGACACATATATGTATATAGACACATATGATTATGTATATACACACATGGATATATGTGTGTACATATATGTGTATACACACAAACACATATATGTATATAGACACATATAGACACATATACATATGTTTATGTAAGTATATATTTCAGTTCTTGCTTTTAAGGCCTTCTTTTAGACAGTGACAATATTCAGCATGCAGAAACTGGTTTTCTCATTGAGTATTTAAACAAGGAAGGGGTTCAGCATCCCTAGCCCAGATTGGATACCACTGTTTCACTACTAGTTGTACCTATTCTGTAGCTAAGAAGTCATCTGTTCACTGCAGCTCCTATGCTTGGTGTACGGATATTTCTTATTGTATTTGAAGCCTTTCAAGGCTTGAACTCTCTTTTTCCATATCTTGGAAGGTCTTGCTAACTAATGCAGCATATTTCCACAATCTAACAAGGCAGGGGAAAAAATTCTCTTCTAAATACAATAGAGTTTGCCTGAAGCAGGTACACTTAGGTGTATTTAGGGCACTGCCATTCTCTCTCAAAATAGTTAATCATATTTTAGTTAGAGTAAAACCATAATATTCCCAATGTACACCTTTTAAGAAACTCCCACCGATTCTGAATTCTATTTGGGGAAAGCATGTTTCAAAAGTTCTGTGGCCCCAAATCAACGTGGGCGCCAGACAAAAGCACACAACCTTCAAAGCGTATTTCCCAGAGCAAAATGCTCCACAGTACAAGGAGAAGGAAGAAGACTTGAAAAGAAGTTGCTTGTTCTCTGTAGTGTGTGTAGGAGAGAGAGGTGTAAAGGGGGCTGCTAGAGAGACACTTGGAGCTATCGAGAGCTTGGCTTCTCAATGGACAGATGCAATCTACATCAAGCAGGGGGATGTGAAACCAACAAGCTACATACACCCTTGGAATAAAATTGACACTTCATTGCTGTGATTTGAGTCTGAGGGAGGGGTAGAAGACACTTCAAAACTCTCAATTGAAAAAATATTTCTCTTCTATTGACAGTTTTAAGCTTTCTGCAGCTAGCAGCTATCTTGAACATTTTGGTAACAGCTACCTTTTTGACTTGAATAATTTCACCATGACAGAGGCACACAAATTTTAGATGACCCGGAAGTGAATGTATGTTTACAGAGGAAAAGGGAATGGAAATATGGCTCAATGACAGAGTGCTTGCCTTGCACGTGCAAGGCCCTGGGTTCACTTCTTGCCACCAAAGAAACAAGGCAGTGGCAAGGACAAAGTGGGTAAATGCATCGGGAACAGGGAGGTTTGGAAGCTTTTCAATCTATTTTCAAGAGCTGTGCCTGGAAAACTGGACCTCAGTTTTCTCCCAAATACTGAGAATTTTACTGATGCTTTTTATATGCATTCATAATAAATTCCTTGACCTTGGGATGCAGTAAGGATTAAAATACAATAAGTTCATTTATTGGTTTGTGTGACATTTAACCTTCAGTGTCAATAATTGCAAACTTACCATCCCACCAATTATTACGGTCTAGTATTGTCTGGAGATATTTGAAATGCATGTCATAGACTGTGACACAAACACTATGTTAAATGTTACATTTTGGTTGACTAAATGATGACAGGGCACACTTTTCTCTTTGTCCTGAACACAGCAGAGAGCTGATAAGTACAACCAACTGATCATCACCATCCTGAGAGCAAAGTATTCTCAAGTTTAGGCTAATTTGTGAAATTTATTTCAAATATGATTAGATATTCAAGCAAAGGTGTTTTCTTCCTTATTTTTGTCTACTTTACTAAGTTAAGATTTTAGGGTTTTTTTATAAGCACACAAAAGGGATTTATAAAACAGAAACAGAATAGACAAGTACTCTGTATTTTACCTCCAGGAAATCGCCTTGCTACTCTTCAATTAGAGCTGATTCTTTTTTAAAGGAAGAATCATATTTCTGATTTTATATTTCCCTGCATCAAGTAAGGGACTTATAATGTTTGTCTTCCACCAGGGAAGCATAAACAGTGGAGTAAACATGGGAAAGTTTTACATCTCAGCCCTGGGGAAGAATTTAACAATGCCTGTGAATGAGAGGGTCAATCATTTAAAGGCTGAACCGGCTCAGGAATTATATTACATAGAAGCAAGCTCCCTGGCTAATATCTGAGAAGGGTATGGAATGTCACTTTCTGACAATTAATCTTTCTAGTGCAACTAAGATCTGTCCAGTACCCAAACACTTCTCAAGGAGAAAATCTGCTTCTTGGCTCATCTTTTCCAGTCCCTTGCCCTACAGGCCTGAAGGATGCATATGCACACAGCATTCTTGACTTGAGTAGTCCTTTGTGGGGAAGAAATACATCAGAAAGTTAGGAGAGGAAACGACAATAGAGCTTACACAAACTCCCATGACCTTAAAGAGGAGCAGTGAGTCAGGAGTAGTAAAGCACAGCCAAACTGATAGTCTGTGAAACTGGGCCAGGCACCTCAGGTGACAAAATGCCAAACAATGTAACCACCCCACCAGAGGAACTAAAATCTCTATCTTAACCAGAGATCTGCTACTTAATGTTTGTTACAGCACTGTTCCTAGCAGCCAATATGTGCAAATAATCAGTTCAATCCACAGATAAATAAAGAAAATGCTCGTGTGTGTGTGTGTGTGTGTGTGTGTGTGTGTGTGTGTGTGTGTGTGTATACTTGTATGTGCATGGACTCACAAATTGGAAAAATTATTTGTTTTTAAAGGGAAAGACATCTCTCTATTTGTAACAATGTGGATGAAGCCAGAGGACATAATGCTAAGTGAAGTAAACCAGGTACAAAAAGACAATCACTGCATGACCTCATCATTGTACACAACCTAAAAAGATGTCAAAGTAAAGAAAAACCAGAGATTGCAATGGTGCTTACCTGCAGATGGGAGACTAGGAAGACACTGTGGTTGGAATATAAAATGTTCCCAATAGTTACATGTGTTAAAGGATAGACACTAGCTGGTGACACTTTTTGGGAGGTAATATAGCTTTACAGGTGGGCCCTTGTGGAATAAATTAGGGGTATGTGTTCTGGGGGCCACACCGTGCTGTGATTTCTTCCAGTCTGTCATTCTCTGCTTCCTGTCTGTCCATCAAAAGAAAAGCAAACTGCCACAATGAGGCTCTTCCTTTTCCCAGACCCAAAGCAATGGGTCTAGATACCCTTGAACTGAAATCTCTGCGAGTGTGAGCCAAAGAGAATCTTCCATCCCTTAACATGTTCCTTCCTCAGGTAATTGTCACAGTACTAAATACATTAGTAAAAAGATACATAACTGCAATTATAAGATGAAACAGAATCCATCATGATAACCACAAATAGAAACAATAAATTATTATTTACTTGAATGTGTTAAGAAAATAAGTCCCAACTCTTCTTTCAACACACACTTGTTAAGTGAAATAATGGATGTCAATTACCTTGGTTATTGTAACTGAACAGATCTTTCAAAGGGCACAAATTAGAAGCTTGACCCTCAACACAGAAGTCTTAGGAGGTGGGACCTTTTGCTGGTGTCTTTAAATCATGAGAATTTCACTGTGAAAGAATTAATGTTCTTTTCCCAAAATTGACTGTGCATACAGTAGTCGTGTGTGTGTGTGTGTGTGTGTGTGTGTGTGTGTGTGTAAGGTGGAGGCTGGCCATCCATTTCAGGTACTGCTCCCTACCTTTTTAGTTTTAAAGACAAGGTATCTTATTCAAACTAGAACTTGTTGTTTTGGCTGGTCCAGCTGGTCACTGAGCTATGGGGATCCCCCTGCCTCCTTCCCACAAGCAATCAGGTAACAGACATGACATTTATATGGATCCTAGGAATCTAAACTTGGTTTAAAATGCTTCCAAAGAGACTTTACTGACAGAAAAGAAGATGCCCTTAGCTTCTCAGGATGTTTTATCTCTTGCCTTGATCTCTATTGATAATGACGCCTCTTCCTCTCCCTTCCCTACCATGTCCTCCCTCCTATTTATTTTATACCTTGGAATGATGCACCAGGCAGCCACTCACTGATGCTTTCACATGGGCAGGTGAGCAAAGTGATTCAGGAGCATCAGGAGAGGAGCAGTCACTGTGGCCAAGACAGTGGTTGAAGGAAGACATGCTACATGGTCAAATCCCAACCTTCTCTACCAATTCTTCTTATGGTTTTGGAAGAGCTGCTTCATCTTTCTAAAATGTTTTTTCTTTATAATGTAAGTTGATTTCACATAAATGTTTGAAAGAAATGACATTTTATAAGGCATTTTAGTACCAAGAATGGAGTACCATTAATAGTTAATCTAGTCAATTTTCCCATCAAGCTAACAGAGTATGTCAGAACAACATTTAATGTGGGAGGATTTGTTCAGAAACCCAGTGTTAAAGGTTTCCACTGATGATCAGTTGGCCAGGTTGTTCTTGGCTATGATGAGGTAGAACATGATGGTGGGAAGCCTGAAGCAGAACAAAACCCTATCAGTTCATGGCAGGCAGGAGGCACAGAATATATCTGTAGTAGTGAGCTTTCTCCTTATTCCATTTGACCTCATCTGGGCCTTGAGCCTATGGGATGGCACCACCTACATACAAGGCATATCTTTCTCACTTAGTTAATTCTCTCTGGTAATGTCCTTATAGAGATATGCAGAAATGTGCTTTATTAATTTGCTATGCACTTCTCAATTCAATCAAGTCAACAATCAATGTTAGCAATCATAACTACTTCTTGTGATCTTGTCACACAAGCACATCTCCTTAAGCTATAACACCCCACTCCTGGCTCTCAAAGTCCTCACACCCATCTCATCATGCAAAATACACATTACCCAGGAGCCTTAAAAATCTCAAAAATTCTAGGAATTCTGAAAAAGTCCCTAATTTAATATCTCCTCTGAAATACATGCTAAAATCTTAATTGTGAATCCTTGTAAAATCAAAAAAGAAACTATATACTTCCAGAATGCAATGAGATAACATAAATGCACATGCCCCCAAAGGCAGAAATAGTTTCATAGAAAGGATAATTGAGAGCAAAGTAAGAATAAAGCCCAGTGTAGCATACACACAATCCTATAGCTCTGAGTCCAGCATCTAGAATACACATTTGCATGACATAAACTCCCAAGGGCTTCAGTCACCTCAAACCTATATGCTCTTGCTATTTGTTACCCATATAACATCTCTTTTGTACTAGTTTCTCTCATTGTTTATGAGAGTTCTCATGTTACTTCTTGTTACAATCAAGATTGTTGGTTATCCAATACTAAGTGGTCAGACCTGAGATCATACATACACAGGTAACACCAGACAAACTGACCAACTGAGTAGGTTGTATTTATGTATTCAAGAATATGTGTGTGTATGCAACAATAATTATAGAAAAAGTCTATGAATTAGAGTGAAAGCAAAGGGGTACATGGAAGTATTGGAAGGAAGAAAGAGAAGAGAGTAAAAAATGTAATTTTAATTTCAAAAAATAAAAATGTAAAAGTATTATTCATCATGTTAACATTAATAATCTTTATGATCGTCATTATTAGACAAAAAGGAAGCACTCACCACTGATGCATGATCTAGCACCACCCCTGAATCTGTACTTTCCAATTCACTCTAAAAGACAATGATTTAAATTTATAATACTTAAAAAATTTTAAATTCTCACTTATGAGTATTACATGTACTTTGGTATTCACTCCAGGGTCAACAAAACTTAACAGCAATATTACTCTAACTCAGAACAGGAAGCCTAGCCTATACATCTCTAAAATGCTCTGGTCTTCTGTTTGTCCAAATGAAAAGCACACCAGGATCTGTCATCTAGCAAAAGAATTCTACCAGATAGCAACCAAGCATCCAAAGCTTTGTACTCTTCAATTCACAAAATGAATTTAATGCTTATTTAACAGCACAAGTTACGACTCCTCAAATTGGCCCAGGCATCAAAAACTATAAATGTACCATGCAATTTTCTTGCATATTTAAGTGTTTCTTTCCTTTTCTCTTGCTTGAAAGGAAAATGAATGCCAAAAAATTACTGAAATGGGAAAAAAATTTAAAGCATGCAACATTCAAAAATTTACAGTAATGGAGCAGTAATCTTATAATATACACTATAGTCACATAAAACATAATTTCAAAATAAAGATAATTTTATATCATTCCAGAGTGAGATTTTTAAATTTTCTAATCACCATAAATTAAAAATGTTGTCTTTTAAGGTGAATTTGAAAGTAGCTTTTATATGCTATGTGACTGCATGAGTCTCAAATAGAGGAACAAAGACAATCTTTGTTTTAGATTTTAATTGATTTTTTCACATTTTTTTTCTATAAAAACATTCAACAATATTTTTATCTCCGAGTTAATACAATTAACCTGTAAAAGAAGTCTCAATGCCCAGATTTACTTAACAGATTCTCCCAAGAATTGGAATAGAGGATTCCTTTACTCTCCAACCTGTAACTGTGTAGCTCACTGAAGAAAACTGTGTGTGGAAAAGATATCCAACCTGACTGCCACAGCAGCTAAGCTCCGGGAAGAACTTTAGCATCTACACCAGTAAAACCAAATGAACTCAGAATGTATTAAAATGGAGAATCGTAATGTACTTTTCTCCCTGTAACTGAAGAAGAGTCATGGGTTTGGCATTTGTTAAAAATAAATTTTCATGTAGAATGTACAATAAAGCTAATTGTGAGTGTATAGTGATGTGCTGTGGGTAGCAAAGGATGATAAACTTCTAAACGATTTATTGATTGACTGATAGGCTGAGAAATATGGAAACATACCCGTGAAGATGAAATGACTTGAACTCTTTTGAGTGATTTAATAAATTGATGTAGGATAGTTAATAAATAAATATGTTACCTGAATTACCCTGCATTGTCTCTTTAATTATGAAGTAAGATAGACTATATAGAAAAAATGTATATTGGATAAAAGAGCTGAATGAAAGTATAGGCAAAGTCTTAGCATTGTTTCTTTATTGCCTTTGGCTTATTTGGACACCAACAATGTTACAGGTAGATTTTCAATAAATTTCGTTGTTATAAACCAGGTTTAAGATAGATTGAAAACTGACAACTGAGTTATTTCTGATTTTTTTCAAGTACAGTCCTAATGGGATATGGAATAAATTAAATATTTTAAGTTGAGTCATACAGCAATATATCAGCTTCTATACTAAGTCTAGAAACAAGAGATGATTGAATACCCAAAACAGTGTTTCTATTTGTTTACCCATCCAGCCATTTGTTTTAAATTACAAATTTTAACCATCACCACACCAAATATCCCCAGGTGTGACGTGTAACAATATTTACTGCATTAGTCCCTAGCCACTAGGAACTCAGTCAGAACTTTACCTATGCACTCACTCCCAGACAGGTTGAATGCTGACAGGTACCTTGAGAGCTCAAAGTGTAGAGATAGACCAGTAAAGCCTTCGATTTAATGCCATTATTTTATTTAACACCCTTCAAAGATTTTAATCAGCCCTACAATGAAATTCAAGCTTTTTGGCATGGCTCACAACACCTTTCTTGATTAGTCCTCTGCATGTATTAGACTCTCACATGTCTTTGAAATCCTCAGTCCATGCCAACCCCTGAGTCCTAAATGTCTTCACCATATATCACTCACCATGTGAAAAACGTACACCAGCATTTCCATTTATGATTTCAGTGTCTCAAATCAAGAGTACATGAATGCATAACAACAAACCACACATAGAGCTGAGTACCCTCTCCCCTTTCTAGTGTTCTGGATTCATGTTCCTACAATCTTTAGGCATAGGACTCACCACATGCTTTGTTGTTTTGTTTTGTTTATCACTGGTTGCTTTTGCCTTATGTGCTTTGGAAAAGGATATCCAATGGTATGTTGTATAAAAGTGTGAACCATCTCATCCTGTCCTTCAGAGTGTCCCAGTTAACATCCTTTACTTAGAAGAGAGGAAGACAAATATAGGTAACTCTGGATGTGAAAATATTCCAGGGATTCAAACCAGAACATGGCATCCTGGATCCTGGGAATTATAATTAGCCTCCCCCCACACCCCGCTTGGTTACATTTTTGTTTATTGAATTGCGTGTGTTCATGTGTGAATGTGCCAGCTCATGTGTAGATAACAGAGGACAACTTGCAAGGGCTCGTTCTCCCTTTCTACCACGTGAGTGCTGGGTCTCAAACTCAAATAATAGAGGTTGACAAGTGTCTTTCCACTCCGAGCCATCTAAAAGTATCCCCTTCCCCCAATATTTTCACATGTTTCACTTTTGCATTGAGAATGTCCAAAACCCATGGCTGTCATTTGGTTTTTCTATCAAACTTAGGAGGATACTAGACATTTCCCCCAGAAGCTATAGGATGAGGAGAGGAGAGTTTTGGCACTTCTTTAATTCTTGGGGTGGTTCTCCTGTCTCCCCAGTGCTCAGGGAGGAAGGGGGTTTAGTAACCTGCACAGTCAGATTACCACTCTTTAAAGAAAAGCACAAGCCTGATGAAAATTGCCACTTGCCTAGACCTGGATGAAAAAGAGCGAGTTTGGGAGTCAACAGACAACACGTGCAAAATCAAGTTATTAAGTCCCAGAGATAGATTTGCTCTAGATGAACTGTTCTTAATATTTCCTTTGTGTAGCATAAATGCAGAGGAATGTTATTAATTGAATGAGGCCGATGATTTCCAAAAAAAGGGAAAAATCGTCAGTAATAAATGTGGCCCAGAGCTAAATTAAGACATCCTCTCAGTACCCTGGGCAGAGCATTTTTTCCGAACAGCTGGTTTCTGTTAATAGGCACATCCTTCCTGCAGAGCAGGCAGATCTGTAATCCCCATCATGCTTGCTGTGTAACTGCCCCAGAGCACATAATCACAGGGCACACTCCCGTTGCTTTACAAGGATATTTTTTCCTTTCAGAGTTGTCCTTTTGGGAGACGCACCATCTATTCTGTACTCCAGTTACAGGCCTTCCTTTAATTACAGTGCCTGATATTTATGGTGAGGTGAAGAAGATAAAGCCAAAGATGTGCAGTTGTCTGTTTAAAATATATGCACTCACAAATCTCCAAAATGTGAAAAGCTCCTTGAGCTGCTGAAGAAGCATATTTCATATAACAGAAGCATCTCTTCGTGCACAATTAGGAGATTCAAAAAACAGATGACGGCCATGATATAATCAGGATCGGAGGAGCTCGGAAAGGCACTGGGACAAGATGCTTGTCTGAGCATCTCTGCATGGCTTTACTGATCAAGAAGGAGCCTTAAGGAATTTTTAGTTTGTTCTTGATTCTATTTGTACTTTTGTTTTAGAAAAGCAATCACCATACTTGATGATGCACCAAGAAGAGCTGGTTCAGGGCTTTCCAAACCATGGACAAGTCCATCATTTGTCTAATTCATCTAGGAAAGAAGAGGCTAAATTCCAAGTTCATGCAGAATGTGTGATTTCCTGGAAGCAGGATGTGATATTACTTTTGACACATATGAAGATAAAGCTCATTTAAATGAAAAGTGTGGTGATATTGTGTTCCCCAATATACTGTGCACCTTAATAAACTTGTCTGGGGTCAGAGAACAGAACAGTCACTTGACAGACATAGAAGCCAGAAAAGGTGGCACACACACCTTTAATTCTAGCATTCTGGAGGCAGAGATCCATCTGCATCTCTGTGAGTTCTAAGCCACACTGGAAACAGCCAGGTATGGTGACACATGCCTTTAATCTTAGGAAGTGGTGGCAGGAGGTAGAAAGGTATATAAGGCATGAAAACCAGGAACTAGTGTCTGTTAAGCTTTTAGGCTTCTGACCAGGAGTTCAGCTGAGATTCATTCTGGATGAGGACACAGAGGCTTCCAGTTTGAGGAAATAGGATCAGCTGAGAAGTTGTGGAGGTGAGGTTAGCTGTGGCCTGTTATGTCTCTTATCTTTCAGCTTTCACCCCAATACCTGGCTCCAGGTTTGTTTTTATTAATAAGACCTTTTAAGATTCCTGTTACAGTAAGGTGAAAACTTCATTTGTTGAGAAGCAAAATAAGCCACATGTGGTATCAGTCTATAATGCCAACACTTGGAAGATGGTGACAGAAGAATCAGAAATTCAAGGCTAGCTTCTGCTACATCTTTTCTGACTAACCTGAGCTATATAAAACCCTATTGTACACAAAATAAATAATCATAAATGGGATGTCTCCACCAATTCCCTCACCTCAGGCTTTAGGGTCAAGAGTAGTCAAAGAGAGTCAGAGGGGATGGAGGACACCAAGGGAATGAGGCCTTCTAAACACAACAGGACTAGTGCACACACAAACTCACAAAAACAGAAGCAGCACATTCAGGACCTGCATATGGCTGTACTAGATGGAGTCTTAGAACTAAAAGGAGAAATGAACACATAGCTCTATCCCTAACTCAGAAGCTATCTCCTGTTGATAACTACTTGTAAATGAAAATTTAATTTCAGTGGGATAACAAACTAGTATTAAGGGTAGCCACATGCCCAACATTAGACAGACAACAGAAAATAAACTCAATGGCATCTTCAGAAGTTTCTTATCTTGTAATACCATGTCAGGGCCTTTTTTCCTTTTTTCTTTCTTTTCATTTAAAAAGTTATCTTCTTCATATTTTAATTCTACTTTTTTTGTACTTTTTATATTTTTTTAACTTTATGAGTTCTTTGATTATACATTACAGCTTCTGATTTTTTGTTTTCATGGAATTACTGAGTGTGCAAATGATTACTTCTCTGTGTCTTGGGCTTTTTCTTGGGTTCTCTTCCTTATGTTTGTTTGGTCATATTCAGATGTGTTTTGTGTTTTGCTTTGTTTTATCATATTATATTTTATTTTGTTATTATCCCTAGAGGCTTGCTTTTTTAAAAAAAAATCTTTCTTTGAAAATAGATCCTTTTCTTATACCATATATTTTATAGTTTGCTCTCCCTCTACTCCTCCCAGTTCCTCCCCAGATTCCCTCCCCTCCAGATCCACTGTCTTTCTGTCTCTCCTTAGAAAAGAACAGGCAAGCTGGGTGGTGCTAGTGTACACCTTTAATCCCAGCACTTGGAACACAGAAGCAGGTGGATCTCTGAGTTCCAGGCCAGCCTGGTCTACAGAGTAAGTTCCAGGACAGGCTCCAAACATACACAGAGAAACCCTGTCTCAAAAAAAAAAACCCAAAAAAACAGAGAGGGGGGGGGAGGAAGAGAACAGGCTTCTAAGAGATAACAAGATAACAAACATGACAAAATATATAATAAAATGAGGCAGAACGTTCCTACCAAAGTTGGACACAGCAATCCAACAGGAGGAAAAGAGTCCCAAGAGCAGGCACAAGAGTCAGAGACCCATTCATTCTCAAAGTCAGGAATCCCAAAAACTACTAAGCTAATAGCTATAATATATATGTAGAGGACCTGGTACAGACCTACATAGGCCTTGTGCTTCATGTTTCACTCTCTGTGAACTCATATGCACATTGCTTAGTTGATCCAGACAGTCTTGTTCTCCTAGTGTACTACATCCCCTCTGACTCTTATATTCTTTTTGCCTCCTTTTCTGCAGGATTCCCTGAGCTCTGAGGAGAGAGATCTGATAGAGACCTCCAGTCCAGACTCTCTCCACATGATGTCTGGATGTGAGTCTATGCATTTGTTCCCATCTACCAGCAGAGGAAGAGGAAGCCTCTCTGGTGATAACTAGATAAGGCACTGATCTATGAGTCTAACAGTGTATAATCATGAATCATTTAATTGATTTTCTTGACCAATCTTGTTTGGTTTTACCCTAGGTCTCTGAGCTATCTAGTCTCTGGTTATTGGTTACCAAAACAGTGTCAGGTATGGGTTCCTTCTTGGGGCATTGCAGACATTGGTTGGCTACTCGCACAAGTTCTGTACCACCACTGAACTAGAATATTTTTCAAGCAGGACAGATTGTAAGTCTAAGGTTTTGTGGCTGTATTGGTGTTCACATTTCACTTTCAGTAACCTACAGAGTAACTTCCCACGCCAAAGAGACTAGAATGTAGTGTTGAATATTCCATGTAGGCACCTGCTCAGCTTCTCCATATTCAACAAGTTGTATAGTTGTTGTCCTAAGCAATAGGGCCCCATTATCAGTTTTTGGAGAGCAACCCATTGTCTTAGCATAAGCCTGGATTGTTTGGAGAATTTCCACAGCATACTCTTGGCCAACAACTCAATTAAATGCAACCTGGTTCCTACTCTGTAAGGCTTGCCTGGCTAGAAGGGATGGCCACTTGAGATTCTGTACCCCACATTATTAGGAATCCTTATTTAGGATCACTTTCATAGATTCCAGGAAGTATCTGCTACACTAGGTTTCCATTTCACCCCCTAAATGCCTGCCTCCCAATTCCAACCATCTTTCCCTACACTCCCTCTATCAGATCAGCTCTCCTCACATCCTGATCCTATCCCCACCTGCCCACAGTCCACCATTAAAATATATTGTTTCCCCTTCCCATAGAATCTATGCATCCCTGTCCCCAGAACCATCCTCTTTACCTAATCCCTCTAAATCAATGAATTGTAGCTTTGTTATCATTTACTTAATGGCTAATATCCACTTGTAAATAAATACATTAAATACTTTTCTTTCTGGGTCTGGGTTACCTCACTCAGGCTGATTTTTTCTAGTTCCATCCATTTACTTGCAAATTTCATAATGTCATTTTTTCAATGGCTCAGTATTATTCCACTGTATAAATGTATCATATTTTCTCTATCCATTCTTCTGTTGATGAGCATCTAGTTTGTTTACAATTTCTGGGTATTATGAATAAAGTCACAATGAATATGGTTGAGCAAGTATCCTTGTGGTAGGATGGAGTGTTCTTTGGGTACAAATCCAAGAGTAATATAGTTGGGTCTTAAGGCAGATCAATTCCAAACTTTCTGAGAAATTGCCATATTGATTTCCATAGTGGCTGTCCAAGGTTGTACTCCCACCAGCAGTGGAAGAGTGTTTCCCTTGCTTCAAATCCTTGACAGCATGAGCTGTCATTTGTGTTATTGACCTTAGACATTCTGACAGGTGTAAAATGGAATACCAAAGTAGTTTTGATTTGCATTTCCATGATATTTCCCTGATGACTAAGGATGTTGGACATTTACTTTTAGTGTTCCTCAGCCATTTGAGATTCCTCTATTGAGAATTCTCTATTTAGATCTGTACTCCATTTTTATTACATTATTTGTTTTTATTTTTTTTGAAATCTAGTTTGTTGAGTTCTGTATATATTTTGGATATTACTTCTATATCAGATGTGGAGTTGGTAAAAATATTTTCCCATTTGTTGGAACACAGTCAAAGGACCCATGGTGAACAATACCTTGGGGAACTGTAAAAGAGACTCCAAGGGAAAAGACAGAGGGCCTTTTACCTCAGGGGAATTTTGTTCTCTGGATTTTTCTTGGATGTGATTTCATGCCTCTTGTGAGAAATATTTACATTCAATTAATAAGATATGTTTATTCTTGTTGGATGTCAAAACATAACTATAAAACCTGATCTAGTCAGTGTACCCTGAACCTGGATGTGGCATTCTGTCTTGCTTTAGTGATTTCCCAGAAATAATCTATAGTCTGTGTCAGACAATTGTGTTTGAATTGGTCTGTCCTGAGAAAGTTCTGGGAAAAGGCTGCATTATGTATATTTATCATGTGCTTAATGACATTTATTTACATGTTTTTCAGATCATGTTTTTATGAATTCAAACAACCTTCCTTAGATCACTGCTTTCTTTGTTTCAGTAGTGTATAAAAGTACACTGAAACTGAAGTAAGGTTTTCTACAACATTCGACTGTAGTCCACCTCATTCTTTCAGGTCTCAGATCCCAGATCTAGCAGACAAGATCTGCACAGGATGGCAAAAGTCAACATCATTCTGTAAGGTGTCACTTTATCCAATTAATGGTATCTTTTGCCTTACATAAACTTTTCAGTTTCATCTATTAATTGTTGATTTTACTGCCTGCTCTATAAGGGTTCTGTTCAGAAGCTGTCTACTGTACCAATGTATTCTTAGCTATTCTCCACTTTCTCTGCTAACAAATTCAGAGTATCTGGTTTTATGGTGAGGTCTTTCATGCACTTGGACTTGAGTTTTGTGCAGGGTGATGAATATGTATCTATTTGCATTCTTCTACATGCCAACATCCGTTTGACCAGCACAGTTTGTTGAAGATGCTGTCATTTTTTTCCAGTGTGTATTTCTAGGTTATTTATTAAAAACCAGGTGTCCATATATGTTTGGATTTATGTCTTTGTCTTCAATTCTATTCCATTGATTGATGTGTCTCTTTTTATGCCAATGCTATGTGGTTTTTATTACTATAGCTCTATAGTGCAACTTGGAATCAGGAATGATGTTACCTCCAACAGATCATTTATTGCTCATTATTGTTTTAGCTACCCTGGGTTTGTTTGTTTGTTTGTTTGTTTGTTTGTCCATATGAAATTGATAATTGTCCTTTCAAGGTCGGTAAAGAATTTTGTGGAAGTTTTGATTGGGATTGAACTGAATCTGCAGATTGCTTTTGGGAGGATAGCAATTTTTACTGTGTCAATCCTACAAATCCATGAGCATGGGAGATCTTTCCATCTTCTTCAATTTCTTCCTTCAAAGACTTGAAGTTTTTTTCATACAAATCACTTGCTTAGTTAGGTTTACCCTAAGATATTTTGTATTATTTGAACCTATTGTGAAAAGTGTTGTTTCTCTGATTTCTTTCTCATCCTGTTTGTCATTTGTATATAAAAGGGCTACTGATTGTTTTGAGTTAATGTTGTATCCTGCCACTTCACTGAAAGTGTTTAACAGATGTAGGAATTCCCTGGTGAAATGTTTAGGTCACGTGTATACTATCATATCATCTACAAATAATGATACTTTGTCTTCTTCCTTTCCAATTTGTGTTCCCTTAATCTCCATCAGATATTTTATTGATCTAGTTAAAACTTCAAGTACTGTATTGAAATAATATGGAGAGAGTGGACAATGTTGACTTGTTCCTGATTTGAGTGGAACTGCTTAGAGTTTCTTTCTATTTAATTTGATGTTGGCTATAGGCTTTCTACAAACTGCCTTTATTATGTTCAGGTATGTCCCTTGTATCACTAATCTCTCCAGGACTTTTATCATGAAGGAGTGTTGGATTTTGTCAAAGGCTTTTTCAGCATCTAATGAGATGACCATTTTTTTCTTTTAGTTTGATTATATGGTGGATTGCATTTATTGATTATAATATATTGAAAATCACTGCAACACTGGGATGAAGTCTATATGATCATGCTCGATGATCTTTTTGATATATTCTTGGAATTGCTTTGCAAGTATTCTATTGGTTATTTTTACATCTGTGTTCATAAGGGAAATTGGTCTATAATTCTCCATTGAGACTTTAAGAGGTTTGGATATCAGAGTAAGTGTGGCAACATAAAATTAACTGGGCAATGTTCATTCTGTTTCTATATTGGGTAATAATTTAAGGCATGTGGGCAATACCTATTCTTTGAAACTCTAGTTGATTTCTGTACTCGAACCATATGGCCCTGGCATTATTATTATTATTTTTTGGTTGGAAGACTTTTAATGACTGCTTCTATTTCACTATGTGTTATAGATCTATTTAAATTGTTTATCTGACCTTGATTTAACATTGATAAATGGTGTCTATCAAGAAAAATTATCCATTTCTTTTAGATTTTCCAATTTGGTGGACTACAAGTTTTTAAAGTATGTCCTCATGATTCTTTGTATTTCCTTGTTGTCTATTGTTATATCCCCTTTTCATTTCTGATTTTGTTAATTTTTATAGTCTCTCTTTGTCTTTTAGTTTGGATAAGGGTTTGTCTATTTTGTTGATTTTCTCAAAGAACCAACTCTTCATTTCATTGAGTATTTATAATGTTCTCTTTGTTTCCATTTTATTGATTTCAGCTCTTGGTTTGATTATTTTTTGCAATCTACTCCTCTTGGATGTAACTACTTCTTTTTGTTCTAGAGCTGTGGTTCTCAGCTTATTATCATGACCCATTGGCAAACCTCTATCTCCAAAAGTATTTACAATACAATTCATAACAGTAGCAAATTACAGTTATGCAGTAGCAATGGATTTTATTATTTTAAAATAATAATTTTATTATTGGGGATCACCACATGAGGAACTATATTAAAGGGTTCCTTCATTAGGACAGTTGAGAACTTAGCACTGTTAAGTTGCTAATATGATATCCCTCCATTTTTTATGTAAGCCATGGTAGTTTGAATGTGATTGGCCCTTATATTCTCATAGACAATGGCACTATTAAGAGATGTGGTTTTGTTGGAGTGGATATGGCCTTGGGGAAAGTGTGCCACTGTGGAGGTGGGCTTTAAGGTTTTCTATGTTCAGGATACTACCCAGTGTCTCAGTTGACTTCTTGTTGCCTGCAAGATGCAGGACTCTCAGCTACTACTCTAGTGACTCATCTGCTTGCATGCTGCCATGCTCCCCATCATGATAAACATGGATTGAACCACTGAAACTGTAAATGAGCCACCCCAATTAAATGTTTTCATTTATAAGAGTTGCTATGGCCATGGTGTCTCTTCACAGCAATAGAAACCCTAACCCTAAGAGAAAAGTAGTTAGTGCTGCGAACTTTCCTCTTAGCCCTGCTTTTATTGTGTCCGGTAAGTTTGGGTATGCTGTGAATTCATTTTCATTGAATTCTAGAAAGTCTTTAATTTATGTATTTCTGTATTGACACATTTTCCTTCAGTAGAGAGTTGTTCAGTTTCCATGACTTTGTAAGCTTCCTGTTGCTGCTGTTATCCTGCTTTAATCTGTGGTGGTCTGATAGGATACAGGAAGTAATTTCAATTTTCTTCTATCTGTTGACACTTGTTTTGTGTCCAAGTATGTCATGAATTTTTGAGAAAGTTCCATGAGGTACAGAGTAGAAGATACAATCTTTTGTGTTTGGGTGAAATGTTCTGTAAATGTATGTTAAGTCTCTTTGGTTTATAGTGTCTGTTAACTCCAGTATTCCTGTTTTGTTTTTGTCTGGATGACCAGTTTATTGGTGACAGTGGGATATCAAAGTCACTCACTAACATTGTGTGTGGATCAATACATGACTTAAGCTCTAGTAGTGTTTCTTTTACAAACTTGGGTGCCATTGTGTTTGATGTATAGATATTTTGAATTGAAATGCTATGATATTGGATTTTCCTTTAATAAGTATGCAGTGTCCTTTCTCATTGATTTTTACTAGTTTTGCTTTGCAGTCTACTTTATTATTAAAAGCTACACCAGATTGCTTCTTGCATCCATTTGCTTGGAATATCTTTTTCCAACTCTTTACCCTGGGTTAATGTCTATCCTTGATGTCGAGGTGTGTTTCTTGAATACAGCAGAATGATGGATGCTGTTTTCTCAACCATTCTGTTATTCTCTGTCTTTTAATTAGGGAATCAAGACCATTGATGTGGAGTGATCTCAGTGAACAATGATTGATGATTCCTATTGTATTTGTGATGGCGGTGGTATTTTTTGTGGTGCTGTTGCAAATGCTTCTGCTGCTGCCGCTGCTGCTGCTGCTGCTGCTGCTGCTGCGGCTGCTGCTGCTGGTGGTGGTGATGGTGGTGGTGGTGGGTGTTTCCCTTCTTTTAGTTTTGCTTCTGTGAGTTTATGTACTGCTTTTATGGGTATAGCTGACCTCTTTACATTGAAGTTTTCCTTCTAGCACCTACTGTAGGGCTAGAATTATAGATAGATATTATTTAAATTTGATTTTATCATGGAATATCTTATTTTCTCCATCTATGGTAATTGAAAGTTTTGCTGGTTATAGTAGTCTAGACTGGCATCTGTGGTTGCTTAGAGTCTCCAGGACATCTGTTCAGGCTCTCCTGACTTTTAAATTTTTCTTTGAGAAGTGAGGGGTAGTTCTAACAGGTCTGCTGTTATGTGTTACTTGGTCTTTTTCTCTTGCAGTTTTTAATATCCTTTCTTTGTTCCTTATTTTTAGTGTTTTATTATATGGTGATGGTTATTTCTTTTCTGGTCCAATGTATTGGCTGTGTGCTTCTTACACCTTTACAGTCATTTCCTTCTTTAGGTTAGAACATTTTTCTTCCATGATTTTGTTGAAGACATTTTCTGGGCCCTTTGAGCTGGGTTTCTTCACCTTCCTCCATGGCTATTATTATTATTATGTTTGGTCTTTTCATAGTCTCCCTGGATGTCCCATAGATTTTCTGGATGTTTCGTGTCAGGAGATTTTTGGATTTCACATTTTCTTTGGCTGATGCATCCATTTCTTCTACTGTGTATTTAATGCCTCTCTCTTCCATCTCTTGTATTCTTATGATGAAGTTTACCTCCACAGTTCCAGTTAAATTTCTAAATATTCAGTTTATATTTTCTTTATTGATCCTATTTCCATTTTCAGGTCCTCAACAGTTTTATTCATTTCTTTCAACTGTTTTTATTTCTTTGGATTTCTTTAAGAGTTTTATTCATTCCCTTCATTTTTTTCTGTTCATATTTTCTTGGGTTTCTTTAACGTCTTTATTTATTTACTCTTTAAGGACCTCCTCCATCTTGATATAGTTGACTTTAAGGTCATTTTGTTGTGCTTCAGCTGTGTTGGATTATTCAGGGCCTGCTCTGGTATGTCAGCTGAGCTCTAGTGGAGACATATTACCCTGGCTGTTATTGATGGTGTTCTTATACTATCATCTAGGCTTCTGGGCTTGGGAAAATTATATGACTAGGTTCTGACTTCTGGATTTGTCTTTGTTGGGTGGTGTTTTGTTCTTTTGTTTCTGTTTCCTCTCTGTATTTTCAGAGTGTAGTGGCTGTGTTGCCAATTTTCCTGGCCTTCTCAGATGGTATGTTCACAAGTAATGCCTCCTAGTGTTAGAGGCTGGGATACTGGGATCAGTTGGTGGAAGGAAGATGGAAGGAGAGGGTCTTTGTGGTCCATTGAGGATGTGGTCAGAAAGGAAAGAAGACACAGCAGGTTTCCTGCTACAGAGCTGGGGATGAGACTGGGGGGATTGGATCTCAAGAGCAGTAGAAGATCTCAAGAAGTAGTAGATGGGTCTGCCTTCAGCCTACTTGCTGCCCTGGGAAAAGGGGCCCTTGGGTTATCACGGGGTGGTCGCTGAAGCTGGGGTCTAGAGCAAAGCAACAAAGTGAGAGAGAAATGTTGGAAGGGAAAGATCTGTAGGATTCACATGGGATGGAAGCAGAGGTGAGGGCAGGGAAGACTGCGGAGGGTGTTCTGCTACAGATCTGGTGATGAGACTAGGGAATAGGGTGTGGAGGAGCAGAGGGTGGGGGAGAGAAGGTCTACTGGCAGCCTACCTGGTTTTCTGGCAGCAATGGCCTGTGGTTTAGCAGAAGTTGTCTGTTGGGTTTGGGAGCTGGAATACAACTATGAGTGGGGCAAGGGAGGTTAGGAGGGGATAGTCTGTGGGCAGGAGGGAGAGGGAGGCTGCAACTGGTGGTCCCTTGAAGTACTAGGAAGGAGAGTGAGGGATTAGACCTAGGGAAATAGAGAGAGAAGAGGTCTGCTGCCTGCTTGTTTTGTAATGAGAGACAGAAAGGGGGTGGGTATGGATGGCAGGGAAGGTGGAAAAGAGGGGAAACTAATCGGGATATATTATATGAAAAATATCCCTTTTCAATATAAGAAAAATAATTTTAAAACTGTAAAAAAAAGATGTAATCATAATTTTTTTCAATCAGAATACCTGCAGACATTAGAAAACAGTGTAAATGATGCCAGGAAGAGGTGTACATCAGAAGAACATGCATATTGGTAAAACTGGGACAGGTTGATTGGAAGATAGCTTTACTCTCTACCCACTCTGGATGAAACAACTTCAAGTGAAGAAGTCCTTAGGGCACAAGTCGAATACAGGTGCTCTGGCAATGAGAGCCTACCATGTAGTGAGTATCCACAAGCACACCACCTATATCCTTCCTGATTGTACTGGAAAGCCATCACGTTGTTGTTGATATGTTTATTTTAGAAGAAACCAAACCAGCATGTCTTTACCAGGTGAGTCCTATGAAATTTGCCTACAAATTATGTTTAAAGTAATTCTATTAAAGCACTGCTGTCTGTTGTTGTTTATTTTATTTCACTCTTTGAGGGGCCTGCCACCCTGCTCCCAAATAAATACATGGAGTCTTCTTCTTACTGGCTTCCGCTTAACTTTAATGCCTGGCTTTAGCTTGGCTTATTTCTAGCCAGCTTTCCTTTTTTTTTTTTTTAAGATTTATTTATTTATTATGTATACAGTGTTCTGTCTGCACATATCCCTGCAAGCCAGAAGAGGGTGCCAGATCTCATTACAGATGGTTGTGAGCCACCATGTGGTTGCTGGGAATTGAACTCAGGACCTTTGGAAGAGCAAGCAGTGCTCTTAACCTCTGAGCCATCTCTCCAGCCCCAGCTTTTCTTAATTTAAATTATCACATCCATCTTTTGCCTCTGGGCTTTTAGCTTTCTTTATTCTATATTACCTTTCTTTACTTTTTTCTCCACGGCTTCCTGTGTAGCTGGTTGGCTGGCTCCTGGACGCCACTTCTCCTTCTCCTTTTCTTGGCCCTCAATCTTCTCTCCCCAGATTTCTCCTCCTGTTTATTTCCTCTGCCTGCCAGCCCCACCTATCTTTTCTCCTGCCTTGCTATTGGCCATTCAGCTCTTTATTAGAACAATCAGGTGTTTTAGACAGGCAAAGTAACACAGCTTCACAGAGTTAAACAAATGCAACATAAAAGAGTGCCACACATCTTTGTATCAATGAACAAGTACTCCACACTGTAAACAAATGTAACACATCTTTAATATTCTACAACAGATGTCATCAGGCACAGTGGTACATATCAGGAGTCCCAACCCTCACAGAGAGGTCAAGACAGGAAGATCTTAGGTTCTAGGACAGCCTATGCTCCATAGCAAGTTTAGGCTGTCTGGGCCATGTAATATTATTTTGACACACACACACACACACACACACACACACACACACACACACACACACACATATATATATATATATATATATATATATATATATATATATGAAAGGCGTCACTGTGGTCACTATGTTATTTGTCACTAAGTAATTTATTGCTCTATGTTTGGAATGACCTAAATATCCTCATTGTAAGATCTGAAGCCTGGGAACTTATCTTCATGGAATTTCCTTTGTATCAGTGAATTAGAAAACAGAAGATGGAGGTGTTAGAGGAAGAAAAATGGTATTGGGGTAAAAGTGCTTGTTGCACAAACCACAAGGACCTGAGTTAAAATCCCCATAACCCATGTAAAAGCAGGCTGCATAGCACAAGCATCTGTAATACCAGCAATCCTATAGAGAGATTAGGATGGAGAGAGGAGAACCTCTACAACCTCACAGGCCTGCTAGCCTGACATTTGCAGCAGAGAAACAGCAAGGAGACCCCGGCTCAAAATAAAGTGGAAGGCATGGACCAACAACCAGAGATTTCCTTTCAGTCACACGCATACTCTGGCATGCACATACCCTCATTCACACATAAATATAATCACATGTACACACACAAAAAAAAACCCTAAAATTTTATTAAAAGAAGCATTTATCAAGCATGATAGAAATGGTTTTAAAAATAATCTTAGCCTCCTATCTACTATATTTCAAGTCTGAAGATAATACATTTAGTGCATATAACACAAAATATGCCAAGTAAGAGCATGCCCACATTCATGAGAAGGCAAAAATGAATTATATACTTGACCTTTCAATTAAAATGTTAAAGATATTCATAATACTAGTAATATAGCAAGATACTCTTTAAAATCAAAGATAAATAAAACACATAACAACCAAGAAGAGCAGAAAAAAAATAAATTGCTTCAACCTGAGTAGGCTATAAATTCTCCTTCTTCTGAAATTTATTGAGAAGAAAAAATGTATTGTTAAGAATATTCAGCCACATAAAGTTGAAATATTTTATTCTTCAGTTTATGGACCAATTTCTTAAATAAAATGTTAATGTCAAATGCCATCATTGATAAATTCACCCAAATATTTAAAGAATAAACAGTTGGAATTGAAATAGAAGCTGAAAAATATTTATAAACCTTTCAGAAAGACTTTAAAGAAAGTAAGGTATAACAATAATTGGACATTTGGGGCTTGAGATGCATTAGCTATTTAGCATGCATGGGATGCTGAGTTCAATACATAGCACTATAATTTTTAAATTATTTATTAAAATTTGGGGATATTAATAGATCCACAACACTACAAATATTTAAAAGATACAATTAATGTGTGTGAATTAAGCTTGAAAATTTAGATGAAATGGGACCGTACCTAGAGGATGTGATTCAAAATTTCTAAGACGAATGTGAGTGAAGAATCTGAACTATTCCTTATTTATAATTATAAAGTTTTCTCATGAAAGCTCCAGGACAAATGGTTTCACCAGTGAATTACAGCAACCTTGGAAAAAATTAATCAAGACTTACCAGAACAAAAATGATACTTCTCAAAATATTAAAGATTTGATGACACAATGTGAACACTAAAAGTGGGGTGGACACAGACAGGAATATTAAGCAAAATACCCCTAAAATTTTCAAAAATGCAAAAGTAATATAGATGGATAATTGTATACAAAAGTGACCCTTAAAAATTCTACTAGGAAATTCCAACAGCTGATAAATGCTTTCAGGAAAGCAGCAAGATACAAAAATTAATTCACACAAAAATCAGTAGCCATCCTACATACAAAGGGCAAAGAGACTGTGAGAAAAGTTAGGGAAGCAATACAATTCACAATATCCCACCAAAACATAAGTATCTTGGGATAACTCTAACCAAGCAAATAAAAGATTTATATAATAAAAACTTTAAGACACTGAAGAAAGAAATTGAAGAAGATATTAGAAGATGGAAAAATCTCCAATGCTCACTGACTGGTAGGATTAACATAGTAAAAATAGTTATTCTATCAAAAGCAATATAGAAATTCAATACAATCACCATCAAAATTCCAACACAATTATTCACAGAATTAAAAAAAACAATTTGCATCTTCATAGGGAAACACACACAAACACAAACAAATGAACAAACAAAGCAAACAAAACAAAATAGCTAAAACATACTGAAAAATAAAATAAGTGTTGGAGGTATCATCACCATCCCTGATTTCAAGTTGTACTATAGAGCTATTGTAATAAACCAAAACAAAACACTGTGGTATTGGCACAAAAACAGACACATTGACCAATGGAATTAAATTGAAGAACCAGACACAAATACATACACCTATGGACACTGGATTTTTATAAATAAGCCAGAAATACACACTGGGAAAAAAGGCATCATCTTCAGCAAATGGTTATCTGCATGTTGAAGGTTGCAGATAGATACATATTTATCATCCTGTACAAAACTCAACTCCAAATGTATCAAAGACCTCAACATAAAACCAGATACAGTGAATATGATAGAAGAGAAAGTAGAAAATAGTCCTGACTGATTGGCACTGGAAAGAATTTTCTGAATGCAACACTGTTAGCACAGGCACCAGGAACAACAGCCAATGAATACAGCTTCATGAAGATGCAAAGCTTCTATACGGCAAAGGACACATCACTCACTCAAAGCAACAGCCTACAGAATAGAAAAATATTTTTACCAACTACACATCTGATAGAAGACTAACATCCAAAATATATAAAGAACTAAAAAAAAACCCTGAACATCAAGAAAATGAATAACCCAATTTAAAAAAATGAGGCACATATCTAAACAGTGTATTCTCAAAAGGGGAAACAAAAATGGCTCTGAAACACTTAAAGAAATGTTGAACATCCATAGTCATCAGGAAAATGAAAATCAAGGCTACTTTGAGATTTCATCTTACACTTGTCAGAATGGATAAAATCAATAAACCAAAGATGTTTATACTGGAGAGGGTGTGGAGCAAGAGGAACTTCCCATTGATATTGGGAAGTCAAACATGAACAGCTACTATGAAAATCAGTGTGATAGTTCCTCACGAAGCTGGGGATGTGTCTACATCAAGATCTAGCTATACCACTCTTGGGCATATACCCTAAGGACACTTCATTATATCACAGAAATATTTGCACAAAAGTGTTCATTGCTGCTCTACTAATATTATCCTGGAATTTGAAACAACCTAGATGGCTTTCAATTGATGAATGGATAAAAAAATGTGGTATATTTACACAATAGAATATTACTCCTCAGTTAAAAAAAAAGAAATCCATAAGTAAATGGATGGAACTAGAAATAAATCATCCTGAGTAAAGGTAGCCTGGACCCAGAAAGACAAATGTGGTGTGTATTCACTTATATGTGGATATTAGGTGTTAAGTCTTCAATAAGCAGAATACAATCCATAGAACCATGAAAGTTAGGTGTAAAGTAAAGGTTTGGGTGACGGGGAGAATTGGAAACCCTAGAAAGAGGAAATAGAATAGATAGTTATGGACGGATGGGAGGGGGTCTTGAATAAGAGAATCAAATGAGGAGGATAGGGAAGAGGAGGTGAGAGAGGAAAGAAGGAGAGGGAGAATTAAAATGAGGGCCACTTGTAGGATAGTATGGGAAGCTAATACAGTAGAAGTTTCCTAAAATATATCTATATATGAAGGTGATCTCAAAGGAATTGCCAAATAACAGGGGAGACACGGCCCCAAATGGACATCTTTTGTCACCAAATGAAGCTTCCAATTACATTTATGGATTACATCTAATTAAGTTGTTGGCTAAAAGGGTCACCTGGGAACCTCCAAACCAGTCAGGCTGTTGACAAAGCTATTGGTTGCTCTCCACAAATAGATGATAAATCTCTATTGCTAAAAACAATAACTACACAACTCATTGAACACACTAGAAGTGCCTACCTAGAGTCTTTACCCCTACTGACAATTGTTCATGGTACTAGAAGGTACTCTGCATGCTACAAGGAGAAAGGTAAACACAACCCAGCTACAAACCCTTTTACCTACAGTGGTGACCTGCCTGCAAGATGTATTGGTGCAATAGTGGCATGAAGCTTGTGGAGTAACCAACCAGTATTTGGTGGGATTTGAGGCCCACTGCAGGAGACAGAATCCATCCCTCAACACTGCTCAGGTAGCCAAAAGCCTAAGACTAGATAGGTCAAGTCTTTTAGGAGGAAAACTAAATGCTACTGTTCTGCTAAAGGAAATTAGCAGGCAAAGGATTCCTAAGGACATTCTGCTATACTCATAGGTCAATGTTTTGCTCAGCCGTAATCAGAGATGCTTCCTCCTACAGTAGAAGGGAATACATAGAGACCCACAGTTGGACATTGTGCAGAGAGTGAAAGACCTTAGAACCCCTCTGTCATAAGTGGGATGTCTCCATCAATATTCTCCCCCAGAGACCTCACTGAAGAGGAGGCAGAAAGATTGTAAGAGCCAGAATGGATAGAGGACATCAAAGGAAACAAGGCCTTCTAAACACAGCAGGACAGATGCACATATGAACTCACAGAGACTGTAACAGCATGCACAGGGCCTGCACAGGGCTGGGCCTGTTGGAGTTATAATGCTGAGAGAGGAAGTGGACACAAACCAAATCAGAAATCCCGAAGCTATCTCCAATTGACAACCACAGGCAAAAGAAAAGTTAGCTTTCTCTAACATAGTCTCATAGGGTATACAAGCCACTCTTAAGGCCAGACCCCATGCCCAGTAGAAAATGATTAACACAAATTAACTCAATGGAATTTTGGAGGTTTTTTTGTTTGTTTGTTGATGGTTGGTTAGTTTCTGTTTTATTTTGCTTTTTACTTGTTTTATAATGTCTTGTCTCAACAATTTTTTCTTATCCTATACATCTTTTTCTTATATATTAGATATTCTCATTTTGTGTTTATGAGGGATTTCTGTGTGTGCCAAGGTGTGTGTCTCTATTTCTATGTATATTTCCTGTGCTTTTTCTGTTTCTTTGTTTTGTCTTATTCAATTTTGTTTGGTTTTATTTCATTTTATTTAGTTATTTTTCATTTATTTTAGATGTCTGCTTGTTTTCTAATGATAGAGAGCAAAAACAAGTATATGGGTGAGTGGGGAGGCTTTGGGAGGACTTGGGTGAGGGGGAACAATAATAATAATATATTGTGTGGGAAAAAATTCGATTTAAAAATTGGATTTACCCCAGGAATACAATGTGGCTTTTGTTTTCCCAAAATTCAATGTGAGGAACTCAGCAGATGGCCTAGTGGGTAAAGTATATACCATGTAAAAATGTGGTCTAAGCTGAGAGCCCCAGAACCCATGTATAGCCAAATATGTTAGCATGCATCTGTAATCCCAATGCTCCTCTGGTGAGATGGAAAGCAGAGACAGGAGTATCCCCTGAGGCTTTCAGGCCAGTTAGCCTGGCTTGCTCAGCGACACATGTGCTTGCACATGTGCACACATGTGCATGCAAACACACACAAAACTCTACATCCTTCCTCAAACAGAGCAGAAAGCAAGGACTGGCACCAAACTTGCCCTCTGACCTCCACATCTGCACAGTGGCAGTCATATCTGTACAAAGAAGTGGTTGAACACATTTATAGAAAGATTCTTTTTAATACCTCAGTGTAATTTTCTATATTAAAATCATAAAGTGAATAATGACTACCACTAGAGCTAGAGAAAAGTGTTTGATAAATCTAACCATCCCTAATGTTACATAGATAAATCAAAGAGAATCTCAAAAGGAAATGTCTATACACAACAATCAGATTTTAGTTACTCTTAATATGAAAAATTACAAAAAAAAGATTCATTACATAGCATATATATGATAAACCAAGATCATTTCAAATGGGTAGGTGGAGATCCATTCCAATACACTAGCTCTAAACAAAAAAAAATTAGTTTATGAAACAAATTACACAAAAAGTCAGAATTATTCTCATGAAAAGTCATGAAGAAGAAAGTGGAAAATAATTATGAGATTGAAAATATATATCCAAGACAGCCAACAATAAATTATTCAAATACTTGTTCATGAGTAAAAGACAAACAACGTAAGAATGAAGTAAAAATTCTCAAAAGACTTTCTGAAACTTTACACATTGTTAAGAACTGTTGATACTTTCAATACATTGTGTTGTAAATGCATATTTTCATACTGCACTGTAATATTTTCACGTGTGCATCTTGGCCAGAATGCCCCTATGCAGCTCACCCCTTGCTTTTGATCTTATTGTAGAACACTTTAGAGGAAAACCAGACACGCAGACCTAAACATGAATTATTCATGTGCTACAACTTCAGCTGACCTGCCCTGACTCTCAGTGATTCTTGAGTTCAGCTTTCATTGATTTTATGGAGAAAACTGAGGCCACATACACTCTGCTCTTCGCATCCAGGAATCAATGTCCCTATGTTTATATAACATCCAGAATCAGAGAAAGAATAGAACTCGTATGATAAGTCTAGGCTTTCAGAACTAAAGGGAACTTTGGAGGTCATTGAGTCTAAACCCTTACATTTTCTAGCTGCTTCAACTGAGAAAGAAACCTGAAGAGCCAGGGATCTCTGGCCCATCATTATGTAATTCATTCTTTACCTAAGTAAAGAAAAAGACCTGCCACTTAGTTCTCTTTTTCCATGTTTTCACAGGATGCTGCTTCATCAAGCATCCTTCACCCTTTAATGCATTTAATGTATTCCTTTGAACTGGCAATATTGGATCGCTCCATATGCCACTGTATCAATCATATGCATAAAATATTACCATGGTAAAATCTGAAGGAAAAACAGAAGTTGCTTTGAAATGTAGAAACTCAGTGCTTGGAATGGGATACTTCTCTTGGAGTGAGTGGCCAGTGAGGTCCCATAGTTTTCCAAGCATTACAAGATATTGCTATTGCTCTTACTTACCCTTCAGAACATGACAGTAAGACCCCACGGCTAAAGAAACCACAAACATGAGGTGCAGCCCATACTGAAATCAAGGATTTGAAAGCTTCATCCCTACTAGCAAGCTTTTGTAGTGCTGGAAGGTGCTAACCAGGCTGTGAGAGGAAAAAAGTAATCATCAATTAAATCTAGACCTGAACCCTTTGAGCACAATAATGACTGGCCTGGCAAGACATGCCACTTGTACATTACTGACATGAAAACCATGGGAGTAATCACTTTATGATTGGATTTAAGCACAAGTTGAAACCTATACTTGGCACCTTTATCAGGTCAGGACACTATGGCTGGCTATACAGGTCATATGCCCTAGGGAAACCCCACTATCATTTTTTTAAATGGATATAGTATTATACCAACTCCTAATGATTTATCATTATAACCATAGATCACCGTATCTCTCAGCCCTCACCTGAGAAGCTTCATGATGGTGGTTAACAGGACAGTGACACATGACTGGCCATAGAGCAGAGAATACGAGACTTTCAGAATGTCTAACCCTAAAAGGAACATTTACACTGCACCCCACCCTGAAAGCTCAGGGCTTATTACAAAAGGGGAAGAAAGAATAAAGAGTCAGAGGTGGTAGGTGATGACAAGGAAACTGTCGTCTGGTCACAACAGGTCAGCTGCACATAGGAAGCAACAGCAGTTGGGATGCATATACAAAACCCGTGCAAGTCCTAGCAGACAAATTCCCAGCATAGAGAGTGGAGATGGGCATGCAGCCTCGCTCATTGCCATGGAGCTATTGACAACTGTTTCTTGCTGAGAAATGGAGACACAGTTTTCTCTAAAAGTTTGTCCCAGGGGAGTCAACCATGCTCCAGTGGAAAGTCACACCACCCAAGAATATTTGGGCAGCACAAATATGTCTTGAGGGATTTAAAAAAAAAAAACACAGGATACAAAGTTTGGTGAGTAGGGATGTGGGATAGATATGCAGATAGCTGGGAGATTAATATGCTCAAAACTGTCATAAAAATTCTCAAAGAACTAAAAAAAATTACATTATGATTTTATCAGGAAAGTATATAGGGTTCAAAAGTTTTTCTCACATTACTTAAAATATGAAGTTAGAGCGATTACAACTCAATAATTATAAGGCTGGCCTACCTGCAGCTATTTAGCCTTTTTCTCTCCATCAAAAGAGAATGGGTGGCTTAAGCTTGGGCATCATATCTATTTAATGCTGGAAGAAAGGGTATAAAGTCATAGTTGTACCTGTTACATGAATGGTTTCTCAGAAAGCCCTACTCACTCCCTGTGACTTTTATAGGATGGAAATCTTTCACTGAACTAACAAGGATGCAAGGCAAGAGTCCAGGGACTGAAGTGAGCTTCGTTCATCAGTTTAACATGTAATAGCATTCCTACCCTCAGCAAGATTAGGTTTTGTCCATGGGAATAAATAAAGGGCACCTGATGAGTTTGCAACCAACGGTAGGGGTGTTTTGTACCTTGCTATCAGTGTCCCTGGAGTCTGCCCCAGTGTCTGATGCTCAATACATACCTATTAAATACTACATGGTATTTCTCATTAAGTACCACATGTGCACTGGGGATACCCTTTAGTAGGCAGCAAGGCTTTTAATATTAAGGGAGGGCAGTAAAAACTTACCACAATTATACTCCTGTCTAGAATCAGAAATAACTCTCTGCATAAATTGCTCACTAAAGCCATTTAGAATAACTTGGTCTGAAACATAAGTAATTAGACTGGCTTATAGATTATTTGTTTAAAATATTTGGACAAGATATTTAATGAGGAAGAATTGATGGCACCTAATACTATATTGTCCTTTCTCATGGAACCAACAAAATAATGTATGATGAAGATAACTGAGGTTATAAAGAAAATATAAAGATAAAAATAAAACCAAGAGATGGTTATCTAGGCAGGACTTAGAAATCAAGCACTATTATTTTAACCAAGCCATAGGATAAAAATATGGGTTAAATATACTCTTAGCCACTTTTTGTCCGGTAGGGAAACATTTGATTTCCCATTAAACCATTAAAAAAGCCACTGATAAAATTATTCCAGTTAGTGCCATTTGCTGCCCCAGAAAGATGAAAACACACATGTTCTCAATGATGGTGATAATGATGGTAATACTATGTTCTCTGAGGAGATGAAAGATACAAGGCGGACCCAGGTCATCCGTACATCTAGTGTTAATCTACTGAGACCACAAGAGAATTTGTTAGTGGACTGCACAGGGCTGAATAAAATACTACTGGTGTGTGTGTGTGTGTGTGTGTGTGTGTGTGTGTGTGTGTGTGTGTGTGTGTGTGTGTGTATGACTGCCTGGGTGTAAACAGTTGAAAATTTTCACAGCTGTCCTCTAATTTCACTACAATTTTGCAAATAATTATTTCTTATTGTCATTTATGCTTTCCTCCTATTGGGTCCACTAAGTTTTTGTTTTTGTTTTTGTTTTTGTTTTTGTTTTATGGGTAAAGCATTGCACATCCCCATATCCAGATACATGAACAATTAAATGCATCAATCAAATACACAGCAAAACAGAACAGGATTACTTGGTTAATAAAACATAAAAACCCTTTCATGAAAAGCAACATTTTGGGCTTTTTCACTGTAGTCACTGGTTAGTAAATGCTCAGAACTGGACTAATGAGCTATCAAGAGTCAGAGATTTTTGAATTCACAGGAACATACCTTCCTTTAGACACACACTTTCTCCCCTCAAACACTTTCATAGACTCTATGTGAATCCCGTTGTATTTCTAGAATCTTGGTGGCAATAATGACTTTCTCCTGGAAACACCTCTAACTTGAGTAGAGATATGTACCTAGCACACCTTGTGACTTAGTTATACTCTGAGTTAGGAAGAGCAGAGTAGTTTCTAGTCACCTCAACATTGGTAGAGTTGTCAGTAGTCATGTATGAACTGATTATATGTATAAATATATATGATCAAGACTTCAGAGATACAGTTTTGGTCACAGAAATTCCTGCCCGTAGGGATTCAATTTTTACCATATAATGTAACCTTACAAATGTGTTCTCAGACTGGTGAGATGGCTCAGTGGGCAAAGGCACCTGCAGTCAAGCCTGGGGACCTGAGTTTGATCTTTGAGACCTACCTGATGGAAAGAGAGAACTAACCCACAACTGTCCTATGAATTCCATATACAGGTTATTGTGTGTGTGTACCCACACACATATATACAGAAATAAATTATTTTTAAATTAAAAACTAAGTATGTCCATGACAAAGTTCCGGCACATATGTTTTCACCATGGGTAACTCAGTCAAGCGATCTCCACTAGTCTTTTTCATTAGACAAAATATGGGTATGGTGGAGCACTTAAGTGGCTGAGGCAGGATCCCAAATGAAGACTAGGATGGTGACATAGTGAGACTCTTTCTCAGAAAAAGCAAATGGCAGAGGGGCAAGGGAGAGGAGGTGCCCAAAATGACCAAAATCACATTCCATTGAGATTAACAATTTGTAGAACATTCTGATGATGATCAAATATTTCATTCCAACCACATTGGCCAAACAGTAAGAGAAAATCTGGTTCGTTTTCTCTAGTGAAATACATCTTAGTGATTTGGCAGTGCCCTTTAAGATAAAATATGATCCTTTCCCTGAAAACACATGAATAGCCTGAATAGCCTTCCTTAACCGGAGATGAATGCACACATCTTGGCCTTCTTTTTTCCTCCACAGCAAAGAGTAAAAGAACTTCTCTTCTTTCCTGACTAAATACTTGTGACTGTTAAGATACACATGAAAATACATGTTCACACATTTCAGAAATTCAGGTGTTTTTTTTCTGCCTACTCTTTAATTCCGTGGTTTCTTTATGCTGTCCATCTTTAAATATTACTCATTTGCTAAAGAAAATGCTTTTCTTTTTATATTATGACAGCAATATGTAAACACACTTGACAACATGTGAGTGCACACATATATAAACACACCTTTTATCAGGTTTCAGAGTGAGAATCAAACATTCCCTTTCATAAAAAAGCTACAATATAAATAGTTAAGGCAACTAATAAACCACTTATCAATTAGGCAATCATATGATAGGGTGATTAGCAGTTCAATTTTCAAAATACAATGAGCTTAAGGGAAATAAATGGAGCTTTAGCTCAAGGGAACAAACAAGATGGAGTTCACAATCCGTGGGTCTGATCTGGTGCTCAATATGTGTTGATACAACCTCTCCAATAATTACATATAGCAAAAAAAAAAATGCACTATTCTCTAATGTAAAAGTTTTTCCCCTTTTTTGCCTATTGAACACAGTGACTATACTGAGCTAAGTGAAGCGCTTATCAGTGCATTGTAGAGGATAAATATTTAAACAGTTGGTACAAATCTTAAAATTTCTGTTTTTCCAGATATTTGGCTCCATGCTGCTCTTTGAGCAAAAATGAACAGTAGAAATCAACCAAGAATGATGGTATGCACCTGTAGTCCTGCATTCAGGAGGCTGAGGCAGGACTGCCTTGAGTTCAAGGCCAACCTGAGCAAATGGTTCAAGTCAGCCTGAGCAAAGAGAGTCTGTCTCAAATATATAAAAGCTGATATGAAACAAGGAGTACCACACAACATTCCTTCTTGACTCCATGGTCCATAGCATTCAGAACATCACTACTTCAGAATAAGCATCAGAAAGGATTTGATATTGTTGTTGCTGATGTTGTTTTTAACAGATGGACCACAGAAGGAGGTCCCATGAAGATCCTTGTGTTTGTATATTAAGAAGAAAGTCAACACAAAAGGATTACAGACCTTTCCTTCACCCAGAAGCATTTGTTATTTCTTAGCCTAATTTGTGGATATCGAGGTGCAAATAAGTGAACTAAAGGTTCAAAACATCTGAATCTTTCTTCTTAAGATATAATAAATAAATAAACAAAAAGTGAAAATTACATATCAGATGATGTCCTTTTTCCTGCCAGGTAGTTCTAAACATTACCTATTTGTAAAGGCAGATCTTTGTTAAAGAACATGATCTTCTATGCAGATAATTATAATATTCTACAACTTTAAAATCAGAAAGTTCTTCATAATATTCAGCTTGAAATAATGTTTCTGTTCTAAGAAAACAAAGGAAACATATTTTTATAACTTCTTCGTATATTTTGTGAGACAGATTTTGCTATACATCCCTCTATAGATTCATAGATTTGAATGCTTAGTCACCAGGGAATGGCACTATTTGAAAAGTTTAGGAGTGGTCCTGTTGGAGGAAATGTGTCACTGGGAGCAGGCTTTGAGGTTTCAAAAGCCCATGCAAGATCCAGTGGCTTCTCTTCCTGCTAACTGAGGATTCAGATGTAGAAATCTCAGCTACTTCACCAGCACCATGTCTACCTGCATGCTGCCATGTTCCCCACCATGATGACAACAGACTAAATCTCAGAAACTGATGCTTTCTCTTATTTCTCTATACTGTCGCTCAGTTTCTCAAGAAAGTGCTTGCTGCTTTCAAGGGATCAGAATCCTTTTTGAGATGGTTTCCTCTTACATTTCCAGCTCCCAAGAAAGTAACTTAATGCTTTGTTGTTTGGGTCCTGCTTTTCATGTTCTCTTTTCCTTCAAAATCCAACATGCACTCAGTCTTACAGTACCTAGGTACAGCCACAATATGCCTCTGTCTTTCTTTCCAAGCTATATTTTAGTCAAATCCCACCATCTTAAGATCCTCATACTCATTGAGTTTCTCCTCTGTTGTAACCATTTTATCATCCTAAGTACACACTCACAGGGTCTGTCTTCCCTCTCTCTTAGTTACTCCGTATCTCAGCTCCAACTCTTTGCTGAAACCCATCAATTCACAGTGTGAGTCACAATCACGGAGACTCCATCCCCCTGAAACCTCATTGTGAACATCAATCTCTTTGATCAAGTCTCTGTGTTTCCAGATCATTCCCCTGCACATTACTCTACTACCTTCTTCTATGCCACCCCCTTACCCCTTCCCTTCGATTACAGCCCAGATTATGCATCCAGTGGCCCATCAACATGCTCAGAGCCCTTGCAAACTCTCTCAACATGCCCAAATCCCCATAAACATTCAATTTTTATTTATATTTTCTTTACTCTTGTCATTTGACTATAAATCAAATAACATAACTTTCCTTGGGGATTCAAAATAATAAAACCAGATTGAAAGATAAAAGAACTGGATTCCCATATTTCATTTTAAATTCAGAACCACCAAGACCTGTTGGGAATTCCTTTACCTGAATATTCCATATTATGCTAATAAGTTTCCAGCACATTTACAATAATATATTAGATCATAAAGTAAGCCTCAAATAAGTGAGTTATTTTACCCCAAGACAAACTATGAATTATAAAAATAAAGCATATAAAAACTTAAGTTTAGGCATGTAAAAAATATACTTCTAGGGGTGAACAAGATGGCTCAACAGATAAGACAAATGCCATCATATCTATCTATCTATCTATCTATCTATCTATCTATCTATCTATCTATCTACCTACCTATCTATATGCATATATATGCTATATATAGGAAATATATATATATGATATATACTTCTAGATATCTTGTATAATAGAAATATAAATTTTAAAGCTAATTAAATAATATTTTTAATATCATACTTTATATTACAGAGGACACAATGAAAATGGCATTGACAGGGAACTTTGTAGCTTAATTGCTTATATTTTACCATCAGTAAGCTCTCACCTTAATTAATCAGACTCTACTTTTAAACTCATTAAATTCAGAAAAAGAAACTCAAGTATAGTAGACAGGGAAAGAATAACAAAGACAAACTCAGATATTAAAGTTAGAGAAAACAACGATTCAGGTGAGAAATAAGTAATGTCAAACTCAGATCTTTAGAATGACTAATGGCAGACATTACACAAGTTTTCAAAAAAAACAAAATGGGAGTAAATAAATTCAATATTTAAAGGAAAATAAAATTACAGCTACAGTGTAAGTCACAAAGGAGAAAAGGATTCCAGCTCTATGCTGCAGTAGAAAGCTCAGTGCATTCTCTTCTCTGGTTCTAACTATAACCAACAGACTAGGAAAGGTGACATTCTTCAAGTCAATGTGGAAGCGAAGGTCACTGCAGCTGAGTTTTCTGGTTAGTCTGATTAGCCTCCCATGGTTTTTTTTTCCCCCAAGGATAAGATAGAGTCATGGAGTACCTGAATTAGTAATAAATGGAGCAGACTTCAATACAAAGGGCAACGCCAGCCACAAAATGAAACAGTAATTATAATGGTATAACTTATTAAGAAACAGCAATTACAAATTTGTGTAGCTAACCAAAGAACTCCAAATTAAAGGAAGGATAAAAAGGAAAGAATTTGAAAGAGACATAGACATTTTAGAACCACAGCAAAAAGGTAATTACTGCTCTCTCAGTAATCAATGGGGACCCTCCATCAAAGATCAACAGAGATGAAAAGATCTTAACTATTTTAATCTAACTGGAATTTATTGTAGGTTGTGTTCAAATCCTCCATATGTAGTCTTTCCTGGTACATTTGCTGAAAGAAGAGAAAAAGAAATTTCTCAAAGAACTTTGGGCTCACATGGTTTTTAGTTATTAATTCTACCAGACGTTCAAAGAAGTTTAAAGCAAATATTTTAAGTTTAAGCAAGATGAGGGGTTGAGGAGTTGGTTCGGTGGATAAAGAGAGCCCTTGCTGTAAAAGTGGAGGACTGGGAGTTGGAACACATGAAATGGCAGTCAAGTGTGTGGGCCTATAAATCTCATCGCTCTGGATACAGAGGCAGGATCCCCAGGCAAGCTGAGTAGCTAGATAGAATTGACAAGCTATGGATCCTATAAGAAACCCTGCTTCAGTAAACAAAACATAGAGACCCAGGAAGACATTTGACATCAACTTCAAGCCTACACACACACACACACACACACACACACACACACACACACACACACACACACACAGTTACATATGTAAATATCATGCAATATCATGTCCACACCAAACACGCAAACACATATAAAAAGAGGAAATAACAACCTTAATACCAAAACCTGTCAAAGAAATTATAAAACAGTAGAGACAAGTATTTCTCATAAAAGTGCAGATACAAAAGGCCCTTTTACAAGCCGTAATTAAATCCAACATTCCACCTAATGAATACTAAATGATTAGTATGTTAAACTTATCAGGGACTGTATAAGTCAATAGCACACTCACAATGCTAGCAGTGTAAGTCACTACAACAAGAGAACAAAGAAGTGAATGCATGTAAATATTTCAACAGATGCATAAATAGCATTGGACAAATTCAACACTTTGATAGAAATCACTCAGTGAATTAGCAATATTCAGACTCTAGTCATAATCTACTCCAGGACTCTATAGTCATCCAGGCATTCTCTCCCATGCTAGAAAGGAGGTTTTGATAATACAAATTGTGCTGGAGTAACCAATGCTCTTATCACTGACGCTTCATCACTCTTCCGTAAGTGACCTCACACCCACACACCTTTAAGTAACCCAGTAAAGTCACTGATTCACTAGGCTGACTTGGGTGCAGTCACTTTATGCTTAGTCATTGTCCTCTCTAACTGGAGTGGATAATATAGATGGTCCACAAAGGAGAAAAATTTATGTACATATACATGAATATATAAATGTATACACTACACCAGTTGAGTTCCTTTGCTTTAAAAAATACCCAGTCTTTAAAAATATATCAAAATGAAGGATTGGGGCAGGTAAGTTTGATCGGTATTTGAAAAGGACAGAAAGAAATAAGTCCTTAAGGACATACTCTTTAAAAAAAAGAACAGTTGATGAGTTTGCATATCTAACTTCATTTGTGAGTTTAAAGTAACCAGGAGAGAAACTGATAGTATGAAAATGGTAAATTAAAGTCAGTTTCATGACTGGGATGTGGCTCACTCAGTGAGGTGCTTAACATACAAGCATGGAGACCTAAGTTCAGATCCTCAGCACCCACATAACAGACGAGCTTGGCAGTAGGTGCCAGTAACTATAGCACTGGGAGGGTGGAGACAAGCAGATCCTGGGAACTTATTGGCCAGCTGTCAGTCTAGCCAATTGATGAGCTCTGGATTCTATGAAAGACCTTGTCTAAATGAATAAGGTGAGGAGCAATGGAGGAAGACACCCAACATGGACAAACAGAAATACATATAACACACACACACACACACACACACACACACACACACACACACACACCAAAAAGAAGAAAAAGAAGGAAGAAAGGAGGGAGGGAGGGAAGGAAGGAAGGGCAAGGAAGGAAGGGAAGGAGGGAGGAAGGAAGAACAATATCAATCTTTAGTATGACCCAAATATTCCTAACCAGAATATTACTAAACTAAATTCAGTATACAAAACAAAATATGTAACACCAAATTAAAATTCATTCTGAAGATTCTACAAAAGAAAGATTACATGATTGTTCCATATTCCAACAACAATAATCATGGAAAACTTTTTATATGAAATCCAATTATTTGTTACTTTTCTAATTATCAAAGTAATCCTAGACAAAAACATAAAAACCATATAATTTCATAACCCATGGCAACTCCTTTTTCTAGTGGGGAAACATTTAGAGTTTGGCTGTAATGCATTTAGAGCTTTTATATGAATTTTGAAAAGTAGTCCTTCCTTGGGACTTAATTTATTTATTAATATTGAATAAAGAATATAATTTATTCAGTAATAGCTATGACTAAGTTATAAAGCCTCTCTGCATTAATGCAAACCAAGTTTCTGAGAATAATAAATCAGAAATTTTATTCATAATGGAAATTCCAAGTCATTTATAAGTACTCATTTTAAAAGTCTACATCTCAGTTTCATAACAACAAAGTTCTTTCTGATACTTTCCATACCTGTTTGCTCCAATACATTGTCTCACATAGAATTTTATTTTTATTAATAAAATCTGTTCTTTAATAATTTCATAAATGTATATCATGTATTCTGATTACTCTGTGCTTTCAAATCTCCTTCTGAACCCTGTCAATTTTCCTCTTTCCTTCAATTAACTTTTGCACATTCATATCTTTCCTTCTTATCTACTCATTTATTTATTGATTTTGTGATTCACTGAGTTGCCATGGCTATCTTTGTGACCATGAGTTTAGAGTTATCCATTGGACTATGGTGGACTTTAAATAGGTTTTAATAACTTTTGACTTGGAAAGCATATCCTTTATTTTTCATTGACCTGGTAATAGCAAAATAGAAAATAACCCAAAATACATTTGTAAATGTTTCTGATAAGCTGTTTCTGCAAGGACCTCACGGTCATTGGCATAAGTGTCTGGAACTGCTTAATATGCATATTATATTTTTTTTTCAAATAATGTTTTGTTTTGTTTTTTTGAGACAGTGTCCCAGTGTAATTCAAGGTCTTCCTACTTCAGCTTCCTGTGTGCTACAGCATCATCAACCCTGGAGAAGAAAGGTTTGTTTTGTTTTATTTACAGTGTGGGTACATTTGGAATTGACCCCAGGGTTTCACACATGCTAGGTATATGTTGACATACCCCTAGCCTATCAAACATCACAAATGTCTAAAATCATTCCATGTTTTTAATCATAGTATGATACACGCGGATTTTGATTATTGAATCATTTGGTTGAATGGATTAATTTTGTTTTATGACTAATAAACACTAGTCATCACATTGTGTCTGGTATTATGCCTAAAATGGTTTTAGATTTCTACATTGCATACAACCATACTGTCTGTTACAGTGAGGCAAAATAAGTTAATAGGAACTTAGGTATGTAATATCATATTTGCACAGTACATAACATCAATGACAGTCATTTCTCTTTTATGTGCTCATAATTCAATCATCATTTGAAAACTCCAAATCTCATCAAGCATGTGTTACATCCTATTAATCCAGTCAGTCTGAAAATACTTATTTAAGGGCTCTTTGTGCCAGGTACAGTCATGAATAAGACTGACAAAAGCTTAGCCCTGTGGAGCTTGATTTTTAGGAAGCAAGTTGTCCACTGGGTAGACTCACTATAATAGTAAATAATAGTTTAACAGGAAATCAAAAACAATGGTGATCAGGTTTAAGAACTAACATGTCAGCAGTTGTCAATGAAGCACATGAAGAAATATGCAAATTACTCTAGCCATCTCCAAAGAGTGTGCAGAACTCTTCTGGAAATATGTGTCCTGTTAAGAAAAAAAAAAAGATTGCCATTCTAAGCAAGGCTAAGAATGGTTATCTTTACTAAGCTGAATCCTGGGGATAAGACAGTTACTTAAGGACAATGGTCAGCACTGGATAAAACAATCTCTTAATGTGTCAAGTGTTGATATAAGATGGGTTCATCACACTCTTGAAAATCCTTCATGATAAAACATAGCACACCACTATGAGCCCTTTGCTTGGCTGGTGACTTATATTTATAAGGGGAAGCATCCAGTGATCATTTAACTAACAAATGCAAAGTATTCTAAAGAGAAATGACCCTCCCTTACGTCGAACATGTCATCGAATATCACTGTCACTGCTGATGTATACAGAATGTCAGGTAAATCTTCAGACACCTCATACTCTACCCTGGAAGTAATTTCACTTGGGAATAAAGCTGCCATTTGGCTCAATTACCTTCATAAGGTCAAATTCTGGAAGGCAAACAGCCACCCTGTCAAGCTTCAAGGGGCTTCATCACCAGAATGATTTCCCCGGACAAGGAAGGCATTTCACTGAAGCATTAACAGTACTTTAAAACCAAACAATTTTCAAGAAAGGTTTTACAGGCAGTTTGGACCTCTCAGTTAGTAGTAGGTTTTTGGAAACATGAATAGTAATGAGGACGCCGAGCCACTGCTCAGTGTCACCACTGGGTTTCACAAATGAGCTGCAGAGGAGAAGTGAAATGTTGTCAATGAGTTGCAGAGGATAATCTATAAAAGATCAACAAAGATTTACAGTGAGCATGAAATAGGTGTTCCAAACACTGGAGCACTTCCTGTGGACTGTTCACTTCTCCAAGAATTTTGTGTGTTTCTTATAACTTCACTTATCAAACATTCCATTTATAAAAAGCAACTTAATTTAAAAAAAAAAATATATATATATATATGCATGAGCATTTGTCTGTATGTGTGGAAGTTTCTGATGCAGGTGGAAGCCAAAGGATGGTCTTAGGTCCATTGAAAGTGAAGTTACAGGTGGCTGTGAGCCTCTATGTGAAAGCTGGGAACAAACTCAGGTCCTGGACAAGGCCAGCAAGTGTTTTTAATCACTAATGCATCTCTTCAGCCTCACAAAGCAACTTATCATAAGAGGGTCACTTAAGTTCAGAACAGGCAGGTGGAAAGACTGTAAGTATCAAGAAGTCTACTATGAAACAATCTCTCAGAGAAATGGCTGAATAGTATTTTGCATTGCTGGGAATGAACTCAGAGTTGCCTCATTTGATGTAGGCATTCTATCCCTGAAATATAATAGTCCTTAATTTATTTTTCAATAATCTTTACCAAAACTCAGATATGATTTTTTTTCAAAAACTATGTATAGAATTCTCTTATGCGCAACAACTTCTGCATTAAAATTTTGTTATTACTTGCTAAATTAAAAAAAAATAAAGTAAAATAAAGCAAACCAGGTATAGTGGCACACACCTTTCATCCTAGCATTCAGGAGGAAGAGGTAAGTGTATCAGTAAGTTCAAGACTGGCCTGATCTACATAGTGTTGTTGGTTGTTGTTTTACTCTTTGGCTCTTTGCTCTTTCGAGGCCCACCACCCAGCTCCCAAATAAACACACAGAGGCTTGTTATTACTTACTAATGCCCCATCTTAGCTTGGCTTGTTTCCACATTTAAATTATCCCATCTACCTTTTGCCTCTGGGCTTTTACCTTTCTCTATTTCTGTATCGCTTTTCTTTCCTTCTTGTTCTGTGTCTGGCTATGTGCCTGGATGGCTGTCTCCTGGAGTCCTCCTCTCCTGCTTTGGCTCCTGAAATTTATTCTCTCTGCCTGCCATCCCTGCCTATTTTTTCTCTTGCTTCATTACTGGCCATTCAGCTCTTTATTAGACTAATCAGGTGTTTTAGATAGGCAAAGTCACACAGCTTCACAGAGTAAAACAAATGCAACAAAAGAGAATGCAATACATATTTGTATCATTAAATAAATTAAACAAATTTGCAGCATAAACAAATTTAACACATCTTAAACTAATATTTTACAACATCTCCTCCTTTTGTCTAAATAAAAATGAAAGGTTTTAACTTTAACATAGTAAAACTATATAAAATGAAAACATTTCTCAAGTAAGAATTACATTTACACTATTCAGTCCATTTATATTTAGCAAATTCAGAGAAAATACTATTTTATCTTAGTGATTCCAAAGTCTTTTACCTAATTTACTTTCTATAATAACTAAGGAAAACTTTGACTCTATTTAGTCTTTAACTCCCTCAAAGAACCCAGAAGGATGCACAGAGACATTTGGCTGCCTAGACAGAAACCCAAAATTCCTCTGCATTGTTAGAGCATCTATCTTCAAATTACCAGCCTAGAATATTGCCCAGATGTTTCTGTGAAGCAGGAATTTTGAAGGACTGCCCTGCCTTGCATTGGCAAAGTTTAGCAGTCACTTTCCTGTGTGTCCTGCAGAATGTCTGCACACATTTCTGTGAAGCAGGAACCTTGAAGGAACATCTTACCTTGTTTTGGCAAAGTTCAGCAGTCACTTTCCTGTTGGCCCTGCATGTCCAGTTTATATAGCATACTGTACTCAGTCAAGTTAAATCAGTGTCTGCCCAAATAGCTATCCTTGCCACAATGAAAGCAAACTCCATAAGGAATTTCTTTGCTACCCATTATCTTCTCTGAAGTAAATTAGTGCTGCCAGGAACAGATGTGCCTCATTGTCATGAAAAATCCTACATTAACAAAACATTTTAAATGCTATATTCTATAGGTCTTTGAAGTGTTTGAAGACCATCCATCTATCCAAAATATATCTCCATATGATCTTGAAAACATGCCTAACATATCTACAACTTTGATTGTTATAGATGACTAACTACTAACCTATGTTTCTTGATTATCCTAAATAGTTTATACTAATAGTTTTTAAAAACTAGAACTTTAACTTATATTTTTTTAATGAACTGCATAGGTACAATACCTTAAACAAGAGTTGAAACAAGTATACAATGTGTTCTAACAAAAATAACCTTAAATTTTTTATCAATATACAAAAGTCCTTTAAGAGTAGAAACATATATACAGTATAACAAAAATTACCTTAAATTTATATCAATAAATATAATTCCATACCATACAAAATATTTGAGATTAATAGTTGTTTTTCAGTTTAAAGTAGATCAATATTTATCCTTTTATTTAAAGCAGATTCAATAATTTGCACTTTTATCTTATCATTCCTATATCACCCCTCTTTTTTTAAACAAGATCCCCGAACCTAATCTCTTTTGTACAGTTTCCTCCCTTACCAATATCAGTAACAATTAATAAACAATCCCTCTAAATAATGACAAACATCCATAACCCACCAAAAGACAAGACACCCACCCTATCTCTTGGGATTGTGGGCATTGTGTTCTCCAGATTTCTTCCTGTTGTCTGTGGGCAAATGCATCTTTAACAGTCCCTGAGAAAATTCAGATAATCACCAAGTCCTGGGAAGACCATCAGTAACCCTTGTTGATATATACCACCTGACAAGTTTCAAGAGGTCTCCCATCATCAAACCTGATCCATATCAACACCAAAGGAATCCACAGCCTCTCATTTCTTGTAGAAACAAAGCAAAATCTCTTTTGCAAAGTAACACATTTCTTGACTTTTTTTAACGTCAAGACATTTTTAAAGTATCTAAGATTGGTTCAGTTTAGCAATCCAGTTCACAATTCCATGTCTGTCAGCAGCTATTGTCTGCTCATCAGCATTCAAAAAATTCAAAATCAACACAATAACATACAGGATCCAGACATCTGGTGTATTTTCCATCATTACATGACATTTTCTTTTATATTACTTTTATGCTCTCTTTAAAGACACTACTTTATTATTTTTAAACTATTAATTTCTTTCTATGACTGTCTATACCCTTATCCTTTCTTTTTTTTTTATAAAGATGATAGGAGTTCTTTTTTTCTACATAACAGCCACAGATTCCCTTGTTCTCCCCCTTCCTGCCCCCCTCCCCTTCCCCCCAGCCCACTCCCCATTCCCACCACCTCCAGATCAAGGCCACCCCTGAGGACTGAGATCAACCTGATAGACTCAGTCCAGGCAGGTCCAGTCCCCTCCTCCCAGACTGAGCCAAGCGTCCCTGTATAAGTCCCAAGTTTCAAACAACTATCTCATGCAACGAGCCCAGGGACCTGATACCACTGCCTAGATGCCTCCCAAACAGATCAAGCCAATCAACTGTCTCACCTATTCAGAGGGACTGATCCAGTTGGGGGCCCCTCAGCCTTGAAGTGCTCAATCATACCACAAGAGCATTTGCTCAGTTATGTTTATATCAGCATTGTTTGTAATAGCCAAAACCTGGAAACAACCTAGATGCCCTTCAACTGAAGAATGGATAAATAAATTGTGGCACATATACACAATGGAATACTACTCAGCAGAGAAAAACAATGACATCATGAGGTTTGCAGGCAAATGGATGGATCTAGAAAAAAATCATCCTGAGTGAGGTAACCCAGAATCAGAAAGACAAATATTGTATGTACTCACTCATAGGAGGATACTAGATGTGGAACAAGGATGACTGGACTGCTATTCTTTCTTTCTTAAGCCTACACACATAGTAAAACATGCTGTAACATGTTTAGAGGTTGCTTTTGTTTTGTTTTGGATTTTGTTTTTAGGTTTTCATCTGAACCTGCTATACTGTGCATCTCTAGTCTTTTTTGACCATTTGAGCAAACTTTAAACTGCTAATATACAGCTGGGTCATCCACATGGCTTTATTGTATGGTTCCATGGACTTCTTGGTTGTGAACACCAAGCCTAAAGATGACTGCCCGGTCAGAAGTACATGACCAGGAACTGTATTCAACCTCCCAACTCTGGAATGCCCATGCCCCACACTGTGGCAGTCATTTTATACTCTTAGTATTTTGTTTCTATTTAGTATTTGTAGATGTAACCAACCGTCTTATTAAATAAGAAACACAGAAACAATGTAAAAGAGAAAGCCGAGAAATCAGAGCTCAGAGCTAAAATCTCACCCTTCCTCCTGCTGTCCCAGCTTCGCGAAAAGAGACCTACTTCCTGTCGGTTCGTTTTTTTATAGTATGTTGTTCTGCCTTCTCATTGGTTGTAAACCCAAACACATGACTGCCTCGTCACTGTCTGAATGTACAGCCCCCTAGGTCTTAAAGGCATATGTCTCCAATGCTGACTGTATCCCTGAACACACAGAGATCTTATGGGATTAAAGGCGCGTGCCACCACCGCCACACTCTTGCTATGGCTCTAATAGCTCTGACCCTGAACACACAGATATCTATGGGATTAAAGGCGTGTGCCACCACCACCACACTCTTGCTATGGCTCTAATAGCTCTGACTCCCAGACAACTTTATTTATTAACATACAATCAAAATAATAATTCAGTACAATTAGATTACCACCACATTTCCCCTTTTCTATTTTAATAAAAAGAAAAAAGGCAAAAGGTTATAACTAACAAAAGAAAAACTATATACAAAAGTACAATAACTATATACAATATATACAAGTAATAAATACCTAAACAGGTACTTGACAAATCAGAGAAAATAATTCCATTATCTATCCTATTTTGGTAAATCCAAGATGTATCTAAAGCACTTTCTATCCTAATTAATTTTCAACTATAACTAACTTTTCTTCAACCATAACTAACTAATCTTCAACTCCCTCAGAGACCCAAGAAGGGAATAATATTAGCTAACAAAAATAAAAACAGGAAGTGCATGCAAGCAACTTCCAAAAAATTTTTGTGAGTTGACAGAAACAGCCAGCTGCCTGGGCAGTCACCTGAGGTTTCTCCGCAGTGTTGGGGCATCATCTTCAGCCTATAGGCTTAGTGTATCTGACAGACTCATTTGTGAAGTAGGATGTACACAAGGTCAACAGTTCAACCTCACATTGGGTGAGAGCAGTCCACGTACCAGAAACACCTGAATTCCACTAGTGTCCTGTCATGATTCAGGATTTTAAATTCTGGAAATTGTTGCCAGTTTTTTAATTCAGCTGTCCATTCTTCTTGGCTGTGTATATATGGCTTCATCTCAGCATCCCCTTCTTCTCCACATCCCTCTATTAAATGCCAGTCTACTTTTGAGAGGCATGAGCTTTCAGCTGCTGTTCCATTGTACAACAGAATCCATCGGCCCTCTGCCTGTTAAGCTGCCTTCGAAGAAAAGGGCACCGTACCTTTTCCGGATGCGAAGGCCACTTCAGGGATGGGGCCATATTGTCCTGGCCTCAGAAGATGCCTTTTGATAAAGCCATAACCACACTTGTTTTGGCAAGAATCAGTAGTCCCTTGTTTCGTGATCTGTCTGTCCATTTTGTCCTGTTGATTCGAGGATACTTTGTTGTCCAGTGGCTAACTTTTGCCAGAATGAAAGTTGACTCCATATGCAGTTTCTTCAATGCCCATATTTTCTCTAAAGTAGATTGGTACTGCCAGGAGCCGACATGTCTCAAAAAAGAAAAATTTTCTAAGTTATTAAAACATTGTAAATGCCATATTCTGTAGATCTCTGAAGGGTTTGAAGATGACCTGTCTAAAACATGTCTGCTCAATTTTTAAAACATATCTAATATGACTACGAGTTCTATTGTAATGTCTAACTACTAACTTTCATTTCTTTATATCCTAATAGTTGATAATAATAACATTCAAGGATCAGAAATTTGCATTACATTGTTAAATGAATGGTATAAATACAATTAGAAATATACATATAGCATTTTCTAACAATATCAGTTTCAAATTTGTGTACAATATAAAACAATTCAATCCAATGTAAAGTATTTAAACTAGTAATTGTCTTTTTCTTTTCTTTCTTTCTCTTTTTTTTAATTTTAAACAAGAACCTTAAATCTAATCTCCTTTGCTTAGCCTTTTTCCTAACCCTTGACAATAACTTGTAACCAACCCCCCTAAATACTGAAAATTATCCCAGACCCAAAACCCATTAAAAAGACCAAAAAACCACCCGCCCCACACCACCTCTTTGGGAATGTGGGCGTCGTATTCTTAAAATTGCTTCCTGCTGGGTATGGGCGAAGTTTTCTTTATCCTGAAAGAAAAATTTTAGGTTAATTGTCAAATTCTAGGAGAGGTAACTATATCCTTCATTATCCAGTCTGTGTATAATGCCAAAGTTCAGGGTTTACCTCAAGTCCTTATTCAAGTAGTCTTTGAGACTGGATCATCTCAGCTAGTCATCTCAAAATTGCTCCGAGCACCTTGTAGTTCAAAGCTGATCTATGGATGATGTTTGTCAGCTTAATGATATTATTATTGTCCAAGTGGAATTGTTGTTGTTGTGGGGCCCCATCTTCTTTCTGGAGACTTCAGTTGATGTTATGCCTGGCCATGATTTCCTGCAGAAAACTGATAAGAGACTCGAACACAAAAACATATATATGCAGCTAGCCTTTTTTCTAGAATTAGTTAGTACTCTATGTGACCATTCATATCTTAACAAAGTTTAAAATGTATATATATATTAATCTTGTAAATTTTGATATAAAATTTATACTTTGAGAAAAGTTTAAAGAATCAGAATAGAATCAAAGAGTTGAGATTAGTAATAGAATAGTCCCTTAAATAATTTTGCTTTTGTCCTGTACCATAGCAGAAGATGGCTCTTATTCTGGCATGATACAGGGAGTTTGCATTTACCTTTTAACAACATGCTTGAGTTTAAAGAAGGAGAGAGCCATTCTCCAACTCCAAAATCAGCTTTAAATTTTAATTGAACTGGGACTATTAGAAAACCAATAGTGTTAAATCTTTAGAGAAAAGCAGAAACAAACATTTAGGAAGACATAAAAAATTTTTTAGATAATATATACCCATACACCGTTTCACTCTGTTTCTTGGGATAGATGATTTGTCACTTTTCTTCAGTTGTCTCATTTGTCCAGTGTTCTTCAGATTCCTTAACCTTCATTCTCCTAAAAGACAAAAACAAAAACCTTTCCCCAAGACTAATTTTGGGGATGTTTCCTTTTGACAAGTTATTATCTGATTAAATGAAAAGGCATGTGTTATTGATACAAGTTAGTTTAAATTGGATGTTCATGCTGGTTGATGAACTATCACCTCCTCAATTAAGAGGTCTCTCTTGTTCAAATCGAACCTTTATCAATTTTGACGGTACCCACAGCTTATCTTCTGTAGAAACAAAAGCAAAACCTCGTCCCCAATGTAATACATACCCTGGTTTCCATTCTGAGGTCAGCACATCCTTAAAGTATATAGGCTGATTTAATTCTGTAGTTTTTTCTATTATCCAATGTCTCTCTGCAGCTGTTGTTCCTTTCTCATTGGCATTCAGAAAATTCAAAGTTAGAAGAGCATTATGCAGTCTATTTCTGGGGATTTTTGTTACCCATTTCTGTTTATTTAGCATATCCTTTAGAGTTCTGTTTGATCTTTCTATAACTGCTTGACCTGTAGGATTATGTGGTATGCCTGTAATATGCTTTATATTGTAATAAGCAAAAAACTGTTTCATTTTAACAGAGACATATGATGGAGCATTGTCAGTTTTGATTTGTGCAGGTATACCCATGATGGCCATAACTTCTAGCAAATGAGTGATTACAGAATCAGCTTTTTCAGAACTCAAAGCAGTTGCCCATTGAAATCCTGAATAAGTATCGATAGTGTGGTGTACATATTTCAATTTTCCAAATTCTACAAAGTGAAACACGTCCATCTGCCAGATTTCATTTCTCTGAGTACCCTTTGGGTTACATCCTGCTGGTAATGGCGTTTGATTGTAGAAGGAACAAGTAGGACATTTCTTTACTATTTCTTTGGCTTGTTGCCAGGTTATGGAAAAATCCTTTTTTAAACCTTTACTATTGACGTGATGTTTTTTATGAAATTCTGAGGCCTCCAGCACATTTCCTATCAATAATTTATCAATCTCATCATTGCCTTGTGCTAGAGGGCCTGGCAGACCAGTATGGGATCGAATGTGAGTTATATATAAAGGATGATTCCTTTTCCTGATTGTATCTTGTAATTGAATAAATAGTGAAGTTAATTCTGAAGCATCAGGGATAAATTCTGCAGTCTCAATATGTAACACCACTCTTTCAGCATACTGAGAGTCAGTTACTATGTTGAGAGGTTCTGAAAAATCCATTAATACCAACAGAATAGCATACAATTCTGATTTTTGAACTGAATTATACGGACTTTGAACCACTTTACTTAAATTTTCTGATTTGTAACCTGCCTTTCCTTCTTTGTTGGCATCTGTATAAAATGTACGAACTCCAGATATGGGTTTTTGCCATACAATTCGAGGCAAGATCCATTCAGCTCTCTTTATAAGATCAATTCTATTGCTTTTGGGATATTTGCTGTTAATTTTTCCCAAAAAATTACTGCAAGCTCTTTGCCAAGGTTCACTTTCTGCCCATAATTTTTCAATGTCCTCCTTAGTTAATGGTACGACAATTTCTGCTGGGTCTATGCCTGCTAATTGACAAAGTCTCAGTTTTCCTTTGTAAATCAAGTCAGAGATTTTTTCCACATAAGTTTTTAATTTTTTATTTGGTTTATTTGGTAAAAATATCCATTCCAATATAATATCTTCCCTCTGCATTAATATTCCAGTAGGAGAACGCCTAGAAGGTAAGATAACCAAAATGCAATCCTGCTTTGGATCAATACGATTCACGTGTCCTTCATGCACTTTCTTTTCTACCAAGGCTAATTCTTTCTCAGCTTCAGGTGATAATTCTCTTGGACTATTTAAGTCCTTGTCACCTTATAAGGTTTTGAACAAATTAGTCAGTTCATCATTTTTTACCCCAACAATAGTTCGTAGATGAGAAATATCTCCAAATAATCTTTGAAAGTCATTAATAGTCTGTAGTCTATCTCTCCAAATTTGCACCTTTTGGGGTCTAATTTTTTGTAGCTCTATTTTATATCCTAAATAATTAATAGAATCTCCTCTTTGTATCTTTTCAGGAGCAATTTGTAATCCCCAGCAAGGCAAAATTTTCTTTACTTCTTCAAACATTATTTCTAAAGTATCTGCATTTGAGTCAGCTAGTAAAATATCGTCCATATAATGATAAATTATAGATTTAGGAAATTTTTTACGTATCACTTCCAATGGCTGTTGTACAAAATATTGGCACAGAGTTGGGCTATTCAACATTCCCTGAGGGAGGACCCTCCATTGAAATCTTTTAACCGGTTGAGAATTATTATAAGTAGGCACTGTAAAAGCAAATCTTTCTTTGTCTTTTTCTTGTAAGGGTATTGAAAAGAAACAGTCTTTTAAATCAATAACTATGAGAGGCCATCCTTTTGGTAACAGAGTAGGCAAAGGCATCCCAGATTGTAGAGAACCCATTGGCTGAATTACTTTGTTAATTGCCCTAAGGTCTGTTACCATTCTCCATTTACCAGATTTCTTTTTAATAACAAATACAGGAGAATTCCAAGGGCTGGTTGATTCTTCAATATGCTGAGCATTTAACTGTTCTTCTACCAGCTCTTCTAAAGCCTGGAGTTTCTCTGTTGTTAAAGGCCATTGCTGGACCCATACAGGCTTGTCTGTTAACCATTTTAAAGGTAGAGCTGTTGGTGTCTTTGGAAGATCATCAGTTATTGTGCCCTGTTCTTGTATAATATGGATGGCTGGTGACCACTCATTAGAACAATATCTTCTAATATTTCTCTCAGTAACATGTGCTAGTTTATGATTTGTTTCTGAGATTGGAGGGATGTTAATCTGAGTATTCCATTGTTGCAACAAGTCTCGACCCCACAGGTTCATAGTTATGTTAGCCACATATGGTTTTAATTTTCCTCTCTGTCCTTTTGGACCTATACATTCGAGCCATCTTGCACTCTGTTTCACCTGAGATAATGTCCCAATTCCTAACAGTTGAACGTTTACCTCCTGAAGAGGCCAAGTTGGATGCCAAAATTCTGGTGCAATTATGGTAACGTCCGCACCTGTGTCTACCAGACCAGACAACAAAACACCATTTATTTTTATTGTTAATTTTGGTCTTTGTTCATTAATAGAAGTTTGCCAAAAAATTTTCTTTATGTTTTCTCCTGAATTTTCTATTCTCTCTGTTTCATCATCCTGACCAGCATGATTTATTCCAATAGGCATTTGGTTATTTAATCGCTCTCCAGAGCAGGCATTTCCTCTATGGCTGCAGGAAAGGTTTGAACTGGATTTGCACTGGGGGCCTGCCTGAGGCCCCTCTGGGAGTTTCCCGAAGACTGAGGCAAAGGATTACCCTGTCTGTCCTTTGTTGATCTACATTCGTTGGTCCAGTGTTTTCCCTTACCACACCTTCTGCATACTCCAGAAGGAAGGGGCATTCTGTTGCCATTGTTCCTTGAAGAAACATTGTTTCTGGGAATGACCTGTCTACAGTCCCTTTTCAAATGTCCTTGCTTTCCACATCCAAAACATCTAACACTCCTCAAACCTTTTGAAATTACTTCTCCTACCCATGTATCATCATGCTCATCAGCTTCAACATTAATTGTTTCTCTAATCCAATCTTCCATAGGTGCAGATCTTGCCCTTAATGGCCTGATTATTCTTTTGCATGCTGCATTCGCATTCTCAAAGGCCAAAGATTCAATTATTGCCTTACTAGCTTCTGAATCCGAGACCATTCTCTTTACTGCTGAAGCCAGTCTTTGTAAAAAATCTGTAAAAGACTCTTTTGGGCCTTGCATCACCTTTGTAAATGACTCAGATTTTTTTCCTGGTTCCTCAACTCTGTCCCATGCATTCAAGGCTGCCGTTCGACATAAAATTAGGGTTTGGACATCATATAAACATTGTGTTTGTGCTGAAGCATATTGGCCTTCGCCCATAAGCTGATCCTGGCAAACTTGTATTCCTTTATCCCTCCATTGTTTTTCTATGTTTTTAGCCTCCTCCTTAAACCAAGTCAGAAATTGAAGTCTCTGGCTGGGTTCCAGAACACCTTGTGCAAGGTCCCGCCAGTCCTGTGGTACTATCCTATTATATGTTGACCAAGTGTTTAACATTTGCTTTACATATGGGGAATGCATGCCATAAGATACTATTGCCTCCTTAAACCTTTTTAAATCCAACATTTCAATTGGAGCCCAAGTATTTTGTGTAGCCATTTGATCAGGCATCTGCTGTACGGTTACAGGATAAATTAAGGGTGACTGTGTGAAAACAGGCTTTCTTTCTGCAACCTTATGATCCCGACTTGAAACAACTTCACTGTTAATTTCTTCTGTCTGAATTTTTACAGGTTTAACAAGTTCTTCTAAAGCTGTTATCCTGGCACTTAAATTGACTATCTTTTTAAATATTAAAATGTGGATTATTATAGTGATAAGGTGCATAATTCCACCAATACTAATATTATGTAGTTGTTCCATTGCCAGACTACCTAAAATTTCGAACAAAAACCAATTTTCTTCCAATGTACACATAAAACCCATTTGCTTTTTAATGTGGAAAAAAATTCTCTTTTAGATATTTTCCTTTAAAATATCTGATATATTATGACTTACCAAATCTGCGTAGAACAGTAGATATCCGAGGGGATTTTCAAAGCAGCCACCTAGTGTCCCAGGTGTAAATCCAGAGAGAGAGAGAGAGAGAAAGAGAGAGAGAGAGAGGAAAGAGAGAACGCACAAGAAAACGTAGCCGGCTAAAGCTTAAATGCAGCCATTTGTTCCCTCTTGTGCCGAGTCAAGGCTTGGGTCTGGCTTCCTTAAGCTCCGACCACGTGCGTTGGCTTTACAGGCAGGGCCCTGTTCAGCAGGGCAGGTCTGAGTTGTTTGTAGCACCGGCTTTAGGCAAGCTGCTCACAGACCTAGGCCCGGGCTAGAAGTTGCTACCCGGACTAGGACGCCGGCAGCTCGGACTAAGACACCGGCCGCTTCCTGCCACTTCCTCCGCCGCCTGCCACCGCCTGCCGCCCTTGCGGGAAAGCGGACCTGCCGTCAAGCCAAGCAGTTTTTAATGGATTCTTGTCACGTTGGGCGCCAGATGTAGATGTAACCAACCGTCTTATTAAATAATAAACACAGAAACAATGTAAAAGAGAAAGCCGAGAAGTCAGAGCTCAGAGCTAAAATCTCACCCTTCCTCCTGCTGTCCCAGCTTCGCGAAAAGAGACCTACTTCCTGTCGGTTCGTTTTTTTATAGTATGTTGTTCTGCCTTCTCATTGGTTGTAAACCCAAACACATGACTGCCTCGTCACTGTCTGAATGTACAGCCCCCTAGGTCTTAAAGGCATATGTCTCCAATGCTGACTGTATCCCTGAACACACAGAGATCTTATGGGATTAAAGGCACGTGCCACCACCGCCACACTCTTGCTATGGCTCTAATAGCTCTGACTCCCAGACAACTTTATTTATTAACATACAATCAAAATAATAATTCAGTACAATTAGATTACCACCACAAGTGTTTAAAAAGGCTGTTTAAGTTCTCTACTCTACCACAGGGTCTCTTAAAGGAGCCGTTTCCATTTTTTGTTTGTTTAAGCTTTTTCAGGGCCTACAGAAATTTGAACCTCAAATTGGTATGTCAAACTGTTGTTGGTTGCTTTTTTACTTTTTGTCTCTTTGCTCTTTGGGGCCCACCACCCAGCTCCCAAATAAATACACAGAGACTTATTATTACTTATGAATGCTTGGTCTTAGCTCAGCTTGTTTTTAGCCAGCTTTCCTTAATTCAATTATCCTATCCATCTTTTGCCTCTGGGCTTTTACATTTCCATAATTTCTATATATCTTTTCTTTCCTTCTTATTCTGTATCTGGCTGAATGGCTGGGTAGCTGGCCCCTGGCATCCTCCTCTCCTTCTCCTTTGGCTCCTCCCATTTATTCTGTCTGCCTGCCTATCCTTTCTTCTGCCTTGCTATTGGGCATTCAGCTCTTTATTAGACCAATCAGGTGTTTTAGACAGGCAAAGTAACACAGCTTCGCAAAATTAAACAAATGCAACATAAAAGAATGCAATACATCTTTTGCATCATTAAACAAATGTTCCACAGCATAAACAAATGCAACACATCTAAAACTAATATCCCACAACAGCGTAGTTCCAGGACAGCCAGGACTATATAGAGTAAATCTGTCTCAAAATAAAATGGTTGGGTACTGGAGCAATGGCACAAAAATTCAGCGACTCGCTTCTCTTGCAGAGGACCCAGTTTCATTTCCCAGCACCCACATAGAAGTTCACAACTGCTTTAACTCCAATTCCAGGGGATCCAATGTCCTTTCTGGACTCTTTGTGCTCCTTTATGCACAAGGCAAACATAAACTCATACAAGTACATACACATAAAAATAAATGTCTCTTATTCCTTGTTCTCCCTCTCTGTTCTTGATTTAGCTGGGATCTCCTGCTGAGGAACCCCCAACTGGATCAGGCCCTCTGGATAAGTGAGACAGTTGATTAGCTTGATCTGTTTGGGTGGCATCCAGGCAGTGGGACCAGGACCTGTCCTCAGTGCATGAGCTGGCTGTTTGGAACCTGAGGCTTGTACAGGGACACTTGGCTCAGCCTGGGAAGAGGGGACTGGACCTGCCTGGACTGAATAATACCAGGTTGAACTCAATCCCCAGGGAAGTCTTTGCCCTGGAGGAGATGGGAAGGGGGGACGCTAAGGGAAAGGCGAGGGGGGGCCCTAAGGGGAAGGCGGGGGCGGGGGGCAGGAGGGAGGAGAACAAGGGAATCTGTGGCTGATATGTAAAATTAAATTCAATTATAAAATAAAATAAAAATTAAAAAAGAATGTATTGAGAAAGAAAAAATGTCTTTTTATAAAGCACAATTTTGAGAAGTAAATAAAACAAAGACCATGAATAGAAGTTCAGTGATATCTAGTTGATTTGACTTTTAATTTCTAACCAAATAGTTCAAGATACCTATATAAAAAGTCTTTCATATTTCATATCATCTTGGTTACCTTATGAGCAAATATTTATTTTCCTAGAATATGATCAATTTTAAATTCCATTTAAACTCCATTCCTACAACTCCATACCAAAAAGTTAGTTCATAAAGTTAAAATAATAGCATTTGCATTGAGTAGTCACTTAATCATAAAAAAATTTCTTAAGTATGTCATAATATATTCTCATGCATTTCTTAGGTGAAATAGACACTTATTTTGTATAAGTCACCCTCTCATACAATTACTTTCTTATTAAGGCATTGTTACCCCATGGATCTTGCTTGTAATAGTAAACATAGAACAATATTATTATCCGTTATTCAAAGGAATGGAAGAATGAGCAGGAAAACACACAATTGCTAGAAGACAGCTTACTCCAGCTAGTTAGTAAAATGAAATGCTGTCCATCTAACTTCAATCTGAATCCAAACAGAAAAGCAAATAAAAGACAATCATTCACAAGGATAAATTAACAAAGAAATCACAGGGGAATCAAGCTTTATAACTGCCCACTTCCTCTGTAAATAAGAATTAACTGAATTTTGTTTCATTTTAATTCTGTCTCTCTTGTATACTACAAGGTTGATAGTTCAGTTACTTCAGTGTATATTTTTTCCAAAGTTTACCCCCTACACAATAGCAAAAACCAGGCACATAAATTCTGTATTGTTTCCAACCTTTATAAATTATTAACAACAACCTTATAATTTTTATACACAAACTTTTGTTATCAGTAATTCATGAGGCATCACAAGGATCTCCTGTTTTCAGCTATTGAAGCTATATTTCACTATTCAACCCTCACCTAAATGACTTTTTTCATTAAGAATATGCACATCGGCTGCTGTTTCAAATGTCTCCTTTTAATTTCCGTATCACTTGTGTTGGAAAGTAAATCTCTCCTAGGTTTCTCGGTGCCACTGTGAAGCCTGTACCCTGTAGAGATTCTTTACATGTCATGAAAATTAGCCTAGATCCATTTACAAAGTCAATTACATTGAGTCTGAGATGGAAAACAAAAGGAAAGTCTTCCAGCCTGGAATACATCCCTAGGTTTAGTTTCAAGGGTGTCAAGAAGAAAATGTCACTGTTTCTAGCAAAATTTTTGCTTCCTTAAAAAAACCTAGGAAAAGCCGGGTGGTGGTGGCACACGCCTTTAATCCCAGTACTCAGGAGGCAGAGCCAGGCGGATCTCTGTGAGTTCGAGGCCAGCCTGGGCTACCAAGTGAGTTCCAGGAAAGGCGCAAAGCTACACAGAGAAACCCTGTCTCGGAAAAAAAAAAAAAAAAAAAAAAAAAAAAAGGAAACCAGATAAGACATATAGCACCATAAAAGTGAAATCCAAGAGGTTTCCTTTCTCTACTCAAAGGAATGGTCACTTTTTTTTATATCTTTCTTGAGACAGAAGTGTAGTGATACATTGTGTATCCTAATAAACCTGTCTGGGAATTAGAGGACAGAGCCAGCCACTAGATTAGACATAGAGACCAGACAGTGGTGGCACATACCCTTAATCCTATCACTTGGGAGGCAGAGATCAGTCTGGATCTCTGTGAGTTCAAGGCCACACTGGAAACAGAGCCAGACAGTGGTAGCAACACACATTTAATCCCAGTACTGGGAAGCACACAAGTCTTTAATCCCAGAAAGTGATGTCTGGGCAGAGAAAGATATATAAAGCATGAGGATCTAGGAACTAAGCAGCAGTTCAGCTGAGACCCTCCGGGGTGAGGACTCAGAGGCTTTCAGTCTAAAGAGTTGTGGAAACAGATTCAGCCAAGGAATTGGCAAGGTGAGTCTGGCTGTGGCTTGTTCTGCTTCTCTGATCTTTCAGCTTTCACCCCAATATCTGGCTCCAGATTTTTTTTATTAATAAGACCATTTAGCAATTAGTGTTACACAGAAGGGGATTGGCTAGTAACTCTATAGTACTAACACATGATGGAAGGACCTCATTTGGGTATGAAGAAAAACTACCAATTCTTATTGCAGGGTAAGTGGTAAGGTGGGGAGAAACTGAGCAACTAATCACTTACTGTGAGGATATTAATAAGGGACCTAAATGATTCAGAACACCTCATGGGCACATTCCAGGTAAAATTAACAAAGAAACATTTTTAAAAATATCTCAACCTTATAAAAGTTTTTATTAGTATATATTAATGATATATGATAAAGGATTTCATTATGACATTTCATATGTCTATATTATGCACTATCATACTCACACTATGACCCTCTCTTGTGCCCCCTCACACCTACTTCTCCTCTTTCTCTTCCCCACTAGCTCTTGTCCTACTGTCATGACTTCTTTTTGTTTCTTTAGTTAACCCAGTGAGTTGAACTAAGGTTGCTTATAGGACTGAAAATGAGAGATTATGCATCGGGACATGGGCAATTTACAAGTGGTTACACCACTGAAGAAAACGTCTATCCCTCCTCCGACATCCCATTAACTATAGATTCTTAGAGATGGATTCTCATGAGGCCCTCTCCACTTTTTGACAGAGCTTTACGACCAAATTATCTGAAGGTCTTATTCAAGAAAATCATAGCTGCTCAGAGTTCAAGATCATAGTAACCTTGCTATGCCCCCAAGACTGAATTTCACAACACTCCACCCCTTCCTCCACCTCTTAGATTTACTTTGCCCCTCCTTACATTTCTCTGAGCTTTGAAGGTGATGATATAGAGGCCATATTTAGGTCAAGCATTCAACAGTCACTCATTCTCAGTAATTTGGTCAATCATAAGCCTCTGCATACCTAAGAGTCATTGCAAAAAGAAGCTTCCTTGAGCAAAACTGACAGCAGCAATAATCTAATGCCATAAAAATGGCCATTTAGAAGCTAATTTGACAGGAACACCATGCTCATAATATATCTTCATTTTTGTTTGGTCATTTTCACCTATCTTCTAATTTGGTAATTATATACAGACATATCTTACTCTGAATATAACTTTCTTCCTTCCAAGTACATAAAACATCGGATGCGGAAGAATACAAGCTTCTGTCATACACACAACATTATCAATTGATGAATATTTGTCCAATGAGTAAGACTAAATGAGGAATTAACCACGATTACCCAAATTTGGGTAATGTAGAGTGCTAACAAATGTCAAGACATTATTTTGACACCTGTAAGCCAAAACATTGTATAGCTCTGGAGTAGTTATTACTGTATGTGTCATGCTGACACACTATGGTACATGTAAAGTAGATATAGGTAAGACGATGTGAATTAGGCTAAGATGATGGGTGTGGTATAAGATTATGTGGGATAGAATACAATACAGTGTGTAATGCAATACCACAGGACCTAGTTTTCCCAGCTAAACATTTCTGGGACCTCACGAAAAGCACTTCAAATGAGACACAGTTGTCTTCTTGAGGATACACAAATACCCTCCTCCCATTTTCCTAAAATCATTTATCTTTTCTTATCATTAAAATAAGTTTTCCAACACACATCTTGTCTGCAAGGAAGCATATCTTTAACTGTGGGCACATCTGTTTCCTGTACTAGTTGTTTATTCCTAAATCAGCAATTTAAATTTTTTAAAAAGCACTTAAAGTTTTATTTAGTCTTTTAATGTATTATTAATTTTTGTCTTCTATAGTGCATTAATGGTTGAAAGAGTTTTGTTGCATTCTGTTCTGTTTTATTTTTCTTTGGCATCAAGACTGTCAAACAAGAAAGGGCCGAGTGTACCAGGCAGAGGGATCAGCCCAAAGGCTCTGAGGAATGACACAGAAACTGAGCTACAAGAAGTAAGGAGAGAATAAAGCCAGACATGGCTGAAAAGGTCAGTTCAGCCCATCACACCACGGCTGCTCGGTCCAATAAAGCCTGAGTGAGGAGAACAGGGTGGGGGAGTCACTTAGCACTTTTGTTTTAAAAACCTTTTTATTCAAAAATAAATTGAAACTGAAAGTTGCAAAAATGATACACTCAGTTTCCTTTATTTGGGTTGTATTGCTTGCTAGTATTTTGTCATGCTTATTATATTTTCCTGAACTAGCTAGAAGCTTACCTAAGTCCTTCTCTTATCACCCCAAAATCTGTTAGCCATGTCAGGTAACATATTCATGAGCTCTGTGGAACGTACATCTTTGAGAAAGGCATGATTCTGCCTGCATGGAGCAATAGTCTTGTCACATAGCACCTTAATGGCTTTGTATGTGTTGCACAGTGCCCTTAAGTCAGCCTGGGCCTTTCTTACCTGATTCCTGATTTAAAAAAAAAAAAAAAAAAATGGCTATTTTCCTACTAGACATAACGTGGTGATATTGTGTCCCCCACAATGTTGTGTACCCTAATAAACTTATTTGGGGTCAGAAAACAGAACAGCCACTGGATAAACATAGAGGCCAGAAAATGGTGGCACACATGCCTTTAATCCTAGCATTTCTGGATGCAGGGATCCATCTGAATCTCTGTGAGTTCTAAGCCACACTGGAAACAGCCAGGCATGGTGACACATGTCTTTAATACCAGGAAGTGGTGGCAGGAAACAGAATGGCATATAAGGAATGAGGACCAGAAACTATAGCCTGGTTAAACTTTTAGGCTTCTGAGCAGGAGTTCAGCTGAGATCCATTTGGATGAGGACACAGAGGCTTCCAGTTTGAGGAAATGAGATCAGCTGAGGAATTAGCGAGGTAAGGTTAGCTGTGGCTGGTTCTGTTTCTCTGATCTTTCAGAATTCACCCCAATACCTGGCTCCAGGTTTGTTTCTGTTAAGACCTTTTAAGATTTGTGCTACAACACACAGTGATGTCCCAGCATGGATCTATTTCACAGGGCTGGTATTGGGAATAGCTCATCCATTGCAGTGGTTTCATTGAGTATAAGATGGTCCACTTTTGTTGCCTTTACAGCATAGCTTTATGTTACTGAAAAAAAATCTATGCATATAAGACAACTGACTCTACTTCCATCCAACCCTAGCCTCCCACCATCTTTACCAACCATTAGGTGACCCCTTGTGTTTGGTGTCACTTTGTGAGGGACAGGAATATGAGAAATTGGTACCATGATGATCTTGTTTACTCTGCATAAACAACAGAGGAAAAGAACTCTCTGTATACAGCTGGACCAAATCAAAAGAACCATAGAAAACCTTTGCAGCAGCTGCCATGCTAAAACTTCTAATCTTGGTGGCCACCAAGTTGATGATTAAAGACCTATCAGACTGCTTGATATCCAGTAATATCCTGTGTGGCCTTGATTTCTCTACTCAACTTCCAACTCATCTTCATGCATTGAATTTACCTGCTTTGTCTCTTTAAAATTCATTTACTTTTCTTTCTTCACAGACTTGAAGTTTTTGTCATACAAGTGTTTTATTTGCTTGGTTAGGATTACCCCAAGATATTTTACATTGTTTGCAGATATTGTGAAGGGTATTGTTTCCATGATTTCTTTTTCAGCCCACTTTTCATTTGTGTATAGGAGAGCTATTGATTGTTTTCAGTTAGTCTTGAATACAGCCACTTCGCTGAAGGTATTTATCAGTGGTAGGGGTTCATTTTTAGAGTTTATGGGGTCACTTAATGTATACTATCATATCATCTGCAAATTACAATTATTTTGACTTCTTTCCAATTTGTGTCCTCTTGATCTCCTTTAGTTGTCTTATTACTCTAGCTAGAACTTCAAGTATTATATTGAATAGATATGAAGAGAGCAGACAGCTTTATCTTGTTCCTGATTTTAGTGGAATTGCTTTGAGTTTCTCTCCATTTAATTTGATGTTGGCTATAAGCTTTCTATAAGTTGCCTTTGTTATATTTAGGTATGTTCCATGTATCTCTAATCTCTCCAATATGTTTGTCATGAAGGTGTGTTTAGTTTTGTCAAAGGCTTCCTGGCATCTAATGAGGTAATCATGTGGGTTCTTTTCTTTCAGTTTGTTTATATGGTGGATTGCATTGACTGATTTCCCTATGCTGAATCACACCAGTGTCTCTGGAATGAAGCTTGCTTGATCATGGTGGATGATCTTGTTGATGTGTTCTTAGATTTGATTTTCTGAGTATTGTGTATTTTTGCATCTATGTTCATAAGGGAAAGTGGTCTATAATTCTCTTTCTTGAATCTTTGTGTGGTTTGGATTTCCAGGTAATTGTGGCCACATAAAATTAATTTGATAATATTCCTTCTGTTTCTATATTGTGGAATAATTTGAGGAGTATTGGCATTAACTCTTCTAAGTTGGAAGAAGGAAATTAAATTATCAGAAAATGAAAAGATCTCCCCTGCTCATGGATCAGTAGAATTAATATAGTAAAAATGATCATTCAACCGGAGGCAATCTATAGATTTAATGGAACCCCCATCAAAATTCCAATTCTTTACAGACCTTGGAAGTGTTCTGTTTCATATGGAAAAAAACAGGATAGACAAAGCAATCCTGATCAATAAAAGAACTTCCAGAGGTATCATGATCCCTGATTTCAAGCTCTAGTACAAAGCTATGGAAATAAATACTGCATGGGATTGGCATAAAAACAGATATGTGATCAATGGAATGATCAAAGACCCAGACATAAATCCACATACCTATAGAAACCTGATTTTGATCAAAGATGCCAAAGTGATACAGTGGAAAAAAGAAAGTATCTTCAACAGTGTTGGTCTAACTGGATGTCTGCATGCAGAGGAATACAAATAGATACATATTTATGAGCCTGCAAAACTAAAGTCCTTGTGGATTGAAGACCTCAACATAAAACCAGATACACTGAACCTAATAGAGGAGAAAATGGGGAATAGCCTTGACTGCATTGGCACTGGAGACAACTTCTTAAACAGAACACTGATAGAGCAGGCACTAAGACTGACATTTATAAATGGAACCTCATGAAACTGAAGCTACTGTGAGTCAAAGGACACTATCAGTAAAACAAAACAGCAGCCTATAGAATGGGAAAAGTTTTTCAACAACTCTACATCTAATAAATTGTTAATATAAAAACATATATAAAGATCTGAAGAAACTAGACACAAACAAACCAAATAATCCAATTTAAAAAATAGGGTAAAGATCTAAGCAAAGAACTCTCAACAGATGAATCTCAAATGGCTAACAAACACTTAAAGAAATACTCACCATCCTTAGCCATTAGGAAAATGCAAATCAAAATGATTTTGAGATTCCATCTTAACAACCTGTCAGAATGGCTAAGATCAATAACACAAGTGATAGCTCATGCTGTAGAGGATGTAGAGCAAGGGAAACACTCCTCCATTGTTGGTGGGAGTGCAAACTTGTACAGCCACTAAGGAAATCAATAATGCAGTTCCTCAGAAAATTGGGAATCAATTTACCACAAGACCCAGCTAAACTACTCTTGGGAATATACCCAAAAGATGCTCCATCCTACCGCAAGGACACTTGCTCAACTATGTTCATAGCAACTTTATTCATAATAGCAAGAAACTGTAAACAACCTAGGTGTCCCTCAACCAAAGAACGGATAAAGAAAATGTGGTACATTTACACAATGGTATATTACTCATTTGTTAAAAACAATGACATCATGAAATTTGCAGGCAAATGGATAGAACTAGAAAAAAATCATTATGAGCAAGGCAACCCAGACACAAAGAGACAAACATGATATATACTCACTTATAAGTGGATATTAGCTGTTAAGTAAAGGATAATCATACTACAATCCACAGATCCAGAGAGACTAAATAACATGGATGGCCTAAGGAGGGATGCATCGGTCTCCCTGGGAAGGGGAAATAGAACAGATCATGCAGGTGTACAGTGGGGGAGGGGTGGAGAGTTGGGTCAGATGTGAATACAAAGAACCAGGTGGGGGAGGGAGGAATGAAGGGAGAGAGTAAGGGGAAAGATGGTTAGAATTGGGGTGGGGGTCATTTGAGGACCAATATGGAAACCTAATGCAGTGGAAACTTCCTTTAACCTATAAGAGTGACCCTAGGGAGGACTATTAGTAATGGGGGATAAGAAGCCTGAACCAGCCATCTTCTGTAACCAGGCAAGCATGCAGTGGTAGGACTGGGACACCAACCCAGCCACAAAACCTTCAATCCACAACCTGTCCTGCCGGAAAGATGTGCTGGGGCAATGGTAGTTCAGAGCTTGTGGGAGTGGCCAACCAATCACTGGTCTAACTTGAGACCAGTGCTACTAAAAGGAGCCCATGCCAGACACTGCCTGAATGGCCAGGAACCAGAAGCTGGATGGCGCAGAGTCCTAGGGTAGAACCAAACACTATTGCCCCGTGAAAAGTCAATGAAATTATTCCTAGTGATATTCTGTAATACTCACAGATCCATACCTACCCCAATCATCATCAGTGAGGCTTCCTCTGGCAGCTGATGGGAACAGATACAGAGACCCACAGCTAAAACTGGGCAGAGCTCAAGGAACCCTGCAGATGCCATGTGTTCCCTCTGGCTCTTATAATCTTCTGCCTCTTCTTCCTCAAGGATCTCTGAGCCTTGTAAGGAAGAGATTTTTAACTTATTATATTACTACTGGAGTTTACTGTTTCCTCATACTGAGAGTCAGGTGATATCAACTGAAGTGGTAAAGAAATGACGTGTTACTACATTTCACTAGTGTCTCAATGTTGGGAATTGCTAGAGATGCAAATTTGGACCACTAAATTGAATAAGTACCCACTAGGTTTCTATGACGTTATTTTTTTCCTTTTACAATCAATGCTTCTATGGAAAAATGCCTTGATTTTCTGTAAATGAGCTGCTCAAATGAAACCCACCGACCCCAACCAGGGAAGCAAGTAGACTAACTGCAGATCTTCACATCTCTCAACTCTCCTCCAAATACAATCTGCTACCTAAATCCCCAACTCTGTAACCGATCACCTGCTGCAACTTCCCCTTTCTCGATGCCCCCATCTCCAGGAGATCAAATAGACCTCCTGTATTCTTCCTTCCTTTCACTCATGTCTTTATCTGAGGCCCCAACACCTGCAGATATTCCAAGAGAACAAAGAGGCCACATGGCCATGGAACAAGGTAGGCTAACTGCTGATTCTCACTATCCTCCTCTCCTCCAAATCTAAACCCAGTATCAACTCTAGCTCTACAGCCTACTACTTGTTGTAGCCACTCCTCACACTCAGCTTCTGTCCCCAGGAAATTAATCAGACACTGGTGGAACACCCTGCATTCCTTCCCCATGCTGACCCCCTCATATCCCCTTCTAGCCCATCCTCATTCCTAAGTGGCAACTCCCAATACCTAGAAACACATTTTACCTAGAATACCCAGTGGTGGTTACACCTAGGAAGATCCCAGACGAATTAAATAACAAGCAACACACAGCTACGACACTTTCCTAAGAACCAGAAAAGGCAGCGGAGACCAAGCAACAAAACATCTACTCAACAAAGACAAAACCAGATATTAGTACTTAGAATTACAATCTTCTCAACCCTAGATGCCTAGATGACAGTGTAAAAACAAAATAAATAGCAACCTTGGCAATATGTCTCAACTAGAGCACAGCATGCTACCACAGCAGGCCCTATGTATTGCAACACAGGTGAAGCATAAGACAAAGATCTGAAAATGACTATTATAAATATGATAGAGGTGTGTAAAAGGGAAATGAATATATCACTTAAAGTAATCAATGAAAATTCAAACAAAAAGGAAATGGAAAGAAAAAGAAAAACAGTTCAAGACCTGAAAGTAGGAATAGAATCAGTAAAAAAGAACCCAAACGGAGGAAAATCTGAAAATGAAAACTTTAAGAACTCTAACAGGAACCACAGAGGCAAGCCTCAGTAACCAAATACAAGAGATGGAACAGAGAGTCACAGGTACGGAAAACATAAGAGAAATGGAATCCTCAGTCAAAACATTTGTTTCTTTTTTATTTAATATTTTTATTTTATAATTAATTTAATTTCACAGATAAGCCATGGATTCCTCTGTCCTCACTCCTCCCACCCCCAACCCTCTCCCCAACTCACCCCCCATTCCCACCTCCTCCAAGGCAAGGTCTCCCCTGGGAAGTCAGCCCAGCCTGGTAGACTCAGCCAAGGCAGGTCCAGTCTCCTCCTCCCTACACCAAGGCTGAGCAAAGTATCCCAGCATAGGCCCCAGAATGGCTAGAAAACATATTTACTAAAATAATAGAAGATAGTTTCTATAACCTAAAGAAGTACCTATAAAGGTAGAAGAAGCATAGAGAACACCAAATAGTCTAAACCAGAAATAAAATTCCCCTGGGCACATAGTAATTTAAACACTAAAATACAGCACAAACAAAGAATATTAAAAGCTTCGAGGGAAAAAGTCCAAGTCACATATAAATGCAAACCTATTAGAATAATATTTGAATTCTCAGTAGAGATTCTAAAGACAGAAGAGCCTGGCAGATGTTCTACAGACTCTAAGTGACCACAGATACCTGCTCAGACTATACTACCTAGAAAAATTTCAAATCACAATAGATGGAGAAAATAAGGCATTCTAAAACCAAATTTAAGCAATATGTATCAACAAATTAAGCTCTACGGAAGGCACCAGAAAGAAAACTCCAGACTAAAGATGTTAGCCTCACCAAGAAAACACAAGCAACAAATAATCTCAAACCAGCACACACCAGCAAATCAAGAGGACACACACACACACACACACACACACACACACACACACACACACACACACAATACACCCACCACAACAACAACAAAATAATAATCAGCAAACACTACCGATTGATATGTCTCATCAATGGTCCTAATTCCCCAGTAAAAGGACAGAAGCTAACAAAATGGATTTAAAAAAGAGGATCCATCCTTCTGCTGCATCCAAGAAATACACCTTAATATCAAGGACAGACCTCAGGGAAAGAAAATGAAAAAAGTTTTTACAACAAAATGGACCAAAGAAGCAAGCTAGCATGTCCATTTTAATATATGAGAAAAATAGACCTCAAAACAAAACTGATTGGAAGAGATAGGAAAGGACACAACATACTCATTCAAGAAAAAAAAAAGCACCAAGAGTACACTGCAATTCTTAACATCTCTGCCACAAAAATAAGGGTACCCATGTTAATAAAAGAAACACTGCTGTAGCTTAAATCACATATTGACCCTCACACATCAATAGTGGGAAACTTCAAACCCAGCTCTTGACAATAGACAGGTCATCCAGACAAAATATAAGCAGAGAAAACCTGGAGATAACTGACATTATAAACCAAATGGACCTAATAGATACTTATAGAACATTTCAGATGAATATACCTTCCTCTAAGCACCTTATAGAACCTTATCCAAAATTGACCACATATGCTAACACAAAGGAAGTCTCAACAGATAAAAGCAAATTGAAATAAGAGCCTGCATCTTATCTGACCACCAGGGATAAAAGATGGACATCAACAGAAATAATAGAGCATTTACAAACTTGTGGAAACTGAACAACTCATTACTGAATGAAAAATTGATATAAAAAATTGTTTTCTAGAATTAAATGAAAATGAATACACAACATACCCAATTTACATGACACAATGAAGACAGTTCTAAGAGGTGAGTTCGTAGCACTAAGTGGCTACATAAAAAATGGAGAAATCTTATACTAATAACCTAACAGCACACCTGAGAGCTCTAGAACCAAAAGAAGAAGAAGATCAAATCATATTCCAAAGTGGTAAATGAAAATAAATAAAGTAGGGGTTGAAATTAATAAAATAGAAGCAATCAGAAAAAAAATGATACAAAGAATCAGTGAAACAAAGAATTGGTTCTTTGAGAAAGTGGATAAAATTCACAATGCCTTCCTTTCCTTCTTATAGTACCTGTAAGCAGATTGTCCTGTTCCAATCATTGCTGGACTAGTCTGCTTGTACAATTTCATCCCATTTGTCTTTGCAATAGTAGTACAGGTTCAATCATAAAAAGAATGGGAAGGCATTAAGCTGAATTGACCTGCATTCTTTGTGGTCTCCTTGGGTTCCTCATTGTATTTCTTTCTTCTTTTTTGATTGCTTATATGTAAGATGCCTCCCTCTACCCATCCATTTCTATCACCTTCTGCTCCAGTAAACTTTAATTTTGTGAAATAGCCATTGAATTTAAGAAACTTTCAAAGATCCCCTCCTTTGCCAAGTTCTGGATCCACCACACTGCATGTTCTTTGTGGTGATTTTGACTGTGTCCTTTACACTCTATTTTCAGTCAATCAGCTTATCCTCCTAGACACCTAGACTTTATGAATGAAGACCCACAGGTATCAACAGTTCCAAGGAGGGCTCTGGTGTCATGCCTGTGATTGATCTTATGTGAACGCCTTGCTATTTAAAGTGACTTTATAGGCAAATGCTGTAGGACCAACTAGAAATCCACATAAGAACTGTAAGTAGAGTCAATGTGATTTTGTTTGTATTTTCAAAAGATCCTTAATTCCCTGAAGGGAATAAATTGCAAAAGTCAATTAAATTGACGAAATGGTTTCTGAGGTGACATAGTCATCAACCCAAAAGAATGCTATGTTCTGATCAAAGGTATTTTACGGAAAATTGAAGAGAATAAATAGAAGATAAATTTACAATTGCAAAGGTTTAATGTGAACAGGCATAAGAACTCCTGCTCATGAACAAAACCTCAAGCTTCTGCTCTCCTCTTGCAGATTTTATATCTTTCTGTTAGTGGTACAATTTCCTACTCACTAAAATAGAAGTCTCTACTGTTCCTTGTTTTCTTAAATATTGATTAAACAAACTATTTTGTGTCTGCTACACACATACCTCAGAATTCCACTTAGCATTATCAGCTCCCATATCCCTTTGTCCCAGTTCATGATGATATATTATACCACTGGCCTGTGTGTCAGTCAGGGCTACTGTTGCTGTTATTAAACATCATGACCAAAAGCAACTTGGGAAGGAAAGATAGGAGTTTATTTTGCTTAAACATCAATATCACAGTTCATCATCAAAGGAAGTCAGGGTAGGAGTCTAGAGGATGAAGACGGTGCAGAGCCCATGGAGGAGTGCCATTGACTGGCTCGCTCCTCATGGTTTATTCAGTCTGCTTTCTTATTGTACCAAGGACCACCAGCCCAGAAATGGCACTCCCCATAGTGGGCTGGCCCCTCCTACATCATTAACTATGAAAATGTCCTACAGACTTCCCTACAGCCCAGTATTATAGAGGCAATTTCTCAACTGAGCTTCCCTCCTCTCAAATGACTGTTGACAGCTTGTATCAAGTTGAAATAAAACTTGCCAGTATCCTGTTTCTTTATTTTCTTCCTTTTCACAAACATAAGGTTCAGATATGTTTTTTTTAAACAACAAAAAGACATACTACACAAGATTTGTCATGACCCATTTCTGACTCTCCTTTTCATATTAATTTCTAATTTCCTAATTCCATGCTAAACAACACTACACCAGACATGCTGCCTTGGCCCCCATATCACCAACATACTTGCTGCACAAGCTTCTGTGCTTTTACAAGACTCAGTACTGCTCTGTCTATCCTGGCTCAACTCATAATTCAAATTCCATTTCAGGATCTATCTCCCTTGGGAAACCTTTGCCTGCTTTTGTAATGAGTACAGCATCCTCTTTCCTCTCTAATCACACAATTTTAAGTGTAACTGTAACAAAACTTTTCACACTGTTCTGGGCAGCTTTATTTGAATTCCCACATCCTCTACCATGTTATCAATGCTGCAAACTTCTCATTACATTCATCTTTGCACTCTCATGAGTCTGGCAAAGTGCCTGGCCTATATTAGGTTCAAAATAAAAATGTAGCAAATGAATGAAGTCATGCTCACTAAATTACAGCTTTGGAGATAATGACAAAGGACAGCTCTAAAAATGTTTCCTAAAGAGCTTCTGCTGCTGGCTTGTATGCATGCATTCGTTATTATTAAGAGGTATTGTGCAATATGGTTTAAAATATTTTGAAACAATTAGAGTTGGGAAATTGGAGCTAAATATTTCAGAATAATGTAGAACAGTTAATGGTGAAATGCTATGGCCAGATGACAGCCATAGGGCAGTCAGCATGAGATGATGCTGTGGAATCCTGGCTTACGGTGTTTATACCACCTTCTCTCAACCTGCCCTGAGCTCCATTTCACAGAGCTGCCCAATTCCATTTTCTACAGGTCAACCTGCATAAACTGCACTTTTACTCTAACCCAGCTCTGCTAAGACAACCTTGCTTAGGAATCTAAGACGCTCTTCAGCATCCAGCACCCTGGCAATCTGGGTGACCTCAAGAGTGGGGCAAAGCTGGCTCCGTGCAGGAACTTGGAAACATTGGATTCTGTGTGTTTTCCTGCAGCTTGAAATTCTGAAGGTCATTATGCACATATTCTGAAAGAATCCCAGCATGACCTAGCAACAGCGGGGTGGCCAATAACAGAAGCACGGGTGAAAATGTACTGACTTTATCTCATGTTCTCTTAGTTGTGTTCCCTGGAAACATCTCCCTCCAAATAAACAGTTGCATACAAACCCCTGCGCTAGTTTATGTTTTCTATTGAAACTATTAAAGAACTGATTTAAAATAGAAAAGCGTTGACCCTGGAAAGCAAGCCCCTCAAGATGGAATTCTATAACTGGTTATATGGAAGTTAGCTGGCTGCTCACAAACCTTAATGCTCAGGAGCCAACGCTAAGCCCTCCGATCCTCAAGATGACAAGTTGGATGAAGCACATTTGAAAGGTAAATGCAGTGAGTGGCAGTAAATCATATGAAGAAAATTTAATTTTAAGGATTGTGGCATTTACTACTTCTTTAAGAGTCTTAGAAAAGAAATTGATAGGTTCAGAGTTAGTCTACCTTCAACTCAAGACAGGCTGTGTAGGTCAAAAAATGTCCATTATGATCTTAAAAGGAACCTTTAACATCTGGAATCCACCACACACACACACCCAAAAAAACTAGGCTGAAAACCATGCCCAGGATTTAATTGGAAAGGTGTCAGAGCAGCAAAGGAGGCTGAATAAATCAGCCTTAGCCTGCTGTGAGCTGACAGGCAAGGGCTGGGTTCCTGAGATGAAACTGTGTTCACAATCACCAAGGAACCTGAGATTCGTGAACCCCAAAAATGCCCGGAGCACTTCAGATGTGCAAACCCAACCCCTCTCCATGAATAGCAGAGGAAATGTCACATGTCTGAAAACCCTGAAACATGCGACCAAAGCCTTACTTCAAGTTGTACAGACTCTAGAGTCACCCATGTGGAATCCCATTATCTCTAGGTAAATAATTGGGTTTGGTTCACAGCACAGTCCAGATAAGGAAATATATTGATTGTTCCAAAGGAAAATGGCAGACACCTTCTATCATGAATAGTTCTTGTCAAGTTGACATAAAACAGACATGCCTGGAAAGAAGGGATCTCAGCTGAGGTAGTGAATGTAACAGACTGGCCTGAGGACATGTCTGTGGGGTATTTTCTTCATTGCTGTGGATGGGGGAGAGCCCAGCAAGTGGTTCTATCCCTGGGCAAGTGGGCCTGGGTTGTAAAAGGAGCCCTGAACAAACCAGAACAAAGCTTAAACAGTGTTCCTCCATGGTCTCTGCTTCAGTTCCTTCCTCCAGGTTCCTGCCTTGAACTCCTTCCCTGGCTTCCCTCGATGGTGGACTATAACCTGTAAGATGAAATAAATCCTTTCCACCCCGAGTTGCTTTTGGTTATGCTGTTTATCCCAGCAACAGAAAGCAGGCAGAACATAAGTTCCTACTGAGTGTGGAGTATTGCTGTAAAGGACCTGACTGTGTTGTCTCATGGGAGGATTAGGGAAGTGTTTGGAAATTTGGGCTGGAAAAACCATTGAGTTCGAACTTTGGGCTATTCTAGAGGAACATGGAAGATAAGAATCCTTAAAGAAATGCAGATATTTGAGGCCTAGCTTGTGAAGTTTGAGTGGGAAGCAAGGGCTCTAAGGCTGTTTGTATGATGCTTTGAATTAAGAATCTGTGGTTTCTGGTAGTTGGCACTAAAGAATCAGGTGTGATTAACAACAACAAAAGTACCACTTAAGTGAAATCTAGGAAGTATTTCCTCTGGATCAGCACACAGAAGCTCTGGTCAAGAGAGTGTGAGGCTGCATCTTAAGCTGGCACTTGAACTTAGTAATGTATAAGAGTCTCCCACAAACTACTAGATTTCAAGGCATAAAGAGGTTATGAAGAATAGCTGATGCTTGGCACTGAAGACATGGTACAAGAGACATTGTTCAGCCTCAATTATAGTGGAAACACTGAAGATGGAAGTGATAATGGAGGGAAAACTAGGTTGGCCTTCATGTGGTAGAGTCCCTGAAGAGCTAGTAGAAGCCACAGGTGAGGTGCAGCTTTGGCCACAGTGGAAATTCCAGCATATTCAGAGATGCCAGTACCATGAGATGACTGCCAAGGACAAGTGTGTGTGTGTGTGTGTGTGTGTGTGTGTGTGTGTGTGTGTGTGTGTGTGTAAGGGGGGGGGCTATAATGGAGCTGGCCTGAGCCTATAAGATGTATGTGAGTGCTGTAGATGGCAGAGACTTTGAAGCAGAGCTGACCAAACTCTTTGGAGGCCAAAGGATCATGAGTGAATTACATATGACAAACATTGAGTTATAGAATTTGATTTACATTGATGGATGCTGGTTTTGCTTTTAGTTGGTTGTAACTGTGCCCTAGTTTTTCTCCTTTGTGATAAAAAAGTGTGCAACTTGTTTGTGAATTTACAGAAATCACAGTGAAGTGACTTTGGGAAGAAGGAATCTCAGTTGAGGAACTGTCTCTGCTAAAATGGACTGTGGACATGTATCTGAAACACAGTCCTCATTGCTGTTGATGTAAAATGGCCAAGCCCACTGTGAGTGGTGCAATTCCTGGGTAAGTGGGTCTGGGTCATATAAGCAAGGTAACCTAAGCAAGCCAGGGGAAGCTAGCCAGTAAGAAGCTTTTCTTCATGATCTCTGCTACACGTTCTACCGCTAGGGCCTTGCCCTGACTTCCCTCGATAATGGACTGTGACATGGAGTGTAAGTCAAATAAACCCTTTTTTCTCCAAGTTGCTTTTGGTCAGTGTTTCACCAGAGCAACAGAGAAGAGAGAACTAAATGTGCATGTACAGACAGTGGGGAAGCAGGGAAACCATGAATCTTTATGCTGTCGCTCTAGAGAGAACTGCACATGGAAAGGTGATAGTGTATTATTACAGGAAGGCTCTCCCATGATTCAGAGATTAATAACTCTGACAAGAATACTCAGTGCCAGCCTAACATGTTTCTGAAATGGTTCTTTGAAGCTTGGATGTATTACTGACCTACAAGTGTGGTAGAAATGCCAGAACTGCATTAGCAAAGTACTAATGAACAACTCAGGAGCATGAAATGTTAGAATGGATTTATTACACAGTATTGGAGAAACTGCCATCCATGTTTCCCAGGAGGGACCAGAGAACAAGCTCTCTACCAACACAATAATGAATTTTCAGGTAAAGAGGCTTATGTGCTTTGAAGAGATTGATGGTGATTGTCTTCTGTAGGTTGTCAAGGAACTTGGATATTTAGTAGCAGTGTGAATTGTGTCTGGAATGACAGGAAGGAGGCAGTAGTTCTAAACAGTCAACTTAAGATGCATGAGATTGTTGTAATGGGCAGCAGAGCTGGAGCAGCAATCAGAATACCTTAACCCAAAATAATCTATCCATCAAGACTGATAGAATATGATACTCAGAGGGATTGAGAAGGTAGGAAATAGCTACTTGCTTTGCTTAAGAAAAAAGAGAGAATTGTTTATCAGAATGATGATATCAGTTACAGATTTCAGAGTTGTAATCTTTCATCTAATTCTAAGACATATTAGATACTCAGATCCCATTATCTGGTGGGAAGGCAATGTCTAAGAATAGTCCTGAAATATCCCCATAGATATAGGACATCACCATTTCCCCTGACCTTCCTATGAAAATGGCCATCTATCTCTAAGAGCAACCATGCCGGTGAGGAAAGTAATAGACACTCAAAACAGTCGGAGGGCTGTTACTTACAGTGACACCCAGGATCCCAAAGGCCATCATACTGCACTTACTGGACACTTCAAGGTGTCACAATGATCAAGGAGTCAAAGACCCCATTATGTCACCTTTTTCCCCAACCTTTCAATGGATAAACAAAATGTACAAATATAGGATTTTTTCCAATCTTTGACCTGTACTATGGACAGCAGTTAAGAGTAATGGGATCCACTGAAGATCTCTGACAGGGACTTTTATCTCCTCTATTCAGTCTATTGTAATGAGTATTTCAAAGTAGTTAAAGAGTGTTCTGCCTCACAGTGACATGAAGTTGGAAGTGACAAAAATATTTTGTAGCTTTTTAGATAATTGGACTGCTTTTTTCCTTTGCTACTCATTTCAAATTTTAGACAGAGAGTAATTTTTCTTTTTCTTTTCTTATATTTTTGTGACATAGTGTCACTATGTATCTCGATCTGGCTGTAAACTTACTCTGTAGCACAGACTGACCCCAAATCCGTGACACTACTGACTTAGCTTCCTGGGACTTGAGATTATACCAGGGCTCCACCATGCCTGGTCAGTAAAGGGTAGCTTTTTTAACATCTACAGCAATACAGAAATGGTACTTATTGCAATTAGTTGTATAATACTTAATGTCTTTATTTGGGATGAACTTTCCTACCCATGTTTAATTTCATAATAACTTCCAGAGGCTGACATATTTAATTTCTCAATATCCAAAGCCCACATCATTACAATCCCCACTCACTTCAAGAAAAACTTTTAGTATTGAAAACCTATTCAGCTCCAAGCACCAAACATATTCTTTACTCGTGACTTTTGCTTAACTGCTTTAATATTGTCCTTGGCCCCTAATCCTGTTGTTTTCTTGAAAGTAACATACTCACTTCATTCATTTTCAAGAAAACAGCTGCCGACTGCCTGAGCTGGAATAACGGGAGTCTCTGCATCAGCTGCTCATTTATGGAGAAATGATATCTCTTGGAGAAATACTGCCTGAGTAACATAGCCTCAAAGTGTCTCTTGAGACGTCCCTCAGAGTTTGCATGCAGCATGTATGCTGACTGCATCCTTCTCAACTCACGACAAAGGATAGAAAAACCTCCCATGAACCACAAAAACATTTTATGAAAACAATTATATTTTCAAAAATGGAAGAATAAGACACAGTCTTCTTTGAATAAAAAATGCATAGCTGGGGCTCAAGAGCTACCTCTGTCATTAAAGTGCTTGTTTTGCAATCACAAGGATGTGAGTTCAATCCTCAGAGCCCATGTTAAAGAAAGATCCAGGAATAAGCCTGTAATATCAACATTAGGGAAGCTGAAACAGAAGACTCCCTCAGGATCCTTGGCCAGCCACTCTAGTCTATTTAGCAAGATCAAAGATTAGTGAAAGCCTGATTAAGAAAAACAAATCCAAACAAACAAACACACAAACAAAACCAGTGTATGACACCCGGGGTTGTCCTCTGGCCCCTATGTGTATATGTGCACCTGTACCTGCAAACACACCAAAGATACCTTTGCTATTTTACCAGAACTTCTTAATCAAACCTTTACCTTTTTACCCTGAGTACATTGTGTGACAACTAGAAACTCCATGTTCACTTGATATAACTATACTGACTTCTGCTAAGGCTCCACCAGCTCAACTCACTGTGATACTGCCCCTAAGAGACAAGTATCAACAAAGTGGGAAAAAAAAAAGCAAACGATGCCCCAAATCGTCTGGACCTTAAGCCCACCAACACGGTCTTAGAGACCCTCTACAACTATCACTTATGACCCATAAATCCAGTGAAGACTGAGGTATCAGGTGAAAATAAAGTCCTGATGAGTCCCCAAACAGTCTGACACAGAAGAATGATCAGACATTGTAGGGAAGTTTTTGAGAATCCCAAAGTGCACAGGCAAAGCAGATTCCAGAAATTTTTTCTACCTTTGCATCACCACAATGAAAGACCTGAAGCAGATAACACATAAAGAAAAAAATGCATTTTACTCATGGCTTAAGAGGTTCAAAGCACAGTACCTGCATTAGGTCAATTCTGGTGAGGATCTCAGGACAATGGTGGATGGCAGAAGCAGGTGAACACTTCATCTCATCAGGAAGCAGAAGATGGTACTGACCAAACTTGCTCCTTTTCCAACAATCCTCTTGGGATTCTTGAAGGAGCTTGCCTCACGTAACTAATGACCTCAGAGGCTCGCAAAGATTCCATCATCTTCCAATACAATGCCACTGACCATGTTCAAACTACTACTCTGCCTAGGATGGAATGGATACACAGTCAGATTGATAAGCAGGAAAAAGTAACTGTGAGGAAAGAAGCCATGACTGTCCCTCTAGATTATGTTCATCTCAGCCATCCAGGAAGCCCAGGAAATTCACACTTGCCTTTTCTCAAACCTTTTCCCTTGTCCCCTCAAGGCAAAGAACAATTGTGTAAATAGACATTCAAGAACAGCTAAAATGTCACCAAGGTCCCAAGAGTTCACAGGCAAAATATGATCTAACGTGAGTCTAGTAGTGGCACTTTCTTCCCCAATAGGCTTGTAATGTCATTGGCAAGGAAATGCATGCATTTGCTTTCCAAAAACGCCTCTGTGGTCCCCAGCACGGGTCCTGTAATAAGGCTTAGATAAATGTCGGACTCACAGATTTATTGATTTAATAAGCTGAGTGATCATATCCATGGAGTGAAGGAGAAGAACACAAGTGAGCAAAAATGCCAATAGCAGAGGCCATTTCACACCAATACCCTGCAAACAACAAACTTCTTTTATTTAGATCCATTTCCTTGAGTTTGTATTTGCAGGTTGAACATTATTCAAAACTCCAAGTGTTTATAACCACTCTGGGCAGTCCATCCTGCTCAGTAAACAATTCATAGTCTCTCCCTAAACTCATGAGGAGCCTAGTGGCCCACTGATGCCAGGGCTTTGCTCCTGCCTGGCAGCCAAAGGCAGGAGTTTTGAAGGTGCAGGAGCAGCTGTGACTCAGCAATGACCTGAAGACCCTGCTGCTTTGGGGTCCTGCAAGAAAGACTGAAATATTTCTCCTGAGCATCAGGTACAATGAGAAGGCTCACATTCACCGCTGATGTATTTAAGACAGTTTGAAACTTGGGAATTAATTTTTCAGTTTGAATGAAAGAAGTATAATGCCGGATTGAAAACCCCACTCAAAATGCAGTAGCAATAAAAGGAGAGTTCATCTAAGTGTCTATTGCAGATCACCATGCTAGATCACTAAGGCTCATGGAAACTGAATAACATTGATTTAAGTTTTTGTGAAAAAAAAATCTAGACCAATGGTTCTCAACCTGTGGGTCATGACCCTTTCACAGGGGTTACCTAAGACCATTCACATATCAGATATTTACATTACAATCCATAACAGTAGCAAAAATACAGTTATGAAGTAGTAATGAAAATAATTTATGGTTGCGGATCACTACAATATGAAGAACTGTATTAAAGGGTCTCAGTATTTGGATGGTTGAGAACCACTGAGTTGAACAATGATAGAAAAGGTCAGCTTTTCGTTGGAGACATCTAATATTCCCATGTGTATATAATGTATATTACTTACACATGTATTCTATTCTCACATATTGACTTAACTGTTTTTCAGCAAACAATAGTCCCATTACAGCCCAGAATCTAGACACATTGTTTCTGAGGTACAGATTAACTATAGTGGAAATACATTCAGCCTTTAGAAATTCCTTCTCCTTGCCTGCTTATAGGTAAGTTAAAGATTTTTAGCAGTAGCAACTATTTTATTTAGAAAAATGGGAGAAGGAATGGTTCGGTGGATAAAGTGCTCCTGCACAGTCATGTGGACCTGAATTTAGTTCTCTAGCATCCAAGGAGAAACCTGGGCACCACAGCACGTGTCTGCAACAGTAGTACCATGGGAGAAGGGACAGCAGGATAGCCGGATCGCCAGAGCTCAGTAGCTATCTAGCCTATCAAATTGAAAAGCTCAAGCTTCAGCGAGAGAAAAATAAGGTAGAGGATGAATGAATCAAAACCCATAGTCAATCTCTCTTCTTCACATGCATGTACACACACCACAAGAATCCATGTACACATACTTGTATACATGAACCACTTCCTTTATACCAAAGAGTAAATAACTACTACAGTGAGCTCCTTTTTGTTTGGGGGGGGGGAGTTGCAGTAACAACTAGGCTTCTGAGGTTACTGGGTACCATGGCACAGTATAGAAGAGGAAATGTTACCAAGGCAACAGATGAGCTTTACAAAAAATCAGGGCTGCTGAACACCAGCTGCATGATGTATTTTAAAACTTTGTCTGTGCTAGTGATGTAGCTCAATGGTAAAGAACTTTCCTGGTATATATAAGGCTCTGAGATTTGTCACCAGGACTGAAAATAAAAATTGTCCAGGCCACTCAAAAAGTGCATTCCATGATTTTCTGAAAGTATGTTTGCCTTCTATTTGTATGCTATATAGAAATATTCTAATGCAATACTTATAGTTCTCTTGTTCTTTGTTGTCAACAAAAAATGTATTTTAAGAATTAAAACTTTTATTTATTTAAGAAAACAATATATTTATATTTCATTTACTACTCTCCAATAAGTATGACAGATGAGCTAGAAGTCCTTAATTCCCTAGCAGTGCCCTCAGGAATCCATGCTATGTTTTCTTTGTTTGAGAAACCAGTGCCACTTTCCTACCCTTCCACCAGTTTTAATCAACACCTCCTTCCTTTATAAATAATTGCTGCTAAGGTACAGAAGTGTCTTGAAACAAAACACAAAATAAGTAGCATGACCATGGGCTGTAGTGGGCACTTTCTTTCTGTCTCACTAGGCACCTCAACTTGGAGCATCCAACATGCCTTGAGAACTTTGTCCAGACCTGAGAGATGTTGCTACATTCTCACTCTTGCACTCTTCACCTTTCTTATTTTTGCTCTCATGGTTTGGTCAGCTTATCTGTGTCTCAGTTTGTCTGTATCCCACTTAGTCTATGTTTATCAACCTCGAATTCTTCATTTATTCTGTTGACGATTTATTTCTTCTATCTTAAGCATGGATCTGGAGTATAAAGATCAATTTTATAAGTATGTAACAATAAGAAAAAAATTCATGTGAATCCAAGGACATTCTAGATATGTTCATTATGATTTTGAAATATACTAATAAGTGGACATGGAAGAAAAATACAAAAAGAAAAAATACATGTTTGTACTAAAATCAGAATATAATGGCCCAACAGAACACAACTGGCAGAATATTATGACTGTCAGCCTTTCCAAATATATTTCATGCTATTCAGTATTTTTAGTGCCTCGTATGTTCCAGATACTAACCATCTATCAAATGTTTAAGTGATGATTTTTCTCTTTTATAGACCACCATTTTGCATGAAGCATGGTGTCCATAGCTATAGAGAAGATTTCCATCTCGCTGACCTTCCATTTATTAATTGCAGGTCTTAATGCCTATGATATTAGTGTGCTGTTCAGAAAATCCCTTCTTGTGACAATGAGTTCAAGCCTGTTCTCTATTTTCTCTTCTCTCAGATTCAGGGTATCCAGTCTTAGGTAAGGTCCTTGATATATTTTGAGTTGAGTTTTATGTGGGATGTATGGATGTATTTTCATTCTTCTACATCCAACTAACCACTTTGACCAGCACCATTTGTTGAAGATGTGGTCTTCTCCAGTGCCTGATTTTGTTTCCTCTAGTCTCTATATAAACCCATGTGGGTCCGTTTCCCAGTCTGCACACAATGAACCAGGGTATCATGATACCTCATGTAGAATTCCCGATGTAATAAGTTTTAGAATTTATTTTTAGTTTATTTTCCTATCCTTTTTAATATCTGTCTTATAATATTTTCTAAGAACTTTGTCAATTTCTACAGAAACTGTATGAGAGCCACCAGAGATGCATGTAGACTAACTGCAGTTCTTCTCCTCTCCATCCTCTCCTTCAAGTCCAATCCCCCAGTCTCATCCCCAGCTCTGCAGCAGACCACCTGCTGCAGCTTCCCCTTCACCTCTTCTCCTCCTGTCTCCTTCCAAACTTCCTTCCCTCAGTACATCCCATCATCCCATCCCCAAACCTTAGAAGGCATTCCCTTGATACCAACAGCCATTCCACCCAGGGAAGAAAGTAGGTTAAAAGCAGATCCTCCTGGGCAAAACAGTAGAACTGACCCTGGTGATGTGAGTGTAAGTGTGCCTGATCTTGGAACCTGAGAACAGGAGAACTGGTCTAGCCCCTTGCTGCAGGTTGCATTGGGTGAGCTAGCCCAGGCAGTGCAGGAGAGTTCACTTGGGCAGTGACCATGAGGGAAAGCTAGTGGGCTGACCAACCCAGCTACCACCAAGGCCCCAAACCAGGACTATGAGTTAGCCCACCCCAACATCCACTACATCTACTACATGCTGGAGCATGTAAAGGGGACAAACCTACAGATCCAAAACTGCAGGATCTCCAAACTTAGGACAACAACAGAATATCCAAGGGGAGCCCCAAAAGCCAGAAGCCTCTAACCAGACCAATGACTCATAGCAATGAACACTTACAAGTAAAGGTGAATGGACTAAAGGGTAAACTGTGTGACTCAACAAGGGCACACTAAAACTTCCACAATGAAATTCTTCTCCTTTTGGGGGAGGGTTGATTTTGAGTGTTTTATTTAAATTTTTGGTTTTCTGGTAGGGGTGATGGGAGGAAGTTGCTCAGGCAAAGGACAGAAGCAAGGGGATGGGGAATAAGTGAGACTGGGAAGCATGATGTGAAATCTACAGAGAATCAATAGAAGTTGAGAAAAAATAAAGTAGATCTTTACCTCCCTGTCCTCTCCTCAAAATCCAATCTCCCAGCCGAACTCCCAACTTGGTAGCAGACAACTTCCTTCAACTTCCCCTGCTCTCTGCCACCATCTCTAGTGAAGCAAGTAGACCTTGTCCTCCAACCTTCCAACTCCTCATATTGTTATCCTAGCCCTCAACTCCACCAGGCATTCCCTGAAAATCTCCCTTCCAAACCTGACAGTGAAGCAGGTAGGCTAACTGCAGATCTTCACTATGTCTCCTCTCCTCCAAATCCAATATCCTAGCATCATCCAAAGGCCTGCAGCAGACTACCTATTGTGGCCTCTCCTCACTCTCTGTCCCCAATCCCAAGAGACTAAGAAAATTTTGATGGAACAGACTAGTTTTCTCCCTCCTGTGGACCCCCTCAACTAACTACTGGCTTGTTGTGAAATATTAAAGATGTGTTGCATTCATTTATACTATGGAATATTTGTTTAATGATACAAAGATGTGTTGGCTGTTCAGCTCTTTATCAGACCAATTAGGTGTCTTAGACAGGCAAAGGAGCACAGTTTCACAGAGTTAAACAAATACAACATAAAAGAGTGCAATACATTCTTTGCATCATTAAACAAATATTTCATGGCATAAATGAATGTTAACACATCCTTAACTAATATTCTACAACAGAGCCAGGGGCTAGCCACCCAGCCACATAACCAGCCACAGCCACATAGTAAGAAGAAAAGAAAGGTATATAAAACAGGGAAAAGTAAATAGCCAGAGGCAAAGATAGATGTAATAATTTAAGTTAAGCAAAGAGAGCCACAAATAAGCCAAGCTAAGACCGGGCATTTATAAGTAAGAATAAGTCTCAAGGTATTTATTTGGAAGCTAGGTGGTGGCCTCCCAAAGAGTAAAAAAAAAAAAAAATCCATCAACATTAGCCCATCCTTATTCCTAAGTGTCAGCTCCCAATAACAAGAAACATATTTTACCCAGAATACCTAGCAGGATCCAAGAAGAATTTATTACCAGGCAACAAACACACAGCCACCACACTCTCCAAAGAACCAAAGAGGGTAACAGAAACCAAGGAACACAGCACCCATCCTACAAAGACAAGACCAGATATCAGTATCTAAAATTATAATCTTCCCAGTCCCAAATCCCTAGACACTAGTATAAACACACAATCAATAACAGCCAGGACAATATGTTTCTACTTGAGACCAGTAAGCCTACCAAAGTAAGCCTGAGAATTTCAACATAGATGAAACAACAACAACAAAAAAAAAGACCTTAAAACAGCCCTATGGATATGATAGAGGTTCTTAAACAGGAAATAAATACATTTCTTAAAGAAATCTAGGAAAATACAAGAAGTAGAAGGAACTTCAAAACAAACAAACAAAACATTTCAAGACCTGAAAGTGAAAATAGAATCAATAAAGAAAACCCAAACTGGCCAGAAACCCCATCCAAGGACTGAGGAATCTGGATGCAGACATCTACAGCTAGGCCCCGGGTGGAGTGCTGGGAGTCTAATTAGCGAGAAAGAGGAGGGTTTATATGAGCGAGAATTGTTGAAACCAAGGTTGGATAAAGCACAGGGACAAATAGCCAAACGAATGAAAATACATGAACTATGAACCAAAGGCTGAGGGGCCCCCAACTGGATCAGGCCCTCTGAATAGGTGAGACAGTTGATTGGCTTGATCTGTTTGGGAGGCATCTAGGCAGTGGTACCAGGTCCTGGGCTCGCTGCATGAGATAGCTGTTTGAAACCTGGGACTTATACAGGGACGCTTGGCTCAGTCTGGGAGGAGGGGACTGGACCTGCCTGGACTGAGTCTATCAGGTCGATCTCAGTCCTCGGGGGTGGCCTTGATCTGAAGGTGGTGGGAATGGGGGGGGGGGGCTGGGGGTAAGGGGAGGGGGGCAGGAAGTGGGAGAACAAGGGAATCTGTGGCTGTTATGTAGAACTGAATAGTATTGTAAAATAAAAGAAAAAAAAAGAAAACCCAAACTGATGGAAATAAGGAAATGAAAAATTCAGGAACTCTAACAGGAACTACAGAGGCAAAAGAATACAAAACATGGAAGAGATAATCTCAAACACTGAAGACACAATAGAGAAATGGATACCTTGGTCAAAAAATTTTGTTTGTTTTGTTTTATTTTATTTCTCTGTTTTGTTTAGTTTTGGGTTTTTCTTTTAAATTTGGTTTGGTTTTGTGGGGGAGGTAGGCAAAGGCAGAGGATGAATTTGAGGGGACATGGAGATAAGTGGGATCGGAATACATGATGTAAAACCCACAAAGAATCAATTAAAGCTAAAAAAAAATACATTGGACACAAATCTTAAGATACCACAAATCAGTTCAAAAACCCACAAAGAATCAATTAAAGCTAAAAAAAAAATACATTGGACACAAATCTTAAGATACCACAAATCAGTTCAATCAACCACAATAGGATAATGGCAAAAGTAAGCAATATTGTGACTAATCTTCATTAAATACTTGATGGACTGGGAATGGCCTAGAAGACTCATGTTTAGTTTGGTATATGTTGGTGGTTCTAGAAAGGTTTAATTCAGGAAAGAAGACTTATCCTGAATGTGGAAGTACAATGCTTTGATTGTAATGTTTGGCTGAATAAAAAAGATGATAAATGAGAAAAAGAATGTTAAATCTAAAATAAACTGCTGATATAAAACATCCATGAAATATGGGACACTATGAAAAGACCAAATAAAAGAACAATAGGAATAGAGGAAAGAGAAGAAACACGGGTTAAAGGCACAGAAAATATTTTCATTGAAATCATAGAAGAAACTTTCCCTAACCTAAAAAGGAGAAGCTTATCAAGGTAGAAGAAGCATACAGATCATCAAATGGTCTAAATCAGAAATGAAATTCCCCTGGGCACATAATAATCAAAATACTATACATATACAACAAAGAAAGAATATTAAAATCTACAAGGTAAAAATACCAAATATCATAGAAAGGTAAACCTATTAGAATAACACTTGACTTTTCAATGGAGACAGAAGGGCCTGGCAGATTTTCAACAGATTCTAACCAACACGGATGCAAGCCCAGACTACAATACCCAGCAAAATTTTCAATCACAAATAGATGAAGAAAATAATACATTCCATGAGAAGACCAAATTTAAGCAATACCTATCTACAAATCCAGCTCTACAGAAGGCTTTAGAAGGAAAACTCCAACCTAAAGATTCTGTGAAATAATGCTTTTGTACACTGGTTTAATAAAACATTGATTGGCCAGTAACCAGGCAGGAAGTATAGGCAGGATAAGCAGACACAGAGAATTCTGGGAAGAGGAAGGCTGAGTCAGGAGACGCCAGCCTATTTTCCAGGGAGCAGCATGTAATGGCACACAGGTAAAGCCACAGAAAATGATTAGCAGAAATGGCTGAGTTTAAGTGTAAGAGCTAGTCAATAGTTAGCCTTAGCTAATGGCTGAGCAGTTTTAATTATTATAAGCCTCTGTGTGTTTACTTGGGTTTGAGTTGCTATGGACCAGGGGTTACACAGGAAAACTTTCAGCTACATAAAGAGGTTAACCTCATTCAAGAAAACACAAGGATTAAATAATCCCAGACTAACAAATCAAAAGAGGTAAATATGCACATGTGTGCATGAGCACACAGAAACACACACACACACACACACACACACACACACACACACATACACACACTGATAACTACCACCACTACCACCTACTATCAACATTTACTCACTGTGGAGGTGTCTAGGATAAGCTGTCACCAGGTGGTAGATCTTGGTATCATTTTAATGCCTATAAATTATTAACACATATTGGGAAGGGAAGTCAAAGTTTACCCAATTTATGTTTCTATTCATCATACTTATGAAAAGATAGTGTTTCATTTACAAGTTCAAACACTTCAACATGGCACAGTTAAAAAATCTAATTTACTTTACATTATTATTTTTCTTTGAAGAGTGATTTCTAATGGAAACATAATCCAGATGGCTTAATATAAATGTTCTTGGCTTTCATTATTTAGAATGCTCCTTCAAACACTTCTCAAATTCTACATTTGAAATTAAAGTTAATTATATATATTAAATAATAGATTAAAATTTTTTGAAACATATTTTTTGCCCAAATATTTAATTTTTGCTAGTTAATAAGATGGAAATTTCTCTGTACCTCATTATTCCAAGGGACTACCCCAGTATCCAACATCTATATCAGTTAGAAATACATACACGAAGACCCATTTTTAGAATATTATTCTGTAATCAGTGATTAAAATAAAGAAATTGTTTATACATCTTGAGTCTTTGGATGCAACTAAAGGACATTATGCCAAATGAAATAAAAAGTTACTCTCAAAATTCCAAACACTATCTAATTCTATTTATATGGATTATAAATATATTAATAAATGCAAATATAGAGATTATAAATAAAATAAATATAAAATTCTATTTAAATAAAATAAAATCGCAGAGTTGCAAAAAAGCAAATCAGTGCCACAAATTAAGGATTCAGAGAGAAATATAGTGGTGTCCACAGAGGGACAGAAAGACAAAAATCATTTTTATCACAAAGTGACTTTGTGTCTCAGTCACAGCGGTGGTTACACACACTCACCTAAGGTGAGGTGACAGATGCCCATATATGTACATTCCATGGATGTCACTGTTCTGGTCTTATTGTTAGACTCTGTGTAGGTGGGACTGACCACTGTAAGGAAATGAGTGAATGGTATCTAGGACTGCACTCTACTCTCTTTGTAGATTCCTGTGAAATTTAAAACAATGTAAACTCAGTGAGTCACAAGCTCTAACAAAACTACAAGAATGTGGGAAAGGGATTTGTAGGGAGGTTGGCAGGTGTGGGAGAAAATTAAGAGATGGTGGGGAAGAGAGTAATTAGAAAGTGCTGTATACATGGATAAAATACTTGAACAAATTTAAATATAAAAATCCAAGTTGTATAAGGATTTTATATTAATTAAATATTTAATACCCTAAATATACACATTAGAAAATCTTTTGAAATTCATCATCAGTGGTGGACAAAATATATTCCACTCTGTGTCTAAATGAAAAGATGTAATAAAAATGGCATGTAGAAATAAACATTAAGGCGGTGGTGGCATACGCCTTTAATCCCAGCACTCGGGAGGCAGAGGCAGGCGGATCTCTGTGAGTTCGAGGCCAGCCTGGGCTACCAAGTGAGTCCCAAGAAAGGCGCAAAGCTACACAGAGAAACCCTGTCTTGAAAAATCAAAAAAAAAAAAATTAAAAATATCTTAGGCCGGGCGGTGGTGGCGCACACCTTTAATTCCAGCACTTGGGAGGCAGAGGCAGGCGGATCTCTGTGAGTTCGAGGCCAGCCTGGGCTACCGAGTGAGTTCCAGGAAAGGCGCAAAGCTACATAAAGAAACCCTGTCTCGAAAAACAAAACACAAAAAAACAAAAAACAAAAAACAAACAAATAAATAAACAAACAAACAAATAAATAAATAAATAAATAAAAATAAATATTAACCATTTATTACCTTGTGTTTCCTATTACCCTCCTGGAATTAATTTGTACTTTTGAAGAACTGATGTGTTGTCTCTGTTGCATTTGGAGCTTGGTTCTCAGAGTCCTGGGTTCTAAGTATGTGCCCTTGTTCATTTCCTGTCTTCTTGCTGAAATGAGGAATGGTTGGAGTTTTGTTTTTAACATTTAAACTTGAATATCTATGCACAGTAATACAGCATCTTAAAATTTTGCTTTTTTTTTCTTTATTGTATGTCATATAGTTTTATTACTTCTTGGAAGAATCTTTTCCTTCTCTTATTGTTTTGGGCTAGAGACTGTTAAAACAGTAGCATCAGTTGTTCAGAATAATAACATTTTATAAAGAAGCTTGGAAGCTTGATCCCATGAAGAAAAGTAGTTCTGAAGTTTTAATGAGGAATCTATCAATCATTGCAATTACAGTGTTGTTCAACTCTGCACAGTCAGAAAACAAGGCAGAATATTCCTCCAAATCAAATTTTAATGAATAACAAGCTGATATTTATTACAGCATTATTGTACTCTACTAGCCTTTAATTTTAAAGTTAAACTCCATCAACCATTTATTTAGTTAATAACTAAGGGCATTCCCCAATGTAAAAACTGACTATATTCTGTTTAATGAATGATTTTAAAACTTTTTTTCACAATAATAAAACTACTTTTAGTTGACTGACAAATTAATCCACAAAGTCAGATATAAACCAAGGATAATTTAACAACTTCAGTGTTAGAAATATTAAAAAACAATTGACCGTACCTTCAAAGTACAATTTTGAATTATTTGAAATCTGATGTCCAATAGAACACATTTTCCTTGATGTAATCAGCAAATCATATATCCTCACAACACTTCTGGGGTTTGGATGCTGAAATGCAATTTATTTAGACATGGACCGGTTAGGTAGAAAGCATCCTGGGTGAATTTCCATGGCTCCTAGGCCCATTCTGGGTCTTTGAGAAGATGATCCTAATTTTTCATAGTGTTTCATGTCTCTTCTCTGAAAATTGTCTCCATTGCTGACACAGACTTGCCATCTGTGATTAAAGGTTTTCTTCACAATTTTTGCATCAGAATGCATTCAGACACCAAAACATACCAGGTTCACTATATCACACTCAATTTTTACTTTTCTAAATCTCTTATTTTGTGGAAATCTGTCCTCATGTTGATCTCATAATATTGATGGAAGTAGAGAGAGCTTCTTGCAAAGAGCATAAAGTTGTGCAAGGGTAAGCAAAGCCAGAAAGTTAGTTTGAGTCTGTTCAGCCTTGACTCTCCATGCCAATGATTAGATTACTGCTCTCCATGATTCAATATAACATGTGATGAATGAGGGGATCCCTTTGAGCAGCTCTGTGAAGTTGGCACCACACTGGGAGGGCTCAGGTGAGATAGCACAGGAGGATCTCAGCAGTGCACTCTTGCAGAGCCCATTTGTATGTGGCCATCTGAGCAGAGGGATCTGGTGAAGCTATAAGTAAGACACAGACCAGAGAGGACCTAGGACTTAGGTCCTTGTTGCCACTTCCTAACTGTAATTTTGCTACTGCTTTGAATCAGGATGTAAATATTTAATATGCAGGACATCTGATAGGCAACTCTGTGAAAGGGTCATCCTCTCCCCAAAGGAGTTGAAACCCATGGGTTGAGAATTTCTGACCAAGATAGTCTTTCAGCTTTGAACTGATGCCATCCATATCTGAAAACTGGGTTGAATTCTTTGGCAACTCCTCCATCTTGTGTGATTTGCCTCTGCTTCCCTGTGGTCTATGCCATGTCAGTCTCCTACCCTAGCCCAAGTCACTCCTTCCAGCCCAAGGTGCATAAACCAGATCTGGCTTTAACAAACCAGGGAACTTCTTCACAGCCCCTGGAGGAAGAAACAAGAAACATAAAGAAGACTCATGAACCTAAGAAAGAATTAGCCCTTAAGGGATTAATGCACAGGCATTCCATTCTTGCTGTTTAAACACAGATAAATTGCTCTATATAGGAAAAGTTAGGGCAGCTGAGATGAGATCACTCTACTGGGATGTCCAAGAAACTTAAGCAGTGTGCCCAGAAACAATTGAACAGGCAGTAAAGGAGTCAGGGTGAAATGGAAACCTCTCTAGCCAGTGCTAATGGCTGTCTGTTCAGTTGGGATATCATAAAACAAGCCACAGCATATATGAATACAAAAGTATACTCCAATGTCCAGAATGTTTGTGTATTTGGGGGGAGGAAGTTGTTTGGCCAAAGCTGACTGACGTCTTTCAGCATTTGCTAAGCTGCATAATGATGACTATATACCCCATACTTCAGTGAGGTTCATTTATTGATTTATCCATCTATTTATTTACTTATATAGTTTGTAACTCATTCTAAACTCAGAGAGAAAAAAGGAAAACTGATATGTCTCAGAGAAAAATGCAAATATCAGCATTAGACAACTCACTGGTCATTGGTTTTTAAAATTTGAAATAAAAATATTACTTCCTACAAAAATCTCAATTTCTAAAATTCAAGTTGTCCAAAAAGGAAATGGCCTCCTACTTCAGCAAATCCTGAGTTCATTATCACTGAAGATGTGTAAGGACAAAAGAGACGCAGCTGCCACTCAAAAGAACTATAAGCACATGGTAAACAGAAGTCTTTTTTTTTAACGTTTCTATAGATGGTTTCTCTATTCCTTTATTTTTTTAATTTATTTTACAACACCATTCAGTTCAACATAATAGCCACAGATTCCCCTGTTCTCCCCCTCTCGCCCTCCTCCCCCTCCCCCCAGCCCACCCCCATTCCCACCTCCTCCAGATCAAGGTCTCCCCCGAGGACCGGGATCGACCTGGTAGACTCAGTCCAGGCAGGTCCAGTCCCCCACTCCCAGACCGAGCCAAGCATCCCTGCATAAGTCCCAGGATTCAAACAGCCAACTCATGCAACGAGCTCAGGACCCGGCACCAATGCACAGCTGCCTCCCAAACAGATCAAGCCAAAAGACTGTCTCACCCATTCAGAGGGCCTGATCCAGTTGGGGGCCCCTCAGCCTTTGGTTCATAGATCCTGTGCTTCCATTCATTTGGTTATTTGTCCCTGTGCTTTATCCAACCTTGGCTTCAGCAATTCTCGCTGAAGTCTTACAAGTGACAACTTTCATGACTTTTAGAAACTGAGAAATGTAAATACAGAAAGGGTCAACGCAGAGTTCTGTTTCTGTCTACAGTCTCAGCTTTTTGTTTCTGTGGCACAAATGCAGCCTCATTCTCTTCTTAATAAGGTTGTAGTGTGCACAGGGTAGATACTGAGTAAACAGACAATTTGATTAATGCATAACAAAATTAAGTACAAAGGAATAATTATACCAAAATTATATCTTTACTTTGGAGACATCCATTAACTTCTTTCAATGTACCAATCACCTTAATGTTTACAGACTATGGCAACTGCGGATCCATAGGACTCCAAATTGTTACGGAGAAAGATGTCAGACAATCTGAAGCAGTGTTTAATCCACTCCCCTCCTGAATCTCTCTCTCTTGCTGTCACCCTCAAGCTCTCTCTTCTCCAAATTCTCTGGCTGACATTTTATCTCTTCATCTGTCCAAGTCTGCATCCAATTCTACATGAAATTTAAAATGTGTCACCATTCTTCCAGAAACCTCTTCTGTTGCTTTTATAAATGTGTCCATCTACTGCCATGAATAAGCGGTGCAAGATCATCCCTGAATAGACGGTATCGATTCACTAAACCCTGAAGATTGCTGACCTTTTTAAAAAGAGATTCCCACTGCACAAGATATTTTACCAAGTGACAAGGACTTCTGTGCACTGACATGAAATCAGTACCATTTAAATTGAGCACATTTCTTAGGGAGATGGTTGGCTACATGGCAGTCAGAGACTGTACCGAGTGAAATGAGAGGCACTCTGAGTGATTTCAGTTGTGTTTTTCTGGAAGGAAGAGAAATAAATCAGGTAAAAAATAGATTGCCATGTCCTAAGTTGAATCTAAAATCAACAAAGGAATTAATTTAAGCCAATATTGATATAGTTTGACTATACTGAAAAGTATCTTAGGTATGATGTAGAGACATGATTAATATAAAACACTAATTAGACTGAATGAGTCAAACTACTATGAAGAACTAAGGCTTGAAGGTACATCTGACTTTGAGCCAAAGATCGGAGTTCTAGCCTACATCTGTCACCTGTGAAATTTACTTCCCCCTCATGTCTTTTTTTTTTTTTCAAAATAAAATGAGTGGATTTTGAACTAAATGGTGTCTTTAGTCTTGTCTAAACTTAGTATTCTCTGTCTATGCAGATCAATAAATAATGATTATTGTGCTAACAGACTCATTGAAGCAAAAGTGTTACATTTACTCAAGAAATAGTTATCAAGCAGGTAGTAGGTAGAAAGCTTTTTTAATGTATGCTTAAAATGAAAGTGTTCATCAAAGGAAATGAGTTTAAAACATCTGTACAACCTCCCAGTAGAGAAGTCTCAATGACCTGTGAAATAGAAGTGAAGAATTCAAGAGAAAGTATGAACATGGAACTGTTGGTTCGTGAGTGGTAGACTCTCACTTCCCTCCAATTAGTGCTTTCATTTGCACTCCAAACCCATGAAAATCTGAATAGTAAAATAGTACAGGGGCATTGTGGTTAAGCAACTCATGGCTCCATGGTCTGCTCTTAGAACTATTGAGTCTAAAAGCTCAGAATATTTCCATTGAGTTTTAATTCTCCAATACATATACCTTTTCTTTTACTTGTCAGCTCTTCTCCATCACTGTGTTTCTTTCATCTCTCATTTAAAAGGTTTTGTAGCTATTGAAATGATTTCTCAAAAGTATATGTGTAGCACAAATCTTAAAAGGTCTTATTAATAAGAACAAACCTGGAGCCAGTATTGGGGTGAATGCTGGAAGATCAGAGAAGCAGAACAAGCTACAGCCACCTCACCTTGCCCATTCCTCAGCTGATCCTGTTTCCTCAGACTGGATGCCTCTCAGCTGAACTGTGCTGCCCAAAAGCCTAAAAGCTTAACCAGCCCTAGGTTCTGGTTTTCATGCCTTATATACCTTTCTGCCATCACTTCCTAGGATTAAAGGCATGAGTGACCATGCTGGCTGTTTCCAGTGTGGCTTTGAACTCACAGAGATTCGGATGGATCTCTGCCTCGCAAGTGATAGGATTAAAGGTGTGTGTGCCACCATTTTCTGGCCTCTATGTCTATCTAGTGGCTGTGTTCTCTGACCCCAGATAAGTTTATTAGGGAGCACAATATTTTGGGGAACATAACATCCCCACATATATGTATTTCATGAAAGAAAAATTATTTTAGTAACCTAAGAAGATTAACCAACAGTGATGTTATATCAACCATCTGTCAGTGACATGTTCTTACAGAGATGTTTCTGTAGAGTACAGGTTGTCAGGGTATTAAAATTACTGAGGAGAACTGTTCTGTCCATATGAAGACCTTCCTGGCTTTGTAGTTGCATGCTGTAAAACATCTTCACATTAGCTTGGTACTCTTCTCCTTCCTTCTGCTTTTGGCACAGATACAAACAAGAAGTCACATGGGCATTCCTTAAATTACTCAAAGACATCCATCATCAGTCCTTTATAAGAGTGTGTGTACATATATAATCAAAACTATTTTCATCTTAATGGTATATCAACAAGATTTTTATTCCAGGTTCAATTCAAATCAATACATCAATAAGCACATAATATAGTTACTATTTCTCTCAAAATCCCTCATTTACTGAATACACTTTTTCTTCTCTTCTCTCCTCTTCTCTCTTCCCTCTCCATGACTCTCCTGTCTTCTCTTTTCCTGTGTTGCCCCCTAAGCATTCAGTTAAATATTCCCAATTAAATATTCTCAATAGAGTTTAAAAGACATACAAGAGTAAGGAATTCATTTATGAATGAATAATAAAAATGTTGAGGACCTAATATGTGTGAAAACAGTTCAACTTTTGAAAATATGAAGCAGATATGTCATTAACAAAGTGCTTAAGATATTAAATGGGAAAGACAATATAACTGAAGTAATTCTGTCAGTTTTATAATATTAAACATATAATAGAAAGTAAAAATATCATCTAAGAAATGTCAGAAGAAGCCACCTTAAATATCCATAACTATGATCTGTTCAGAAACATAGTTAAAGATGCTTGTTTATCAACTTAGAAGTTTTTCATCATGCATTCCTTTTTGTTCTTATTTATTCATTCATCTACTCATCATCTATTTTGAGACATTCTTAACCTAAGTAGCTCAGGCTGCCCTCAAATTTGAACTATTATTTCTTGTCCTGTGACTATACATGTTCACCTCCATGACCAGATAAAATTATATTTCCCAGCCGTGGTCTCTTAGTGTCTTCTCCAGAGAAGCTAGGTGACAAGGAAGACCCAAAGAGGGATGCATAAATTGCCCTGGGAAGGGAAAAGAGATGAGGTCTTCTGGGTAAACTTGGAGTGGGGGAGGGAGCATGGGGGTGGTAAAGGGGGGGACATGGGGAATGAGAACATGAGGTCATGTTGAGGGAGGGATGGAGTGGGAGAGCAATGAAAGAGGTATCTTAATAGAGGGAGCCATTATGGAGCTAGAGAGAAAGCTGATGCTAGGGAAATTCCCAGGAATCCACAAGGATGACCCCAGCTAAGACCCCTAGCAATAGTGGAGAGGGTGCCTGAACTGGCCTTCCTCTGTAATCAGATTGGTGATTACCCTAGCTGCCATCATAGAACTGATGGAAGCAGACACAGAGACCCACATCCAAGCACCAGGCCGAGCTCCAGGAGTCTAGTCAAACAAAGGGAAGAGGGATTATAGGAGCAAGGGGTGGTCAAGATCATGATGGGGAAACGCACAGACACAGAAGACTCGAACTTGTGGGAGCTAACAGACACTAGACCGACAGCTGTGGAGCTGGGGGGGGGGGGTCCTGCTCAACTGAAAGTACCAGGCCTTGTTGACTTCCCATGGGAGGCCTTTCTGAGGAGTGGATGGTGGTGGTGGTGGGCCGGGGGAGACAGGAGTGGGAGGGGGAGGGGGGAGGGAGGGGGAACTCTGGTTGATATGTAAAATGAATAAAAAACAATTAGAAAATAAAAATAAAAACTGCTCTGGAAAACAAAAAATTATATTTCATTATTTCACAAATATATAAATAGATTTATGTAACATACATCTGGGTAGCAGCCTAATCTTTTAGTTATGAGACACTTTGTATTCTCCACTTGGACTCCTCTGCATCTATAATAAATCTTAGAAGAATTAAAGTGAAAATGATAGAAGGGAAATCACAGATAACTTGAGACACACCATTATTAGTCAGGGTCTTTTTATTTAAGGGATAGATGATAGTTTCAGAAGTCAGACTTTAAGAAAATAATTGTCACACAAATAGTATTTTAAGTAATATTGGAGCAAGGAATTTATAAGACGATGTAAGTTTCATTCCAAAAAAGAAAGAAAGAAAGAGAGAGAGAGAGAGAGAGAGAGAGAGAGAGAGAGAGAGAGAGACAGAAAGAAAGAAAGAAAGAAAGAAAGAAAGAAAGAAAGAAAGAAAGAAAGAAAGAAAGAAAGAAAGAAAGAAAGAAAGAAAGAAAGAAAGAAAAGCCCTGTCTAATTGCTGCATATAGGGGATAGACAATGTGTCCCAAGAGAAAAGAGAAAAAAAGATTCACAGGGCAAAGAAATCAGGATTTTACCTTGCTCATAGAAGCATAAAAATTTAAGTGTCCAAGCTCAAGATAAATTACCTCCTATTTCTTTATATAAGAGAAGACTGGACACTCCTGTGGAGTATATGTAGGAATTATCAAGAGAGTGCTAAACTTTAGAGGAGTTTATTTTTAAGTTTGGAGCTGATCTTAAATTAATACAAACTTCCCATGGGAAGCCAGATAAGGGTAGGTAATATAAAGTTTGAATGGTACAAATCTCTGCGTGTTGAGGTAATGGGAATGGGTGTAGCTGTTTGTTTGACAGAAATTGTGGAAACAAACTAATGGCCACAGTCCCTGAAAGGAGGAGTGGCTGGTGGATTTGTATCTAATTCAGTGGAGTTAGGCTGTCAGTAAGGTCAAAAATTAAGCTTAGTAAAAATAAAGAAGGAAGACAACTAAAAGAATAATTAGTCATGGTCAGAGACTTGACTAGCAAAGGTTATGATAGCAATCTCTAGGGCATAAGTGTAGGGATAAATAAATGGATATGTTACAGCGCTCTGTCTATTTGCTTCTCCCACAATATAGTCTGGAGATGGACTGGATCACACATTGTCCGGCTTCTCCATGAAGGTTATTCATGATGTTTTTGAGATATCAGAAGTCATGTAAATCTCTATTGCAACTCTATAGACAAAAGTCTAAAAATAGCTACTGGCAGTTCCTTAGCCCATTGGTATAGTTATATTACAGTACAATTTCATTGGCAGAAAAAAATGGGAGTTAAAGCTATATGGTAATTCAGAAGTACAGCACTTTATGTGCTCACATTAAGTTTAAGGCCTGAAGTTAAATTTCAAGCTCTACACACACATACACACACACACACACACACACACACACACACACACACACACACACACACGCTCACATACATACACATACTCACATACATGAACATGCACGCACACACTCAAACTCACTCATGCAATACACTCGCACACTTTTATACCTACAAACCACACACATACACACACCCACACCCACACGTGCACGTAAAATATACATACATACATGCATTTAAGCACGCACACATACACACACTCATGTACATGAACATGCACACATACACTCATACCTTACACACACACACAGACACACAGGGGAGGGGAGGTGGGGGGACAGGTAATAGACAAATTAGTCTGTGGGTGACAGGTTTTTGACCTATTCCCTAGACATTGTGCGAGATGATAAAAGATGATATCAGCAGGAGACAACAAGAGTTCTGGATGTCCTGGTAAGATATAAGAGCCACCACTAAGTAAGTTTCTTTGGAGAGCCACCCAGCTCTAGAGCCAACAAAGGATCATCAGGGCTCTACACCGTATCCATCTTACAGTTCAGCTTCTTCCTCAGCTGATCCTTCTCTCTCTTACAGTTGTTCTCAGTATCAGCACTCAATAACCCTCTTGCATATTAATATCTAACTCAGAGCCTAGATAATTCTAACAAAATTAAGGAGTATAAGGTGATAAAAGGTTCCCATAATTTACAACCCCTCACATAATTGTTTATATTTTTATGATCATTTTTAATATAATAATATATTCTTCATATAATTTTTTTTAATTTTCCATATATTTTTATCATAATCTTTTCCCTCTTCCAACTCTTCCCATATCCTCACTCAATTTCATGTTCTCTTTTTTAAAAAGCCATAAGAGAAAAAGGCATCCACACATGTGCATGCGCGCACACGCACACACACACACACACACACACACACACACACACACACATACACACAATGAGGCTCATTATATTGGTCAACAACTCCTGGACATGAGGCCTACTCTGGAAAGTGGTTGATATACCCAGTATTTCACCATTAGATAAAACAAATTATCCATTTCCTAGAAAGTATAAATAGCAAACTGCTTCTGAATTAGGTGTGGGATTTTGTGTCCATGTCCCTTTCTCTGTACTGAGATTTTGTCTGGTTTGAACTTGTACAGGTCTTGTGTGTGCTGTCACAATTTCTTTGACTTCATATGTGTAATGGTCCTGTTGTGTGCAGAAGACTCTGTTTACTTGGAGTCATCCATCACCTCTGGCTCTTACAATTTTCCTGCCCCCTCTTCTACATAGATTCCAGAGCACCAATGGGAGGAGTTTGATGACAACATCTCATTTAAGGCTGGGTTCTCTAGAAATGTGGACAAGAAGTTGAGACTAATTAGGTTATATGTCTGTAGGAAAACCTACTACTATCATTCTGCTAAAGGAACATAGCAATAAAGAGGCTCAATAATTATATATTGATAACATAGATCAGAGCAAATGCTAGCATGGATCTGTAGAAAGGTGAACACTTATATTCACTACTGGTGAGTGCAAACTGGTGCAGCCATTATGGAAATCAGTGTTGAGTTCCTTGAGAAGCTTAAAATCATTCTCCCACATGGTCCAAATGTACAACTCTTAGGTATATACCCAAAGGATTCTATATCCTGCTACAGAGATGCTTGCTCATCCATGTTCATTGTTGTTCTATTCATAGTAACTAGAAAATGGCAACAGCCTAGATGTCTACAATTGATGAATGCATGGTAAAAAAAAAATATGGTATATTTACATAATGGAATATTACTTAGATATTTTTTAAAAAGGAAATCATAAAATTCACAGAAAATAAATGGACCTAGAAATAATGGTTCTGAGTAAAGTAACTCTGCCCCTAAACACAAACATTGCAGCTTTTCTCATTCATGGATGTTAGCTTTGAATATTTGGACAGGTACCTTTCATTTGGAACACCCACGAGATCAGGAAGTAGTTAAGAGGCCTTGGGGAGGGGCTTAATGGATAAGAGAGATATAATGGACTAGTACAAAGGGTTATGAAACAAGAAGAAATAAACTGTTGGGGGAAGGGAACGTAGAATAAGTGTGATAAATGAAACTAAAGACTTCAAAAACTCATGTGGAAACCTACTTCTTAGATTCTGCCTAAAATATGTCTATACAAATAAATTAAAAGAGCTAACATGGAGTTAGCCTATACTGGGGCAACAATGCCTCTGCTAGATACCAGAGGCTAACAAAAAATCCAGCCCCAGGAATGAGTTATTTCTTTGGAGTTATTGGTCAGTGGGTTCCAATAGACCCGTAAACATTACAGGCAATTGTAAACCATTTTGGGTACTCTCCAGAACTTGACAGTAAGATCCTGATGTAGTGCATAACTCTCTTACCTACCTATGACCTTGAAGTACCTGCCCCCGGGGCGTGACCTCCGTCTACCCTAGACTTGAGTCGCGTGTACACTGCTCTCTTCTCTCCCTCGTGGGCTTGGATGTTGAGACCGACTCAGGTAGAAAGACACTATGATAAATCTTTCGTGCTGTAGTAAGTCTTTCTCCCTAATAAACTTTTTCAGTAGATAGTTTTCTGTGAGTACTGATTGAGAAAAATATGTCAGAACTTGAAGATTAGAGGTTATCAATGGGAAAAAAATTTAAAAATCTTTAGGGCTTTCCTCATTTCTACAGACATAAAAACACACTTTCTGAATCATTGGGGATTGTTTTGTTTCTGAATATTTTTTGCTTTAACGGGACTTTCAGTTGGGAAATTACTAGAGCTTTTTGTCCCTGTAAAATCAGGTTGGTCAATACCCTGATTTTATATGCAGGAACACAATGATTCGGGTTAAGAATACCTATGTATAGTAGCAGGTGGAAAGGTTCAGAGTTACCACATTACATCAACTTCTGATCTTTGCTTTTCTGTCTTTAGAACTCTTTCAAATATTCAAGCCTGCCCAAATGATAAATACTACTCCGTGTTCAAAATTCAACTAACATCAATGAAGTCTTGTCTGCCTCCTACTCCTAATCCACGATAAAATGATAATAATATCTCTTGCTGCTGTCTATATCCAGAGCCTGTCATTTTGGGAATTATTTAAGACTAGCTTAGCATGTTCATAACATTTTAAAACTAATTGCAAAAATAGAACATGGGGTCTAGGGGATGGCTCAAGGCACAAGCCACTTGCTGTGCAAGCCTGAGGACCTGAGTTCAGATGCACAGACCCTCTATAAACCTGGACTTGATATGCAGTGCGTGTTTTCAATCCAAGAACCTTTACAGATAAAAGAGTGGTAAAGACAGAGAAACTTTCAGCTCATAGAGACCCTAGATAAAACAATGCAAAAGGTGAAGATACAACCCAAGGTTGTCCTCTGACTTGGATATTTGTACTGGGGCACACACAAGCCCACACACACACAAAAACTTACACACATACTCTCTCTCTCTCTCTCTCTCTCTCTCTCTATCTCTCTCTCTCTCTATCTCTCTCTCTCTCTCACACACACACACACACACACACACACACACACACACACACACACACACCCCACAAAGCCTAAATATAAGTATTCTTAAAAAAAGAGCTAAGGATCCTTTTGCACTCTTTGTCAATCTCTCTTTTTAATTCCTTTCTCATTTCCACCTGATGTTCTGTCTTTGTGAAGCAATTTTGCCATTTTCCCTACATATATCCTATAATGTGACAGCCACATGGCTCTTGTGTTTGCATTTATAGACTAGAGCTGCGCACAGAGATTTGCTGGCATTTTGTAGCTCAGTGTACACTGGGAGAGAATATTTCAGCCAACCAGAATCAGGTGGGTTCCACAGCCAACTAATAATAACCAAGAGAACAGACTTAGAGCAAGAGTGGGTAAAGAAAGTTCCTGAGAAGGTGGGCAACATTCTGAGCATCCAAAAATTATTTACTATGATGTGTAATATATACCAATATGTTGGAAAGTCCCTGATAGCACGTAGTTTTCAGTATTTTTTGCCATAAAATGATAGTTTCTCCCACTTGCTAACTCCCTAGGAGTATAATTTTTAAATGAATTCACTTTCATTAATTAATTCCTTTGAATGCATCATCCATAGAATTCAAATGTATTGTCATTCTATTTTTTAAGTTTAAGAAATCTGTGTTGACACACTGCCACCACCATCAACAACAACAAAATAACAGGAATCAACAATCATTGGTCATTATTATCTCTCATTATCAATGGATTCAATTCCTCAATAAAAAGACACAGGTTAACAGAGTGGATATAAAAACAGGATATGAAAAAGGATGCTTCTGCTGTATACAAGAAACATACCTCAACATCAAAGATATTACCTAGGAGTAAAGGGTTGGAAAAATATTTTCCAGTCAAACAGATTTAAGAAGCAAGCTGGTGTCGTTATCCTAGTATGTAACAAAATAGACTTCACACCAAAATTAATCAAAAGAGATAGAGAAGGAAAATTTCATACTCATCAAAGGAAAAACCCACCAAGATGACTTTTCAATTCTTAATATTTATGCCCCAAATTCAATGACATTAACATTAGTAAAAGAAATATTACTAAAGCTTAAATGATATATTGAGCCTCACACATTAATACTGGGAGACTTTAGTACCTCACTCTCATCAATGGACAGGCCATCCAGACAGAAACTAAACAAAAATAGTGGAGCTAATAAACATGACGAATCAAATGGACATAACATACCTACAGAACATTTCACCTAAACACAAAAGAATATAACTTCTTCTCAGAAACTCATGGAACATTCTCCAAAATTGACCATATACTCAGTCACAAAGCAAGTCTCAATGGATACCAGAAAATTGAAATAACCTACTGTATCCTGTCAGGCCACCACAAATTAAAACTGGATTTCAACAGCAACAAAAAGCCTACAAATGTATGGAAACTGAACAAGTCCCCACCAAAAGACTACTGAGTCAACGAATAGGTAAAGAAAGTACAGACTTCCAAGAATTCAATAAAAATGAGTGCAAAACATACTCAAAGTTATGGGACACAAGGAAAGTGATGCTAAGTGGAGAATTCATAGCACTAAGAGCCTTCATAAAAAAAATTGGAGAGATCTCATACTAGCAACTTAACAGCATACCTGGAAGCTCTAGAACAAAAAGAAGCAAGTTTACCCAGGAGGATTAGATGGCAGGATAATCAAACTGAGGCCTGAAATCAATAAAATAGAAACAAAGAGAACAATACAGAGAATCAACAGAACAAAGCTATTCATTCTTTGAGAAGTCTAGACAAATCCTTATCCAAACTAACTAAAAGACAAAGAGAGAATACGCAAATTAACAAAATCAGAAATGAAAGGATATAGCAACAGACATTAAGGAAATTCAAGAATCATTAGATTATATTTCAAAAATCTGTACTCCACAAAATCTAAAAGAAATGGACAATTACTCAATAGATACCACTTACCAAAGTTGAATCAAGATCAGATGAACAATTTAAATAGACTTATAACCCCTAAGGAAATAAAAGTAGTCATTAAAATTCTGTCAACCCCCCAAAAAAAATTCCAGGGTCAGATGGTTTCAGTGCAGAATTCTATCAGACTTTCAAAGAAGACCTAATACCAATTATCCTCAAATTGTTACACAAAATAGAAACAGAAGGAACATAAAATGGAAACAAATTCATTTTATGAAGCCACAGTCACCCTCATACCCAAACCACACAAAGACTCAACAAAGAGAATTACAGAACAATATCCCTCATGAACATTGATGCAAAAATACTCAATAAATACTCACAAACCAAATCCAAGAACACATCAAAAAGATCATCCACCATGATCAGGTAAGATTCATTCAGCAATACAGGGATGGTTCCACATATGAAAATCTGTCAAAATAATCCATCATATAAACAAACTGAAAGAAAAAAACATGATCATCTCATAAGAGACTGAAAAAAATCCTTTGACAAAATTGAATACCCCTTCGTGATAAAAGTCTTGAAGAGATCAAGGATATAAGGGACGTAACTAAATATAGTAAAGGCAATATACAGCAAGCCAGTAGCCAACATCAAATTAGAATGAAACTCAAAGTGATTCCATTAAAATTAGGAACAAACAGCCAGCTCATGCACTAAGGACAGGTCCCAAGGTCCCATTGCTTGGGGGCCTCCCAAACCTTTCAAGTTAATCAACTGTCTCACTTATCCTGAGGGCCTGATCCAGTTGGGGGCTCCTTAGCTATTGGTTCATACTTACTGTGTTTCTACTAGTTTGGCTATTTGTCCCTGTACTTTTTCCAGTCATGGTCTCAACAATTCTTGCTCATACAATCCCTCCTCTTTCTCGCTGAATGGACTCCTGGAGCTCCACCTGGGGCATGGCCGTGGGTCTCTGCATCTGCTTCCATCAGTCATTGAATGAGAGTTCAAGCACGACAGTTAGGGTGTTTGACCATCCGACCACCCGAGTAGATCAGTTCGGGCTTTCTCTTGATCATTGCCAGTAGCCTATTGTGGAGATATCTTTGTGGATTTCTGGGGACCTCTCTAGCACTTTGCTTCTTCCTATTCCCATGGGGTCTTCATTTATCATGATCTCTTTTTCTTTGTTCTCCCTCTCTGTTCGTGATCCAGCTGGGATCTCCCGCTCCCCTAAGCTCTCTTTGCCTCAACCATTGCCATTCATTACTCACGTCCAGTTTGCCCATGTAGATCTCATCCGTTTCTCTGTCGTTGGGTGATCCCTGTGTCTTTCTTAGGGTCCTGTTTTCTAGGTAGCCTCTCTGGAGTATGCAGGGACACTTTGCTCAGCCTAGGCTAAGGGAGGAGGGGACTGGACCTGCCTAGATTGAATCTATCAGGCTGAGCTGAATCCCCAGGGGAGTCCCTGCCCTGGAGGAGATGGGAATGGGGGATAGGATGGGGGGAGGCAGTGGGGGGAGCTGGAGGAGGGAGGACAGGGGAATCCATGGCTGATATATATAAAATTAAATGGAAAAAAAAGAAAGACACACAAAAAAGCAAGTAATTTTAAGTCAGTAACACTTTTATCATTCCATCAAAGTTTGTCATATTTTTTTCAAAATCCATACTTCTTTCAATTTGTATTACAATTCATTCATTATTTTTTTAGTTTAAAATAATTTTGAAAAATATTAGAAACATAAAAATAGAAATAATATATGAAAATAATATGTATATGTCTGCAAAATCTTCCATATAGTTATGTGATTGAGAATAAAACTGTATAAAGCATTTATGCACTAAAAAAATAAAATAAAATTAGGAACAAGACAGAGCTGTCCACTTTCTCCTTATCTGTTCAATATACTACTTGAATTTCTAGCTAAAGCAGTAAGACAACTAGAGGAGATCAAGGGGATAAAATTGGAAAGGAAGAAGTCAAAGTATTATTATTTGCAGATGATATGATACTATACATAAGTGACCCAAAAATTCTATCTGGGAATTCCTACAGATGATAAACACCTTCAGCAAAGTGACTAGATACAAGATTAACTTAAAAAAATCAATAGCCCACTTATATAACAAATGGCATATTGGCTGAGAAAGAAATCAGAGAAACAACATCCTTCACAATAGCCACAAATAATAAAAATATCTTACTGTAACTCTAACCAAGCAAATGAAAGACCTGTATGGCAAGAACTTCAAGTCTTTGAAAAAGAAAACTGAAGAAAATATCAGAACGTGGAAATATCTCTCATGATCATGGATTGGCAGGATTAACATAGTTTTTAAAAAATCCTACTAAAAGCAATCTACAGATTAAATACAATATCCATCAAAATTCCAACACAATTCTTTAAATATTTTGAAAGGACAGCCATCAATTTCATGTGGAAAAACAAGAATCCCAGGATACCTAAAACAATCCTATATAAAAACAAACAAAAACTCTGGTAGTATCACTATCTCTGATTTCAAGCTATACTACAGAACTATAGTAATAAAAACCACATGGTATTGGCAGAAAAACTGATGAATTGATTGATGGAATCAGATGGAAGACCCAGACATGAATCTATTCTTAAGGACAAGATTTTTGATAAAGACACCAGAAATATACAATGGAAAATAGAAAGCATCTTCAACAAATGGTGGTGGTATAACTGGATATCAGCATATACAAGAATGAAAATAGATTCATATCTATCATCCTGCACAAAACTCAAATCCAACTGAATAAAAGACTTCAACATAAATCCAGATACATTGAACTTGATAGAAGAGAAAATTTTTAATAGCCTGGAAAGTATTGGCACAGGAGACAACTTCCTTAACAGAATACCAATGGTGTAGACTCTAAGATCAACACTTAATAAATGATATCTCAGGAAACTGAAAAGCTTCTGCAAGGCAAAGGACACTTCAATTGGACAGAACAACAACCTACAAAATGGGAAAAGATTTTCACCAACTCCATATCCAATAAAGGGCTAATATCAAAAATATAGAGAGAGGTCTGAAGAAACTAGACACAAACAAACCAAATAATCGAATTAAAAAATGGGCTACAGATCTAAACAGAGAATTCTCAACAGAAGAATCTCAAATGGCTGAGAAAAATCTAAAGAAATGCTCCCAGTCCTTAGCAATCAGGGAATACAAATCATAATGACTTTGAGATTCCATCTTAACACATGTCAGAAAGGCTAATATTAATATCACACACGGGCAAGGATGTGGAGCATGGAGAACACTCTTCTACTGCTGGTGGGAGTGTAAACTTGTACAGCCACTTTGGAAATCAATAAGGCAGCTCCTCAGAAAATTCGGAATTTTGATCTACCTCAAGACCCAGCTATACAATTCCTGGGCATATACCCAAAGGACACTCTATCCTACCATAAGGACATTTGCTCAGCTACATTCATAACAGCTTCATTCATAATAGCCAGAAACTGGAAACAACCTAGATGTCCCACAACCAAAGAATGGATGAAGAAAATGTGGTACATTTATACAATGGAGTATTATTCACCTGTTAACAACAATGACATCATTAAATTTACAGGCAAGTGGGTGGAACCATAAAAAAAATCACCCTGAGTAAAGTAACCCAGGTCTAGAAAGACAAACTTGGTATGTATTCACTTATAAGTGGATATTAATTGTAAAGTAAAAAATAATCATGCTACAATCCACAGACCCAAGAGGATAAGTGACAAGCAGGCCTTAAGAGGGAGGCAGGATGCAAGGATCTCCCTGGGAAGGGAAATAGAATAGATTTGGGGTTGGACTGAGGGTAGGTGCGATTGGGACCAGGGAGGATCACATGGAAAGAGAGGGAAAAAATACTGGGAGAAATGACTGGAACTGGGGGGGGAGGGGGCATTTCAGGGATGAAGTTGAAACCTAGTGCAATGGAAACTTTGTGAAATCTATGAGAGTAACCCCAGCAAAGTCTCCTAGTAATGGGGACATGGAGCATGAACCAGCCATCTTCTCTAACCAGGCAAGGCCTCAAGTGGAGGGATTGGGACACCAACCCAGCCACAAAACTTTGGACCTACAGTCTGTCCTGCCTGCAGAGTGTTCTAGACCTAGAGCCTAGAAGATTCATCATCAAAGAGACCAGAGTAGCTTCTTCCAGCAGCTGATGAGAGCAGATGCAAAGTCCCATAGCTATACATTAGGCAGAGCCCAGAAAGTCCTGTGGAGGAGGAGAAAGGATCAAAGACCAGAGGAACCATGGGAATAGAGGACACCACAATTACACTGCCCACAAAAATCAACTGGCCAGGATTCATGGGGGCTCACAGAGATCATTCATTATGGCTCAGTAGTTTGGTGTTATTGTGGGATTCCTAATAGTGGGAGTGCAAAGAGAGGGGAATCTCTCTGACTCGTTGGCCTGCTTATGGGACCCTTTTCCTCCTACTGGGTTACCTTGTCCAGCCTTGATGTAATGGTGTGTGCCTGGTCTTATTGTCATTTATTATGTGGTGTTTGGTTGATATTCCTGCAAAGCCTGTTCTTTTCTGAAGGGAGGCAGAAGGAAGGGTGGATCTGGGAGAGAGGGGAGGTAGAGGAGAGAGACTGGGAGAGGGGAGGGAGGAGAAACTGCAATCAGAATGTGATATATGAGAGAAGAATAAAAATATTAAATGAACTAATTTTTTTTAAAAAGAAAGAAACCTGTGTTGAGTGACTGGTCTGGCAATAGGCCTCAGGAGGCAGAAGTACTTGTGACCAAACCTGACAATCTGAGTTTGATTCCCAGGACCCAAAAGATAGGAGACAATTGACACCCAATAGTGTCCTCTGATCTCCATGCGCACACACTTTTGCACACACATGACCACACACATACATGCAAATAGATAAATGTAATAAATTTCCTAGATTATAAACTAATAGAGCTGGAACATATTATACAGACTGTTTGAAGGAAGTGGGTCAAGATAGTATAGCTGTGTGCCTGTGGAAAACACATGTGTCTGTGTAGTGAGCTAATGTTTCAATGGGAGTTTTAAAATGGCCTCTGCATTTAAGCAAACAGGCTTGAACAGAGTGTCTACCATTTGCTATTTTGATATGGGCTGTTATTTCCTAAAGCTAAACTTCTTTATATATTAATATAACTATAATAAATCTCTGGAAGCTTATTTTAATATGGAAATGAGACTGCCTAATAAGTAAATAATGAAATGTGCAATATCTTTCCTCTTCTTTCTTTCCTCATCCAGATCTCCAGTATGGCTCTACTAAACAAGTCACCTACTGCAATCTATAGGATCCTCAGATATAAGATACAATAAGACATAGGAGGCATAAATCAAACCAAGTACTTCATTAAAAGTCATTATAGAAGTATCAAGAAATCAAAGGCCAGGAAGGTGATTACTGAGAATGAAGAAAGTTTAAATGTAAAGAATTTAAACACTTAAAATATGATGATACCATAAATCATTTGTTTGACTTGTTCATTTGTAAGTGGAGAGTTTGCAGCTCACAGAAACAAAGTGAGTTCACAGAGAGCTGGATTGCTTAATGACCAGTGAAGTGTTCTCAAAACAAGAAAGGACATGACCTAAACCTATGGACGGTGTTTTTGACAGCTGGTTCAGCACTTTAATCTATGTTGCTAAGTTCAAGTTTCACTTGGGTGACTCAAACTAATGCTCACCATCACAATTTTCTCGGCTGAACCGACTTTGCTTGCACTTCACCTCAGTCAGCCTTCCCCACGGCTACACGGTTGACCTTGCCATCACTCAAAACAGCTCTGCAATCTTTAATCCTACACTGCAGCCCATGACCACAGTCTCCCATCCTCTCGGAGATCTGGTTTCTCCACTTCATACACTGCCCGAGGTCACTGGCATCACCAGGTCATTTATTCCCATCTCTTCACCCACTCAGAGTCTCCCCGGTGTTACCCATTTTTTCCATTTGCCTAGATTCCCTGAAGCTCAGTGGAATTCTTTTCTTTTTTTGCAATAATCTTAAATTATATAACCAAGTTATTCTATAACACTATAATACTATATTCTATATATACCAATATAGTATTTGACTAGGAATATGCCATATATAGAATATAGTATTGTAGAATATAATATATTCCTAGTCAAATAGCTCCAAATGAAGCGATTAGTCCATTAGTAAGAACTGGTTTTGCAACCTCTGCTGGCCTCTACAACTTTCTCATGAAAAGTATTTAAAAGTAAAATAGTCATCTTTCTCCTTACACATTCACAGAAGATTATACCCTACCACAGAGAAAGGGTATAACCACTTCACTACCCTACCTTTCTACTGCCCTTCCCTGGTGCTGCTTCCTCTCATAGTGTGAAACATTTTCCATCTATCTGATTAATTCTCCCCAACATGCCCTGTATCACATCTTCTGTCCCTAAAACCCTAGAAGCATTATTTTTTCCTTCAACTCAAAAGGGAAAATACATAGTGAAGAAACATAGCCAATATATTTCACTTTAGAAATTATAATATGTCTTCTTAATAGTCTTTTAATTTTCTATAATGTATATATTATATAATATAATATGCTGGAACATTATTCAGCCATTGTACCAAGCTTTTCTTCTTGGGCCAACAACCAGCTTCAAAATCATAACATGGAGACTTCTTCTTAGTTATGAAAGCTTGGCCTTATCTTAGCTTTTATTTTAATGTTTTTCTTCATCTAAGTTTTGCCTTAGAGCTTTTTACCTTTCTTTCTATATGTCCTACTCTGTGTCTGCTGGCTAGCAGCTGCCTGGCTGGCCCCTGGCATCTGCTTCTCTTTCTCCCTCATCCTCTCCTCTCTTCTTCCTCTTGTTCTTCTCCAGCCTGGATTTCTTTTCCTATTTAATCTCCCTGCCTGCCAGCCCCACCTATCCCTCTTTTGCCTAGTTACTGGCTATTCAGCTTTTCATTAGACCAATTAGGTGCCTTAGGCAGGCAAGGTGAAACAAATACAACACATTTTTAGATAATTAAACACACATGATTACATTGTTAAACAAATGCAGCATAAACAAATGTAACCCACATTTACAAAGTTAAAGTAATATTCCACAGCATGAACAAATGTAACACATCTTTACACAGTTAAAGAAATGTCCACAAGCCATAAAGTGAAATGATAAAGTGATACAAGTGATAACATGTATGAACCTTGAAAAGATTATGCAAAATGCAAAAGGTCATACACTTGGCTTCGTTTACATAAAATTTCTAGACTAGGCTATTTTATACAAAAAGCATGTGCTTGCCAGAGGCTGGAAGAAATAGAAATAAACTGAAAGCACCTGAGAGTGGTTAAGAGTCTTCTTTGAAGATGGTACCAGTGTTCTAGAATTCACAAACTTAGGACTGAATGGTGAACTGAATGGTGAACCATGAAAAGATGCTGTAATACTCAAACTACGTTGAAATAAAGTTCATATTTTTAAAACATAAAAATCTATAGAATTGCTAGTGCCAGCATTTCCAGAATAGTTTAATCAAAGTCCATCATCACTATTGCCTTTTATAGTTCAAATCACTTGATGAAACTTCAAAATGATTTCATTTTTAAATAAAATTAGTTGATAAAATAGATAATGTATATCTTAATTGAGCTTTGGAAAGTAATTATAATTAGCTCCTATATAATGTTTTAGAAAAAATTAAGATAATTATCTTAACTGCAACATAATTTCAAATGGTGAGATCTAAATAGAGATGTCTAATTGCATTCCTAGGATATTACATTGGACTTGATGTAACCTAACAAAATTGTTTATGAACACTAATAAGGTGGTAAAGTTCCTGGATATGAAAAAATGATAATTATTTCAAAGAATTAAGCTTGTATCTTATTAGCATGCAATTGTACATTTATTCATTTGAGAAACCCTTGAATGTGCACCATATCCTCAGCACTGTGTTAGATTTAATAAATGACTAATAATGCTTCCAGAGTACACCATTGACTCCAGAAGAAAAACAATGAAGTATAAACTGGAGCCTCTTTCTAAATAAAGGAAACAGGCTACAGTTTTCCCTTCCTGACTTAGAAGATGAGGCTCACAAGTCCAATAAAATGGACATCAAATTTTCATTGAATATGAGGCTGTATTTGAGTGCATCAACTTTCCTTTAAAAATGCTGTTTCCTATTTTACTTGATTCTGAATGTCTTGAAAAAGACTTTTTAAATGATAGCATTCTCAATTCTATCCATGGGTCAAAATGAAGAGTTCCTTTTTGATCAGGAAAACTCATAAAGCATTCATGTAATCTCCCTGTTCAACACCTTTCTCTTTTCCACACCTGGCTACACATTCAACACGGACTTTAAAGTAGAATTACTTTTAGTTTACAAGATACTTTCCTCCCTCAAGACTTTCCTTCAAATCTCTCAGTTCTCTTCAGTGGGAAAAGATTACAGTATCTTTTTGTTTCAGTTATTGATGTGCTAGCCGAGTCCCTGGGCCCATGACCGTAAATGTTCTTTCTCTGTGTTAAGGCACGTTTCCCCAGGGCTGACTGTAATTATGGTAGCATCTGTACAGTGCTGATATTATGATGTAGAAAAAGATTAATTTGGCCATCAAATGTTGATTTTTGTGCCCTAAATTCTGGGTGTTGAGGGAATGATTTGCCCATTTAGAAATTTAGTATATAATAAGTAGTTGGATCTCATGTATTCACTGACTCAACAAAAAATATAAACAAATGAAAGGTTTGTAAATTACAAGATGAATGCATGTATTCACGATGACAAAGCTTGCTGCTATGTTAGTCCTGTCTCCTTTCTCAGAAAAGAATACATAAATTTAAAAGGTAACCAAGAATGAAGACAGAGTAGAGGAGGCTAATTTTAATGAAATTGTCGGATTAAAACAGTCTTATCATTAGACAATGATGGGGGTACAGAAATCTCACTATTTTCTTAATTCCACTTGGTATCTGCTCCTCCCAAACCTTCCTTAGCCCATCTCCCATATCTATGGCCATTGTTTATTTTCATCTTACTGCATTACAATTCCTTATTCACTCACCTGTTGCATGCTAGGCTATGAGGTCTTTGGAAGCAAAAACTGAATACACCATTGCATGCTTTCACCCACCACTTCTAACCTCCCAACACTGGTGATCAATGAGTCTTTAACAGAGAATGAATGAAGAGAGCAAAGGAAGGGAACAGGTTCTGCAGCCATAGAGTCTGTCAATTTCAGATCAAAACTAAGCTTCACGTGTTTCATTGCTGCTGACTTGTAGTATTGGGCGTAGGATGGATGCAGCTCAACAAAACAAGCCAGTTATTTTTTTTCTTGTCATTACTTCCTAGAGAATGCAGTGTAATGATGCCTTACATAGGATTGGCATTGCATCACATGCCCTAAGGAGTTTGGAGATGATTAGAAGTATCCAGAATGATTTCTGTAGGCTATAGACAAATACAATTCCATTTTATAAAAGTCTTGAGCATCGGTGGCCTTTGGTGTCCACGGAGCTTCCTCTGCAACACTAAATGCCAGCCGTATGTTTGCACCACAGTGCTAGAAGCACATGTCATTTTCTAAAAAGTCACTTTTTCTTCATTCCATTTGAAAAAAAAATACAGTACATTCGAAAAACATGGCATGGAAAAAAAGGAACTCACACTAAAAGAAATCCCAGAAAACTTGACAGTTAAACATGAAAAATTAAAATCCAAATTCCTAGAAGACAAATTTGCCACTTGAAAGGATCATTTTCTAAACTTTGAAGAAACTGATTAAAATAGTAGAGAAATATTTAAAACTGAGACATAAAAACAAAAAGACAAATAACTTCTTGATAAAAATTATGAATGCATGCATCATGTGGGTATTTAGTATATATGCATTAAAATATAAACAGATTGCAATCATCGAAAAGGACATGAAGTTGGGTAGTGAGGGAGGTGAGAGGAATCTGGGAAGAGTTAAGGAAGGAGAAAAGGAAGATCAAACTATATTGTATTAAGTTATTTTAGCTAAAAGAATGAGAGAAAGAGAATGTGCAAAAAAACAAAAATGCTCACTGGCAATAATGCAGATAAAGGTAACTCATCAGTAAAAACATTGAATTTCCCAAAATTGATTTGTTAAAAATTTTATAATAATAACTGAAAGGATACACAAAATCTGAATATATATTAAATAGGCAACTCTGAATTTTGTCTGTCCATCCAGCTAAAGTTTTGTTTCTTTGTAGTTTTGTTTCTTTACCCAACTTCACTCTCTCCTATCTCCAATTGTCCCGGGCTCCTGAAAACTACCATTCTTCTTTCTAGTCCTGTGATCAACTTTGGTAGATGCCACAAGCAATATTACACAGTATTTATCTCTTGGCAGTAAAACATGCAGTAAGTAATCAATATAATATGTCATTGAAAATGATAAGTGGATATGTTAATGAGCCTAGTTTAATCATTCTAAATGTACATGTATATCAAAGCACTGTGTTATATGCAATAAATACATAGACTGTCACTTTCTGAGGTAAAAGATAAAATAATAAAATTGCAAATAAGTAGGTTTGAAATTAACCTCTTATATAAGCAGGAGTTAAATGCTATAACAATTTAAAAGGTTTTGTAGAACTAGCGAATTTCTTAATCAATATCTTAATATGCTAATCAGTATCTTAATTCAGAAGGCTAAAACAAATATACCATATACTGAACTGCCCAAATGAAACTGTTCTTCCATAATTCTGGAGAGAGAAGTCTAAAATGAAGCTCCTACCATTTGAACCCTGAGGAGGAGCCTCTTCTAAATATGACTTCAAGGGACAAAATTCTGAAAGAAGCTGGATCATTGTGACAAAGCACTGGTCCTATCATGAAGGATCTACTCACCTGAACTAATAATATCCACAGAAGCCATCTCAAATGACATCACATAGTGATCAGTATCTTGACCTAAGATTTTTGAGAAAAAAATCAATCAATAGCAATGTAATATTAAAATTTCTTGATATTCTGAAGATCCAACAATAAAAGTAAGCCATCTGAACATGAAGTTCAATAATAATAGAACAGTATATGATAGCATTATTCCATACTATTATATTATGTGTACATTCTCTTCGAAGTTAGCCAGAGCCTGTCAAATTTTACATTCAATATTTGACATATAACTTTACTACAAGTGTTTTTGCCTGAATCTAAATTCAAATGGGTATTTTATGTTTTGCCTGACATTCTAACTGTACCACTTAGGTGCCCACATCTTCTCCAAATACCAGCCATCCACTGAACAGTTATACTCTGGTCTGCATCGGAAGAACATGCAAATGAGGTGATAATTGAAAGAAGACAATTCATTGTTTATTTGTTTGCACAAGATTAAAAAGTGATGTCCAATAGCATATTTTATTAAATAATGAAGACTATAATACATGGAGTTAATAAGGTAACAAGTATAGAACTACTTAGCATATTGGGGAAGTATTCATTATAAAAATAAAATAGCTACAAACTTGAAGGCCACCTTGACAATGACAAAATATGAAAATGTATAACTATTTATTACCTTTGTGTGCATTCTATGGGATTCTAATTTAATTCATGAGGGCCAGGAATAAAAAAATCTGATTTTCAAGATATAATGGTCCTGAGATCACAGCAAAAAAACAGGGATTATTTCCTCAAACTCCCCAGCCTGTGTCAGCTGCCTGAAAGTATCCTATGGAATAAATCCTGGATATGCTCAATAACAGTTGCTCAGATTTCATAACATAGAGTTTTTGAAGCACGGGTAAATAGAAGAGCTGGAGAAGGTCTAGAATGCTCCAGGAACCATTTTGACTTGCGGATCTAACTCATACATGGCAGATAGCATATTTTCAAGGTAATCTGTTCATGGTCACTTGCAGGAGAAAGAATGTCGCCTGGAGAGCAATTCATAGCTGCCTTCAGATCCCAGGCTTCAGCATTTTGAGTTTATGTTCTTCTTGGCATGTGATGACTGTTAACTCCCTCGCTCAGGATAAAAATTGTGAAGGCAGAAGAGCTTTGCTAGAGTGAGAACTCAAAATCAATGATCAACTTTTGCTGTCACCAGACTAGAAAGAATGATAATGTGATAATGCTCAGAGAACAGTGTGAGCAAATGAGTAGAGAGACACAGATGGGGTAGCCTGATAGAAACAGAGATATGGTCTAGGGTTTGGAGAAAAGAAATGAGTTGACTGAACCTGCACTGTAGAGACCGGAGAGATGGCTCAGCAGTTAAAAGCCTGGTCTTTCAGACCTAGGTTTTGTTTCCACTCATGTGGCAGTGTACAACCATCTATAACTCCAGCTTTGGGTGATCCAATGTCCTCTTCTGTTGTTGGAATCAGAAACACATGTAGTATGTATATCTATATATTCAGTCAAGCACATAAAATAAAAATATAATTTTTTAAAGGGAGCAGCAAGAGCATAAGTGTTTGGGAGATGGTGAGATTGTGCTGTTTCATGACTGGAAGTCACTGTGATTTAATGCAACTGCTAAAATCACTACACACGGTGAAATGTATTTTGCCATCATTTTATCATAAAAAATAATTTTAAAAACTTCAATATGTTACCGATGAAAACGTAAGTTTTTTGCATCTCGTGTAAGGCTTGCATCACATCCCTTCTCCCTTTGTCTTTGACCTCTTCACATTGCCTGTCAGAGTACAACACTGTAGTCTCACTTTCACACCATCACTACTGCATCCCTGGACCAGCTTCTCTTCAGACCTTTCCTTGGTGGGTCCCTTGCTGTGCTTCACATCCCACCTTCAATGTCAACTATGAGAAACACACTCCAAATATCAAATCTACAAGATGTTCTTCTTCTATATCACCCTTCTCCTGCAACAATGCCATGTTTAGTTACTTCACAGCAGTGATCAGAATCTGGGGTTATCTTGTCTATTGGTTTATATTTTTATTTATGTTCTCATCTCTAAAACAGAAAATCCAAGGAGGTAGGTGTTATCTTTGTCTTACAGTGAAATAAATAATGGTTGAAAGAATGCCTAGATTTCATATTACATCATTTGAGTTTTGGATTAATTCTTGCTCCAAATTTCTCCCAGATATCACTTTACTTACAAGAAACATAATTTTAAGGTATTTTACATTTCTAGAATAAAGTGAATTCTTAATTAATTGACAAAGTAACTCTTGAAAGGAGCTATCGAGCAAGATCAAACTCATTGCAGCCTAGGGTTCAGAGTTCTGCTATAATTTTGTTTGAACACAGACATGCTCACCATCAGGCTCTGGGAGTAGATGCAGATCAAATATGTTCAGACACAAACCTCTTTTTAACATTATAGATCAGTATTTAAAATCCCGTTCAGAACAACACGAGAGCAGAAACTACTTGATTGCCATCTAGGCATCTGAGATGTTAGCATGGGCTCAAGCACAGGAGCAGCGCAACACAGTGCAAAGTCAAAGAGCTGATGGACACAGTCTGTGGGAAACACAGGCCACAAATGTGAAGCGTGACTGTCAAGATGTGAAGATCCACTGATGAGCTCCACTCCCAACTCGGTCACTGGTCTCCCATGCTCCCATTCTTGTTCAGATCCTGTTTCGAAGGAATGAAGGAGCTAAGTTAGCTGGCTGCTCAGGCGCTCTCCTACCCCCTCTCGTTTCTTTTACCACTCTGCCCTGAGAAGTTCAATAGAGCATGGTTTTTATAACTGGAGAGGTCTGTGTCACTTCAGGACCAATGTTTTTAAATGAAGCAAAACCTATCAACCCTCACAGGAAAATCTGTTTCACCTTAAATTTAATGTATTAAAACAAATGAGTGTGTGTGTGTGTGTGTGTGTGTGTGTGTGTGTGTGTGTGTGTGTGTTCAAGCAATACATACTCCAAACTGAATAAAACAAAAATGACAATCTTGAATGCAGTTCGTATAAACCAACACACCAGATAAAGTGGCAAATGGTTCAGGATGGCTAACACTTGCACTGTGAGCTGGTTAGAGACAGATATTTTAAGAATTATGGAAAGTTCCTGAATATTTTCACGACATTTTAAATTTTGATACCTTTTTTTGCTTATTATTATATATCTAAATATCTCTAAATATATTATTTTCTACTTCGTGCTGCACGTGGCTGTCATAATCTTTATGCTTCACAATTGTGGAGAGTTTTCTTAAACCTCTCTACTGAAGAAAGAAAGGGGAGGCTGACTGTAGATTTTTTTTCAAGCATGAGGCAGCCCTGTCAAAGGGCAGAAGAAAAGCAGTTGAAATGAGAAAGCGGCTGCTCTATAAAATAAATTAACTAAAAGCAGTGCTGTAAAAGGACAGGTTACAGAACTAGAGGGCCCGCTAAAGACAATGAGAAGAGAAAAGAAGGGAGGATGTACTGACTCAGACAACCCAAGACACTCGTCACCAGATGACGCCATGGGTGGATTCTGAGGGAACTGGAGGCGCTGCCTCAGTTGGAACCAATTTTCCCTTTCTTGTTCCTTTAAACATCTCCATATGTCCCGCTGTGAAGCCAGGGCTTTCTTCTTGTGCTATTGCTTCGGCCTACTTACCTCCTCATTCTATTTTAAAAACCTGTCTGTTATTGGCTATGACATCATACGATGTCAGCTTCCAGAACCATGTCTGTCACATTTTATTAATGCCTGAAAATATTAAATTCTTGAGTTCTGTTTCCTCTAATAGACAGTACTTTTATAATTATAAATTTATGTCTGAAAGGCTACTGTAACGTCTAGACAGGCATGCCATAAAGAGTCTAGATAGCAACTTCTGGTAATATGACACTAATACCCTTAACCCCCAAATCATGTATTTTTGAAGGAAATTTCTTACAAATGAAAATAAACCAAAGTAAAAAGTTTAACATGCTCTTTTAAAAGCCAAAAGAATTCTGTTTTGTCAGTGTAACACCTCTTTGTTGAGTGTATTTAGATGGGATGTTTTTCAAAGTATGGGTCACAGATGCCCCAGGGACAAGATGCCTGAGTACCTATAAACAGCAAATCCTGACAATATACCCCAGAATGTATTTAAGTCTTTGCAGACAGCCCGATCTGAGTTCCAGCAGGCATTACTAATGTTTAGGTTTGCTCAAATTTCAGAACCTTTGAAGCAGGAGCCTATTTTGTGCACATAGGCGTCTCACCAGCTCTTGGTGCCCAGTTTTCCAGAGCAAAGGAAGCAGCCCCACCTCTCTCCCTGCACCCCCTGTGGTGTTCCCCAGCTCTCAGTGCCAAAGACATAGATTAGATGTTTCCAAGTCCTCCACAGCCCAAAGGTTAATGAGGCATCTCATTCATATTTCATGATTGCTGTTTGCCCTTCTCTGCCTTTGGGACACACAATGGAAAAGTGCAATCAATAGAATAATATCAGACCCACCAGACAATTAGAAGATACCAAAAATAATCCATATGCTCCCACTGTATTTAAAGTGACTGCCCTGAATTAATAAATCATCAAAAGACCATCATTTCACCAGCGCTTGTCAGCATGTTGAAACATATATTCAATCTTAGAAGCCAAGTGCTCCTACCCAGGTCCGTCTCCATCATATCCTCACATGCCTGGCCTGATCATGGCTGCCCAACTCCATGTTGTTGTCACTGAGGCTCCTGTTCTGTCCCTTTTGCTGAAGTCCTATTAGAGCTATTAACGTGGGGACTGATAACTCATAGGAGAATGAAGAGAAGGCCAGATAAATTTAGTATATCTCTGCTGTAAATAAATAATTCGACATTCACTTTTAAAATCACCAAGTCTTTGTTAGTAAAAGTTCTCCAACACCTTTGGGGAGAAGAGCCCTTGCTGTTATGACTCCTACAGAAAGGATGGTCTTTAACTTCCCCAACCCTTTCTGTTTGTATTTTAAAATTTAACATGATGTAATGTAAATCATTATCAAGCATCTAAAATTTTCCAGAAATACTGATGCTTTTAACTTGCCTTTAAATGTCACAACAGAATTTTTCAGCATATGTTTCTTCATCTTAAGTCTACTAAAATACTTTTTTTAAAAATTGTTTTAAATGTTTTTGATTGAAATAGACTTAAGTAAATCATTCCCTCCCTCTCTCTCCTCCCTCCATCCCTTTCCAGTTACCCTCCCTCAAACCGTGTCCACCTCTCAAGTTGGTAGCCTCTTTTTCTTTGCTTATTTTTTTGTATATGCAACAAATATCAATATACATATCGTTTCAAAGCTGATCATTCTTCACTGAACAACCAAATAAAGGGTTCATCCCTGGAGAAGCTAATTCTCTTTCTCCTAGCAGTTAGTTAGTATTTGCATGTAGTTCTTTTTCTAGGGGTGGGGCCCCACGAAATTTTCCCCTCTCCATGTTAACATGCCCATTGATATTGCTGTTGTTCTGGTCTTGTTTCTGCAGCCATTTTTAAGAGAGACTTTCACAGCCAGCAGATTTCCTGGTGTGCTACCTCATAGAAACTTTCTATCCCTCCTTCATAATACTCCCTAGCCATAGATGCCAGGGCTGTGATGCAGATTTATCCTCTGGGAACAGGCTCCATACACGATCCATTGACCTCTCTTATTGTGTCCAGTTGTGGTTTTCTGTGACAGCTTCCATTTGCTGTAAAGAGAGGCCTCTTTGATAAGGGATGGTAGCAACGCTTACTCAGGAAAGGTGGTTAGAGCACACTTTACACTTTACTACTTCGTTTTCTTCTCTCTTTTTTTTTTTTGTGTGTGTGTGTGTGTGTGAGAGAGAGAGAGAGAGAGAGAGAGAGAGAGAGAGAGAGAGAGAGAGAGAGAGAGAGAGAGGACAGGGGAGAGCTGGCAAGCTGAACTACCTAGGCCTAGAATGAGGGTTATAAGTTGGCCCACCCCAACATCTACCCCCATATACGACCTGCAGTAGCATGTGAAGGGGCTGGTCCTGCAAACCCAAAGCTTCAGATCTCCATGACACAGGGCAAACAACAGGATATCCAAGAGGACTTCCAGTGAGGGCCCAGCATCCATAGTGTAAGCAGAAACCAGAGGCCTCAAACCAGACCAATGACTCTTTGCAAGTCAAAATATATGGACAAAAGGGTTTACTGCATGACTCTCTGAGTGTCACACTACAGTTTCCATGACAAAATCTTTTCTTTTTTCTCTTAATTTTTTTTCTTTTGGGGCAGAGGGAGGTTGCAAGGGCAGAGGGCAGATACAAAGGGATGGGGAAATAAATAGGATCAAAATACATGAGGTGAAAGACAGAATAAATAAAAAGAAAGTTAAAATAATAAATACAAAATAAATGCTCTTGAAAAAATGTATCAGCAAATGAAGCTATTGTTTTGCTTTATCGTCATTTTATTGTCAAATTTTAAGACAAATATTTTGAAGTAATAATCCCATCCAATCTTGAAGGAGTAAGAAAAAACACACAAAAGAAAGGAGAGAAAAAAATCAAATAATTCAATTTAGGATGAAATGGAAAGAACAAGACTTGGTGTTTCAGAGCTCAAAGGTCATAGCATCTCACTAAGAAGAAATGCCTACAAGAAATAATTACACATTGGGCCAAAATTACAAACGTAAAAGTTTTCATGAGTAAAAATAATAATAATAAAATTTATATTCAAAAATAGTTAAATGGTTTATAATAGAATATTGAGGTGCAATAAATACTATGAAATTAACAGACTAAACGTTTTTAAAATTATGAAAGGTTTTCAGTCTGAGAAAAGTATACATAAAATAGCTGCATGTGCCACTTACCCGTAAATAAAAAAAAAACACATCACACATAGAAACATCACTCTTTTATTTCCAGTGCTAATTACTATCCTAAGTGAACATTCATGTTCCACCTACAGCTTGTTTTTGTTTTCTTTGTTTTGTTTTTGACAGGGTCTCTTTTTGTATCCCTTGTCCTAGAACTTGCTATGTGTATCAAGCTGACTTCAAAGTCACAGATACCCACCTGCCTCTGCCTCCTGGGTACTGGGATTAAGGGTGTGAACCTTTCTGCCTTGCCCACCTGTTTTTTTTGTTTGTTTGTTTGTTTGTTTTTTCGAGACAGTGTTTCTCTGTGTAGCTTTGTGCCTTTCCTGGGACTCACTCTGTTGCCCAGGCTGGCCTCGAACTCACCGAGATCCGCCTGTCTCTGCCTCCTGAGTGCTGGGATTAAAGGCGTGCGCCACCACCGCCCAGCTGCCCACCTGTTTTTATACATTGACTATAGATGTCTTTCAATGTCATGACAGTGTTGTGTATGTATCCAAGCTACAAATAAGTTCTATTGTTCTTACTACAGACTCACACAATTTGCACTATTTTTACTTAAAGTTGTACTTTTGTAGCTGGGCAGTAGTGGCGCATGCCTTTAATCCCAGCACACAGAAGGCAGAGGCAGGTAGATCTCTGTGAGTTTGAGACCAGCCTGGTCTACAAAAAAAGTTCCAAGACAGTCAAGACTACACAGAGGAACCCTGTCTCAAAAAAAAAATCTTACTTTGGTATTTTATGCACATATATATGATTTATTCACTTTAATTACAATAATTTTAATATTCATTTAAAGGAATATATTTCAATGTTGGTGATGCCTAAGCCATTACAGCCATCATAGCTATACCCCTGCAACATAGTCTATAGGGGTTGGAACACTGTCCATGACTTGGGCCTGAGTAGCCAGAAGTGACCATTCTGATAGCCCATGACTTCCAGACCCTGGTCTTTAGGCTATTGGACAGAGCACAGGCTTCCTTTACTTCAGTGAGGTGTGCTGTTCAGGCCACCTATGGATGGCCATGCAGAAAAAGTCAAATATAACCAAGATGATGAGTGGTCCTTGCCACAGTGATGAAGGACTTCCAGAATGTCCTTGGCTTGAGATGGTTGATGGTGCTATGAATATTCTTATCTCTGGGAATGGCCAACCTAAAAGAAAAGCTAAAACAAGAAACATTGATGAACAAACCTGAGGACACCAGATCCCTAGGATTCAAGTTATTGTCCTAATCACCAGAGTTCAAAGTGTGGACAACAAATGCAGAAACAAAGAAAAATGAGGCCCACAAACACCACCTGTGGATAAGCATGGACCAGATGATAAAAAATCTCCAGTGTCTTTGAGAAAGCATGTGGGAAACTGAGGATCAAATATGCCTTTCCCAAGTGTATTACAAAAAGTCCATCCTTGCTTCCCAACCCAAACAGTTCTTATGTTTGCATCTTTGACAAGGTACAAAAGGTTAAGGAGCCAAAGGAGGGTATTAAACTTGCAAAAGTGGGAGCCCCAACATAAAACCTATGATGGATCATACCTTCTAACAACAGCATTCGTGTGGTTTGCCTGGAGTTCAAGGTTAGCCTAAACTACCTAGTTAATGCCAGGAGACCAGGTTTTGCTACAAATTGAGATCCTCACCCAAAAACTGGGAAACTAAATAGCCCTTTTAAAGTCCAACAAAGAAAACAAATGAAATTTGATCATAAATAAATAAATAAATAAAAAGAAAACATCACTACTTATTGATTCCTATTGCTGAATTTTTTCTGTTTAAAGAATATAAAATAATTATGACTATATACACATAGCACCTGTACATTCTTATGTAGATCTTAGTCCCTGTGCATACAGAGACACATGGACAGATATAGACATAGATATAGACATATTCTTCAATTTCAGGGAATGGAATGTGTAACTATTAGCTGCTCTGGGGGGATGTGCATCGTCACACTTCCTAGCTATTACTGTATAGTTCTTCTTCAAACTCATTGCACCTGTATATACCACTTTGGAGGGTCTGGCCACTGTAGATGAAATTCTAAACAGTTTTAGTAAATAAGAAACACAGAACCAAATACAGGGACAATAGCTAAATAGATCAGAGAATTAGCGAAGAGCCACGGACTACCCTTTAGCTTACCACCAAGCCGCAGTTTCCCACATGAGAGCTTCTTCCTACCTAACTTGCGCTTTTATTGCTTCCCTGTTCTGCCTTCTCATTGGCTCTAAGCCCAACCCCATGACTTCGTCCTCACCGTCTGTCTATACAGGTCTCTATGGTTGGTACTGGGATTAAAGGCTTGTGTCACCACGCTTGGCTGTGTCCTTGAGTATACAGAGACTCTGCCTGCCATGTGATAGGATTAGGGGTGTGGGCTACCACCACCTGAATTCCTATTCCTGGCTCACTATGACCTCTGATCGCCAGGCAAACTTTATTTATTAACATACAAATAAAATCACATTTCAGCACAATTAAAATATCACCACAGGCCACATATGTTTAGAAAACATAGTTTTCCCTTTTGTTAAAAAGTGATCATGCTGGGACAAGAGAGATAATTCAGAAAGCAAACTGCTTGTTACACAAGCAAAAGGAAGTGAATTTAAATCCCAAGAGCCCAAGTAAAGATTGGGGGGAAAATTTAAGAACATAAAATGCCAACGCTCCTATGGGGAGATAGGAGGTAGAAATGGGAAAATCCCCAGAAGCTGGAAGCAGGCTAGACTGGCATACATAGCAGAAAAAAACAACAAGGAGACCATGACTCAAAAAGTTGTAAGGTGAGGAGCCATAACTGAGGGTTCTCTGACAACCACAAATGCATATTAGAAGGTATCCCTACCTGTATTTAGTACATACATGTGTATAAACAGATACATACACAAAGGTTATACTGATAGACTTTAGTTGGTTTCTGGTGTACTTTCTTTTCTTTTGGGGGGAGGGGGAAGGGGGGGCCGCGGCGGCGTTCAGACAGGGTTTCTCTGTAGCTTTTGGTGCCTGTCCTGGAACTCATTCTGTAGATCAGGCTGGCCTTGAACTCACAGAGATCTGCCTGTCTCTGCCTCCCAAGTGCTGGGATTAAAGGTGTGCACCACATCTGGTATCTTTTCTAATAGGTGAAAGAGACATTAGAAAACCAAACTGGACAGATATGAGACAACATAAATCATGATAAAACTTATAAAAACCTAAGAAAATTTTGAAGAAACAATTATCTCATTTAAGTCATTCAACATACGTAAAATTACAAACCTTCCTTACAAATTAAACCAAAGAAATCTCTAACTTGAAGTATCTTAATGTGTGTGCATGCATTGTTATTGTACACATTCCCATGGTAATTGTGTCTCATGTGAAATATATATATATATATATATATATATATATATATATATATATATATATATAACAGACTCATTAAAGAGACTAAAAATTATTAAAATTATTACTATATACAACACTCCAATCTAGCATGTTTATTCATTTGGAGTTTTATTCTGGACAGTTTGTTTGTTAGCTTTCAGTGGCTTTTATCAGGGGGTTATTAAACTCTCCAGTTTGAACTTTCCCTTTTTTGTTCAGTTTTTCAAAACTCTCCTCATGGTCTATGATCTAAGGAAGGTCACGAATTTTTATTTTCTTTCACTAGACAATTAGACGGCTATAACTCTGAACTTTCTATTGAATGTGAGACTTCATTCAGGACGTTTTCACTTGGGCTTTTCACAAGTTGATATTGATTTCCTTCTCTGGTGCAGTATATCTTTTCATGTAGTAATGCCTGAAGCAGAACGGAGGCTTGAGAAGAATTTGAATTCTTATCTGCTGGATACTGACTTTTGAAACTTCTACATAGTTTTCCCCTTCCCTTCACAGCAACTGGGTATGGCTAAATCATTTACTTTAGAAATGTATTTTATATTACAGGTTTAGAAATTCAAATAGATCAAGGATTGTGTTAGCCAGCACAGTAATTGAGAGGGAAAGGAGTAAAATAAGCTAAAGAAAGTCCTCTCCCAAACCCACCATGTGCCTTCAAAGGAGGGCGGCTTTCTCATTAATCTGCTATAGTTCAAACCTCACAGTCCGGTGATGTCAGCACAGACAGAAGCAGTCACATTAAGCCTTGAAAGCCAGTGCATAGAGTGAGATGACTGACTTATTGATTACATTATGGGGAAATGACTACAGAGGGGACTTTCCATTGAAATCCTGTGGCTCCTTTAGTTTTCTTGCAATCACGCCAGAAGGGAATTTTGAGAGTGCTTGTTATCCCTTAGAGTTAAATCAATGGTAAGCATGGAGGTTCGAAAGTGGTGGAGGCGGGTACATGCTTGGTCAACTCATACAGCCCACATTTCCTAAAATTACTAATGAAAAGCTCCCTAATTTTCTTCCAATTGGCCCAGGAAGATATTCCATCTACTGAAGACATGAAATCAGGGTTAAATTCCTTCCCCAAAATGAAACATAATTTTTTTTTTTTTTTTTTTTTTTTTTTTTTTTTTTTTTTTTTTTGGTTTTTCGAGACAGGGTTTCTCTATGTAGCTTTGCGCCTTTCCTGGAACTCACTTGGTAGCCCAGGCTGGCCTCGAACTCACAGAGATCCGCCTGCCTCTGCCTCCCAAGTGCTGGGATTAAAGGCGTGCGCCACCACCGCCCGGCAGACCTAGATAATTTTACTGGTGAAATTTATTAAGTATTTGAAAAAGAAATAATACCAATTCTCTGTTTACTCTTTAGAAAATTAAAACGATATCTCCCACTGCATTATGCAAGGACTGATGTTGTGGGATGAGCTTTTGGTACACTGTAAAAATGTGTCTCCTCCTAAGGTGCCTTCTGATTGGTTTAATAAAATATCCAATAGCTAGGCAGGAGAGAATAGGCAGAAATTCTGGGGAGAGAGAGGAACTCAAGAAGAATCTGAGGCACATGGGATTAAGTCAGCAAGATATGGAGCAAGTTAGATGTACAGTGTAAAGGAGAGGTAACAAGCCATGTGGCAGAATGTAGATTAATAGGTTAATTTAAGTTAAAAGAGCTGCTGAGCAGTGGTGGCGCACGCCTTTAATCTCAGCACTTGGGAAGCAGAGGCAGGCGGATCTCTGTGAGTTCAAGGCCAGCCTGGGCTACAGAGTGAGTTCCAGGAAAGGCACAAAGCAACACAGAGAAACCCTGTCTCGAAAAAGCATAATAATAATGATAATAATAATAGTAATAAAAGAGCTAGCAGGGAACAAGCCTAAGCTAAGGACAAGCTTTTATAATTAATAAGTCTCTTGTCATTATTTGGCAATTGGTGGTCCAAAGAAAGTTCTAGTACAAACTGCACTACCGACACCAAAATTATGGGAAAATACTACAAAAACTTTAGTTTAATGTGTCTCATGACACTGATATACATATACATATTAAAGAAATGAAAAAATAGTTAGGTGTGGGGGTGCACGCCTTTAATCCAGCACTCAGGAGGCAGAGGCAGGTGGAATTTCTGAGTTTGAGGTCAGCCTGGTCCACAGAGTGAATTCCAGGACAGTCAGGGCTACACAAAGAAACCCGGCCACCCCCATCCAACCCCCCCCACCCCGCAAAAAATAAACAATAAAAACAAACAAGTGAAAAAGTAAATTCAATCCAACTATATATGAAAAGATAATACATCCAAAGCAAGTAGAATTTTATTCTTGGAATGCAAGGTAATCAAGTTATCAACTGGTGAGGTCTAAAATGTGGTATGTCCATAAGGAATGTTCCTCAATAACAACAACAACAACAAAATGAAGTACTGATACATGTTATACGGATGAAACTTTATGTCATATAAGAGAATATGATTATAATAGACCATATTTTAAGCTTCTATTTCTAATATACATCTAAAATAAGCAAGGCTATAGAGACACAAAGCTGGCTAGGGATGGTTGAGGTGAAGATGTGGGAAAAAGAAAATTAGAAAGAAACGGAGAGTGACTGTCCATGGCTGAAGTTGCTTTGGGGAAAGACTAAAATGATCCAAAATTGTTTCTGGTAAGTGTAATGTGATGCCAGGTGTAGTGTACACCACTGAACTTTGTTCTATAAACCATCTACATCTTACTTTTTAAGTAGGTAGCCTTCATAATGCATAAAATGTATTTTAAGCTGTTAAAATTAAGCAACTTTTATATATGTGCTTACAATACCAAGTAGTCAGCTCTAAAATCATATGCAATTAACAACACTATGTGGACCAAGCAGGGTGTATTTATATATTTAAGAATATATACATATGTGTGTACACATGTGTGTGACTTTATATATTTATATATATACATATAATGTATATATATGTATATATAATGTATATATATATATGTATATATGTATATATACACAAAGAAAAAGAGGTCATGCACAAGGGCCTGGGTACATGGGTAGGGTTAGAGAAAGGAAAAAGGAGAGGATCAATGTAATTATATTTTTATTTCAAAGAATAGAAAGACTATTAAAATATAGAATTAATGCAATCTGTCACATTAACAAACTGAAGAATAATCATCTCAATCTGTGTATTTTAAAAAAAAGCAAGCATTTGTCAAAATCCAAAACCATTCTTGTTAAAAAATTGCAACCACATAGAAATAAAAAGTAGCTACCTCACTCAATAAAGGCTATATAGGAAAATGTGTAGTTAGCATCACTCTATGGTTCTCCTAAGATGACTATATCAGCCCTTCAGTGATAAGAACACTATGATCCAAGGGCTGCAGGGTATCTCCTCGGGATCCTGATCTGATTAGGTATAATTTCATAATAAACTTTATGACTTTCATTGGATTTCAACCTCAAAAGTATACTAAATATTAGCACTTCAGTGTTTGTGAATATTGACAATCAATACTGGTGTTCTATTTGATAAGGTAACCATTTATTAATATTCATAATCAATTTTGGTTCTATTTGATAAAGGTAACCAATATAGGTGCTCAGATAGGCTTGTTTTCTGTGTTAGTTACTTTCTGCATCTCTGGGGCAAAATAACTGACGAAGTCCTTGTGGAGGAAGAGTCTGCTCTGGCTCACATTACGAGAACACTTTTTCTTATGCTAGGACAGTCACAGAGACCAAGAAGGAGGCAGTCCATCACACTGCAACACAGTCGGGAAGCAAAGAATGATGGATGCTGGTGCTCAGCTTGCTCACTCTTTTCTTCATTCCAGGACCTCAAGGGCAGGGAGCGGTCCTGCCCATATTCAGTAGGGATCTCCCTACCTCTGCCTAGGAAGCTCCTCACAGATAGACCCAGAAGGTTACCTAATCTAGATGGCCCATTTGCCAGCAAGCCCAGGGGTGTTGCTAGTCCATGTAAGCTGCCATGATCATCACAATGTTTTTCCTGTCTTTCAGAATGGAATTGTTTCTCATTTGAGGGGAAAAAAAGTTCAATAAAAAAGGATACTTTTGCAAGGGAGGGGCACTTTATCAGTGCTGGAAGGAAGGAAAATATTTACAACCATCGGACTAAGGCACTCAGTTACTAAGATTAATATTTTGTGCTCAGCTTGTGTGAAAAAAAGACCAACAAAAGTGTAAAATTTGACATTTTATTTAGAAAAAAATCATGTTTACTAATATAGAACTTTAGAGTTGTTAGAGGATGTCTCTTTTTTGCCCCAATGGAAGATCCCACACCATATACATACAGAAAACACTAATTGGAATCAATGTGTTATTTTAAAAAAAGGAAAGGAAGGAAGGAAGGAAGGAAGGAAGGAAGGAAGGAAGGAAGGAAGGAAGGAGGGAGGGAGGGAGGGAGGGAGGGAGGAAGGAAGGAAGGAAGGAAGGAAGGAAGGAAAGAAAGAAAGAAAGAAAGAAAGAAAGAAAGAAAGAAAGAAAGAAAGAAAGAAAGAAAGAAAGAAAGAAAGAAAAGGGAAGGAAGGAGGGAGGGAAGGAGGGAATAAAGAAAGAAGGATGGAGAGAGAAAAAAGAGTGAAAAAGGAAGGAAAGAAGGAAGGAAGGAAGGGAGGGAGGGAGGGAGGGAGGGAGGGAGGGAGGGAGGGAGGGAGGGAGGGAAGACAATGAAGATGGAAGAGATGTTTTGAGAAGGACCAGAAGAAATTTGGAAGGAAGGAGTGCATGTGTATATGATCAAACTACATTGTACAAACTTTCTAAGAATACATTTTTTAATAGAAAGAATAGAAAATAATAATTTATGACTCCTTAAAATCAACTGATAAAAATATTCACCCTAGGAGCTAGAGAGACAGCTCTGCAATTAAGAACTGTTCTTACATGGGACCTGACAGGCTCTGGTCCTTAGGCACTCAGGTTAGAGCCTCCTGTAACGCTAGCTTCAGGCCAATGCGATGCCTTTCTTTCACCTTCCTAGTCACTGGCACTCATGTGCACATAGCCACACACAGATGGCACACACACACACACACACACACACACACACACACACACACACAAAAATAATGAATCTTTTTAAAATTTGTCATATTTTTGATTTTCATTTCCTGTGATACCAGGAAAAGTTATGTCCCATGCAGATGATTTGGAACTGTGTGTATGCGTGGTTGTGCTTGTGTTGAAATGAACTTCACAGAGAGCACTGCAACACTGGGAATGGTGAGATGATTGCATTGCCTACTATGGTTACTTTTTTTCCACCATGTGTGCACAACCTTGCTGCCCATATTCATGTACCACCTGTTTCTTCTTCTCAGTTTATTCTTTTCTAGTGTTCACACAACACTTCTGTCTTAGTTAGGATGTCTGTTGCTGTGAAGAGACACCATGTCCACGGCAACTCTTATAAAAAAAAAAAAAAAAAAAAAACATTTAATCAGGGTGGCTCCCTTACAGTTTCAGAGGTTCAGTCCATTATCATCATAATGGGGAGCATGGCAGTGTGCAGGCAGATGTGGTGCTGAAGCTGAGAGTGCTACATCTTGCAGGCAACAGAAAGTCATCTGATAGTCACACGGAGAGAATCTTGAGCAAAAGAGACCTCAAAGCCTGCCCCCTACACTGATATACTTCCTCCAACAAGGCCATACCCACTCCAACAAAACCACACCTCCTATAATGCCATTTCTGCTGTGGGATGTTCTGTATGGCAAATGTGTTGCTCTGATTGGTCAATAAATAAAACACTGATTGGCCCATGGCTACGCAGGAAGTATAGGCAGGACTAACAGAGAGGAGAAAAGGAAGAACAGGAAGGCAGGGAGAGACACTACCAGCCGCTGCCATGTGAAGATGCTGGTAAGCCACAAGCCACGTGGCAAGGTATAGATTAATAGAAATGGATTAATTTAAGCTATAAGAACAGTTAGCAAGAAGCCTGCCACGGCCATACAGTTTGTAAGCAATATAAGTCTCTGTGTTTACTTGGTTGAGTCTGAGCGGCTGTGGGACTGGCGGGTGAGAGAGATTTGTCCTGACTGTGCGCCAGGCAGGAAAACTCTAGCTACAAATGGCACCCAATGAGTTGGCAAGAGTTTCCACCTAAAACCTGAGAAAAGATTCTAAAATGGAGCTAAAAACAGCTTCCTAATTGTCTCTCTCAAATGAGCGGCAGCTTGCCGGTTTGAGCTACTTGTGGGTTCCTAGCTTGCACGCTCAATCTGCAGTATGGCGGGAATGAGGCCTCTGCAAGTGGCACCTTAAGCTGTGTGTTGGATTTAGCCTTTGCTAGTACAAAACAAAAAAAAAAAATTATCTGGACTACACGCTGCTTGGATAAAAGCATAGACCCACGATAGCTCCCAGAGCTGGCGGTAAACAAACCACCACCATGTTGGGAAGCTGAGGTGGGCAGAGTCAGGTTCAGTCTTACAAATGCTGCAGTTTAAAGCAATAGATTCACAATAAGACAGATTCAGATGTAATAGTTTACAATGTGTGTAAAATATACGTAGGCTTGAAAGAGACAAAAAAGGTGATATACACAGTTATATAAACAAATACATAGTTTTAAAAAATAAAGTCTTTAAAGAGACAGTAAAATTAATATAAAAAATAAGCCATGTAAAGATGAATATTACACAGAGAATCTGGATAGTGTTGTCTTTGGGATTTTTAACTGCAGAAAAACATTTGATCGTAAAAGATGTTGAGTTAAACCAATATGTATATTTTAAAGATTCCTTGACTTTAAAATTTGGATATAAGGATATATTGCTTTGGAAAGGAGACTCTGCTTTTGTTTCCACAGAAAGCCAGAGGCTATGGATTTGTTCCAGATTAAGATACATCAGGTTTGACCCGCCAAGACCCCCTGAAAGGTCTCCGATGACCCCAAAACCCAGGTGATCCAACATCCAAAACCGTTTCAAGGCAACTGGCTCAGATGATACACCCTCATTGACTACTCCATAATTCTAAAATTTTCTTTGTGTCCCCATAAGATACAGCGCCCCCTCCATCAGGAAGTAGTAAGAGAAGCTACGCCCAAATTTCCAAATTATATGTAATTTTACTTTGTTAAGTTTAAAACCTTCCTTTTTTGAAAAAAAAGGGGGGAGTGCTGTGGGATGTTCTGTATGGCAAATGTGTTGCTCTGATTGGTCAATAAATAAAACACTGATTGGCCCATGGTTAGGCAGGAAGTATAGACGGGACTAACAAAGAGGAGAAAAGAAAGAACAGGAAGGCAGAAGGAGTCACTGTCAGCTGCTGCCATGTGAAGACGCCAGTAAGCCACAAGCCATGTGGCAAGGTATAGATTTATAGAAATAGATTAATTTAAGCTCTAAGAACAATTAGCAAGAAGCCTGCCATGGCCATACAGTTTGTAAGCAATATAAGTCTCTGTGTTTACTTGGTTGAGTCTGAGCGGCTGTGGGACTGGCGGGTGAGAGAGATTTGTCCTGACTGTGGGCCAGGCAGGAAAACTCTAGCTACACATTCCCTGTGTTTATGGAGGTCAATTACATTCAAACTACTACACCTTATTTCATACACACACACAAAAAAAAAACCACTTCAATTGTTTTATTATAACATGAGTTTTTAGGCCAATATTAAATGAAATAGCCTATCAATTGAGTTTCAAATGCCATTTACTCCAAATCAAACTGGGCCTCACATGGGATAATTCCCTCAATTCTTTTCAATAATAAAATAATAATTTTATATTATAAATAATATAAAATATAATAAAATATAAAGCAAAGTAAACAGAGATACATACAAGACCCTACACTTGTCTTAGGTAAGGCTGCTGCTCAGTGTCTGTTCTTATCCACTACTTCACTCTGCAGGCTGCCAGTGCAGCCAACTTAAAGTCAGACACCACTCAGAATCATTTCTTCCCAACACAACAGACATAAAGCTGCTGGGGGGGGGGCAATTATTTCTCCAGAGCAAGAAGTACTTCCTGAGGTAAATGAGGTCAAAATGAGAAGTATTTTTCTATTGTACTTCTTTGTCATCACTTCATTTCTCAAAAGAAAGTATACAAACATGGGCTTAAGAACATTATGTTTCAGGGCTGGGGAAAATGACTCAGTGTATAATGTGCTTTCTGCAAAAGCATGAGTACACACTTGAGTTAGGATCACAGCACCCACATGAAAATTTGGGCACAGTGGCAAGTGTTTGTAATCTCAGTGATGAGCTAGTGGCACCAGGAGAATGCCCACATTTCTCTGACTAGCTGCTCTAGATGATCAAAAAGCACTAGGTCCAGTCAGAGACCTCTCTCAAAAATAAGATGTAAAGAAACAGAGGAAAAATTTCATCATCACACTCTGGCCTCCACATCTGCATACACAGTCACAGGAACCTGCACACATGCACATGTATGGGTGAGCTCTCACCCATACACATATAATAGATACAAGCAACACCAATGAGTATAGTGCTTTATGTCCGATCACAAATTTGTACAAGAGCATGGGGAAAGTAATCCTTTTTTAAACTATTCTCAGGTTGGAAACGGGAATACAAAGAAGTACATGTGACAAAACGATGATGATCTAGACCTGCAAAGCTCTGGTGAATCAGTAGAGGTATAGGAAATCAAGCATTGTTAGTGAAGTCTAAGTTGATACACTATAGAAAATAGACCGTGTGTGTACTTGGTACATCTATCACCAAGAATACACCTTCCACCCACTCTCTCTAAATGAGGACACATTTTAATTAAACTTAAAAAGTTAAGTAAAATATTCTCAGCCATATTGAATAGGTATAGCACTGAGAATGTGGTGTCTATTCTTTTAGGATATATAGTTTTGAGAAGGCATCCATGGGACCACCTAATGCCATGCAGCTCAGGCAGGTGAAAGACACCCATGTGTCAGCCCGGGTCTTCATGGTCCGGGATGGCTGAAGGCATCTGGGAACCCACCCAGTGCCACATGGCTCAGGTGGGCGAAGACATCCACAGGGCAGCCTAGGTCCTCACCGTCAGTGCTGACTAAAGGCATCTACAGACATCCAGGCCTGGGCTGCCGCCTAGGGCCATATCTGGATCCATGGTCCTACTACAGCAGGGGTTTGTGTTGACATCCATGACCCATGTTGCCACCAAGGCCATGGAATTGACTGGGATCTAGGCCACTACTTGTGGCCATTTTTGGTGTCCTAGGGCTGTGCCATTTCCAGAGTCACATTGATCTGAGTGGCTTCTGCTACCACTGGGGGACAAGATGACATCCAGGCCCAAGAACCATATCTGAGTTGACGTCCATGGTAACCACTGGAGCCTGTGCAGGTGATTAGGGTTTCATCAGACATGTCCATGTTGGTGTCCGAGGGTCATACTGCCACCAGGGCTATGCTGATCCGGGTGGTCTGTGCTGTTACCCAGAGCCATGACAACCTCCGAGCCCAGGCTGTGGCATAGGGCCAGGTCTGGGTCCTTGGCTATACCGTAGCCAAGGTCTGTGTTGATATTCATGGCTACTGATACCATCAAAGGCCATGCTGATGCCAGGGGTCTGGGCCACCATCTAAGGCCATGTTGGTGTCCAAGGACCACATTGCCCTGGGGGCCATGCCAATCTGAGATGCCTGTGCTGCTACCTGGGACTGTAGTGGCACCTGGGGCCTGGGCATTGCCGAGACCATGTCTGGGTCTGTGGTCCTACCACAGTAGGGTTTGTGTCAATATCTGTGGTCCATTGTGCTACCAAGGGACACCTGGATACCCGGAGTCTAGACTGCAACCTGTGACGATGTTGGTGTCTGAGGGCCATGCTACCACCAGGACTGTGCTGATCCCGGTGGCCTGTGCTGCCCTAGGGGGCCAATGGTGTCATCTAGGCCCAGACTGCTGCCTAGGGTCTTGTATGGATTCATGGCACTGCAAGAGCCAGGGTGAGTTGATATCAGTGGCTCCTGTTACCACCAACTCAGCTACCAATCAGACCTATATCCTGGGCCCTGGGTTGGTCTACCCTAACATCTACCTTATCTATGACCCACTGGAGTGCATGAAGGGACTGGTCCTGCAGAAAGATAACCACAGGATCTCCCTGACTCAGGGCAACAGCAGTATATCTGAGAAGAATTTCGGTGAGGGTCCAGTAATGATGTGTCAGAGGCCTTGAATCAGACCAATGACTCACTGCAATGAACATTTTGTGGGTGGAGCTGATTGGAAAAAATTGGTATACTATGTGACACACCGCAGCTCCCAATGCCACTAGGATGAATGAAGAGATATTGAAAAGATGCAGGAGCAAAGTGGGGTTTTTGTTTGTTCTGTTTTGTTTTTAATTAATTTGGGGGGGAGGTTCTTTCATGGGGGCATGCTGCAGGGATGAGAGGTGGATATGGAGGGACTGGGAGGTGAATGGCATTAGGGTGCATGATGTGAAATTCCAAAAAAAATCAATAAAAATTGTTATAATATATGTGTGTACCTATGCATATATAATATATATATAGTTTTGTCCTTTTTTACCCAGTTCTAAATTGAATTAAATAAGAACTCATTTCTGCTACACAGAAAGAGCTGAAAAGCCTGTGTAGGAGCTGGTGTAAATGTGAGGCAGTATCAAACAGCATCAAAACAGAAACTGGGTTGGCATGGCTGCAGGACACCTCTACACATCTACCAGCATATGTATCAAGAGCATCCTTCAGAGCATTTTCACAGTTCTGAACATTAAAAATGGGTCTCAGCACTCACCGACAAAGGAACAGGCAAATTATGACATATTCATGAATTAGAACCCTGTACAACAGTGAATGTGAGTGTAGTACTGGCATCAGCATGGATGAACCTTTATGTTGTTGAGTGAGAACAAATTTCAAGTCATGTATATAATCAAGTAATTTTCATAATTCATAGACTATCAAACTAAACAATACATTGTTTGTAAACACATTTCCGTATAATGCTATTATTGGCTAAAACAACAGTAAACACAAAATTTAATCCAGTCTTCAGGGACAAAAGCCAAAGAAAGTACTGGGGACTAGTGGCACAAGGTTGCAACCTCAAGGAGACAGGAGGATGGCAAGCTCAAGGTCTGCCTGAGCTACAGAGCAAGTTCAAGATGAACTGGGTCATCTTGATGATGGATCTCAACGTTAAACATTAAACTACTTAAAAAGTGTAGAGAGATTTAGCACTCTGGTAGGATGCTTATCTAGCATGTGCAGGGTCTCAGGTTCAACACTCAGCACTGCAAACAGATAGAGGAAGCACTGATTGGGAGAAACACCTGGAGCCTGAATGGCACTACTAAAGTTCTGTGGTTGGGACTGGTGGTTCCAGATGAATGCATTAACTGACATGCTTCTCAACGTATATCACATAGGATATGTCCAGCATGCCACGTCACTGTGAAGAGTCTATTCAATGCCTCCTGTAGTTACTAACTCCCTTTCCCTCCACTCCTCACTCTCTGTAGCAGGTGACAATGCACATAGCCCATTGAAACTGAGCAAGTGAAGGTAAAACTTCCTGGATTTTCACAGACTTTTCTGTTTCCTGACCCCTGAAATGTCAGTTATTGTGTTTCAAAATTTGCATTTGCTATATTTGGGTCTGGATTCATAGCCTAATTTAGCATTTCAAAATGCAAAATGAATATTAATATATGCATCTCAACTCAGGGCACATTATCCTGCAAAACAAATGAATAGTGCCAATTCAGGCAATCTATTGTTTAATCTTCCGTCATCCAAATATTGACTCTTCTTATAATGCAGCATCATTACCAAGAAGAATCCACAGCACTTAAGATGCACAAGGTATTGCCGAACTCTCAGCACACTTTATTAACATTCCTCTACAAAAGGCTGTTGATGGCATTTCATTCATATTTTAAAATCCTCTCTGATTTACTTAGCTAAATCCCTAATCACTCTTTCTAATTCTTTATTAAATACAAATTTCCTTTATATCCTGGTAGGGTTTCAAAAATAGTATTCAGATGGGAAAGCCTATTGAAAATGATTTGTTTAGTTATTCCCATGCTGATTTTTGTGAATTACTATAGTATACATAAAACTATTTTAAAGCAAATTATGTATTTAACCATACTGGATGGATGTGATGGCTGAGTTGTTGGGTTTTTTTATAACACATAACATTTTAAATTATTGAGTTTATTTCATTTTAAATTATAATATTTAAAAATGTTCTACAATTCAGAAATTAAATACAAAGCAAAGCCAATTTAAACAAATGGAAAAATAAGTAGTCTATCTGAATTCATTGACCCTAAAACATGTAAATTAGAAGACAGGAAAACAAATCCATGGTCCACTGGTCTGACTACAGTCTTCCACTATGATCATTGTTCCATTTTCTTTTTACATAGACAATGAAATATTTGCCCATGTCCTCATGTCCTAGTACAAAAAGGTATATATTTTCAAAATAAAATGAAATATCTTGGTTATAAGAGCCAGCTTTAAATGGCTTGCAAGATTGAAATCATTTGCTCTTTCAAAATATGATAGAAATTGTCCTAGTTTGCCTGCCTGCCTGCCTGCCTGCCTTCCTTCCTTCCTTTCTTTCTTTTCTTTTTCTGTGATAAAACACAATTACTGAAAGCATCTTAGGAAAAAAATTAATTTATTCAGCTTAAGGTTATAGTACATCATGAGGGAAACAAAGGAAGGACCCAGGAAGCAAGAACTTGAAGCAAAGACTATGGAGGAATGGTGCTTACTGGCTTGTTTCCTCTTGCTTGGTCAGATACCTTTCTTATATAGTCCAGACCCACCTGCCTAGGGATGGTACCACTCACAGTGGGCTGAGCTGTTCTACCACAATTAGCAATCAAGAAACCGTCCTACAGATATGGCCATGGACCAATCTGATAGAGGCAATTCCTCAATTGAGTTTCCTCTTCCCAGGTGTGTCAAGTCAACAACAATGATTAGCCACTACAGGCATTAGATGTGAGTCCATATTCTTGAGTAACTGCAGAAATCAGAGCACTATGAAAGGAGTGGGAAAGAGCAGAAGAGAGGGGAATACCAGGGTATAAATTATCTGAATTGGGAAATAGAATAAACAAGACAAAGGGGCTCTAATTATGGAGGAGAGATGAATAAACCAAAAAAGGAGGGAGAAGGATAAAATAACAGTAAATATGTCTGAGAAAGTCATAAGAAATCATATTATTAACTATCTACCTAAAATACATATAATATACATGTATTATATAAATACAAATATATAAATATATATATTTATATATATATATATAAAATACATATTATATATATATATATATATATATTATATAAATCAGTGCTGTGGGATGTTCTGTATGGCAAATGTATTGCTCTAATTGGTCAATAATAAAATACTGATTGGCCAGTGGCTAGGCAGGAAGTATAGGCAGGACTAACAGAGAGGAAAAAAGAAAAAACAGGAAGACAAAAGAAGTCACTGCCAGCCGCCACCAGGACAAGCAGCATGTGAAGATGCCAGTAAGCCATGAGCCACGTGGCAAGTTATAGATTTATGAAAATGGATTAATTTAAGCTATAAGAACAGTTAGCAAGAAGCCTGCCACGGCCATACAGTTTGTAAGCAATATAAGTCTCTGTGTTTACTTGGTTGGGTCTGAGTGGCTGAGGGACTGGTGGGTGACAGAGATTTGTTCTGACTGTGGACAAGGCAGAAAAACTCTAGCTACAAATCAGTAAGTTTACATATATAGTTTAAATGAAAATTTTCCATCTGGGCTTACAGTGGCCCCATCTCATGAGCCAAAGACTACCAAAATTTCAACCCAAGTCATAAGATTTCCTCTTGTAGGTTGTTGGTCAAGGCCATCCAAGAGACTCTCAAAATGTAACATGCTGTTGCTACTACCCTTGGTTGTTCACAGAGGTGGAAGATAAGGCCATATTGTTGAAGACACCATAAACTGCAGAAACATGGTCCAGAGGCCTCAAAGCTGTAACTGCCCTGGAAGCCTCCTCTCTAAAGACTAGCTTCCATGATACCAGAAGGTGCCATACAAGCTCCCAAAGAAGGGTATCAACCAACAGTCCTACCCAGCTATGATTCCTATGTACCACAACAAAGATAAGCATGACATGATACATTAAAAAGAGGTAAAGTAGTAGCATGCATGCCTTGGTAGTAAACAACGACTCCCTAATTAAACTTAAGACCTGAATACCAAGAGAAATCATGTCTGGTATTGGAAACCTAGCCAACTACCCAGGGCTAGTGAAGTCATGGATCTTGGAGGAGAATCTACAACTGCCACTTACTAACCAGAATAATCCATAACTACATTCTAAATATTTGTCCTTATGCCCAGAACTGGATAGTTTTATGTCAACTTGACATAAACTAAAGTCATCTGAAGGAGGGAACCTCAATTAAGAAAATGCCTCCATATGATTGAGTTGTAGGCAGGCCTGTGAGGCATTTTCTTAATTACTGATTGATGGGGATAGGCCAGCCCATTGTGGGTGGTGCCATCCCTGAGCTGGTGGTCCAGGGATCTATAAAAAGGAAGGTAGAGCAAGCCCTGAGGAGTGAGCCAGTAAGCAGCACTCTTCTATGTCCTCTGCATCAGCTCCTGCCTCCAGGTTTCCTCCCTTTCTGAGTTCTTGTCCTGATTCCCTTCAGTGATGAACAGTGATGTGGACGTGTAAGCCAAATAAACCTTTTCCTCCCCAACTCACACTTTGGTCATGGTGTTTTGTCACAGCAATGAAAACCCTAAGTCATAGCCACAGATAAGTTTAGTCCTCAATCCTCATTAAGGAAACTTTTCTTTGCATCAGATGAATACTGCTAGAGAAAACCACAATGAATCAAAATTCAGAGCAGTGGAGTCCAGTCCCAACTGACATTTCTGTGATAAAAAAAAAGAGAGAGAGAAATAGAATGAGAAAGGTTGGGAGGGAGAAGAGGAGAGAGTAAATGTAAATAATAATAATAATAAAGATAAGGTGAAAATGGTAAGCCAGAAGTAGGTGAGCACTGATGACAAGGCCAGCGGCACTAGACCATCATGCTATCTGAAGCAGCCTAACACACGTAACCCTTCAATGAGTTCCCAATATCAAGTGAGAACTCCATATGTCAATAAATGCATAAGTAGGAAACAGAGGGAATTGTCAATGGGCAGGTGGACAACTGGAAGCTGTAATCCCCAGGGGTGGTGGAGAGGAGTAGTAACAATGGAACTAAAGGGTGACTGCTCAGCAGTTTTTATTGAGAACTGATTGTTCTAGATTTTTTTCTTTATTAAGAAATTTTCTGCTCACTCTACATACCACCCACAGATCCCACCTCCTTCCTCCTCCCTCCATCTCCCAGCACTCCCTCCCAAGCCACCCCACATCCCCCAAATCAAGGTCTGCCATGGGGAGTCAGCAGAGCCAGGCACACTGAGCCTAGGCAGGTCCAAGCCCCTTCCCACTGTACCAAGGCTCTGCAAGGTGTCACACCACAGGCACCGGATTCACAAAAGCCTGCCCATGCACCAGGGATGGATCCCAATCCCCCTGCCTGGGTGTTCCCCAAACAGTTTGAGCCAAACAACCATCTTCCGTATCCAGAGGGCCTAGTCCAGTCCCCTGGGGGTTTCACAGCCACTAGCCTACAGTTCATGGGCCTCCAACAGTGTATCTGGTCATTTCTACACTTCTCAACATTCCCTACAGAATCCCTCCTCTCTCATTGATTGGATTCCCAGAGCTCAGTGGTAGAGCATTTGACTGCTAGATTTTTATTTTTCTATGCCGTTAAGGAGTCCCATCTTAAAGAAGTAAAAGGCCACTCTTGATGATAGTGAATAATTACCTAATAGATACTTCCTATCCAGCCATCTCGTCTCTAGCCCTCACCTCCTATCCATCTAACCATCTCTTTACGGTCGATGACTGTCTCCTCCAATGCCATACAACCTAAACTTGTATGAGACAGTAACAACAATCTGATAGCAAACGCTCCGACAATTCATGAAACACAGTCAACTGGATGAAATAACCTGAGGCAGTGAGCACACCCCTGCCCTAGGTCATCTAGACTTGCAAATGAGTTCAGATCAACCAGGTTTGCTTTACTACAAACAAGATTTTGAAAACAAATGACAGTCCAGCCTTAGACTGTAATAGATGGAATACTTGAAGAGGTATGGAAACCAGAGGAGTCAAAACAGGAAAGGAAGAAGAGAGCTAAGAGGAGGGGATCATGAGAAAGAGAAGTAAAACTGAAAATAAATCATAACAGATAAAGAATCAGAGAAAATCCCAAGTGCATATTCTCCCTGGCACTGTTGTTCCCATCACTCATCAGTTGCCAAGATACACTTTTACACTATTCAGTGTTGTTTTACCTTCGCTGAAACATCTTAAGAGAATTTCTGCTACTTAGAATTAATATAGTTCAGTGACCTTGTTATAAAGAAAGTTTAAATCTGAGCTGAACTTGGCAAACTACTTAAAATGTACAAAGGAACTTTGTATTTGCCAAATAAACAGATATTAGGGCTAGGGATACACTAATTGTTGACAACTGCCAGAGTAAATAGTTCTCTTATTATTTGAATATAAATAATCTGCAATCGGGAAATTGCACGATAAAGAAGGAGAATGTCTTTAAAAAGTCTTGAGAAGATTATTTCCAATCATAATCACTTGGTACTTTGTGATCCATGCTTCAGTGCATATCGCTGCCCAATAACATGCAAGGAACTAGTTGTAAAAATGATGTGTATTTTGCTGCAGTTGGCAAGAACTTGCTTCAAACTACAGGGGCCTGTGTTACAATTTTTTATTAAGCTTTTCCTAACTAGCCACACAAACATCTGCTGTGAACTATCAGCACCACCAACACATGCTCTGCTGGATTCTATGACTCAAAAGTCAGGGTGGCCTCAAACTTCTCCAGAGCTCTTGCTTGCTATATGAGTTACTATGTCCCAAAGGTATCCTATGTACTGGAAGGAGCAATATTCTCAGTGTCACAGTATCTCTTGATAAATATATCCTCTAGACAAGGGTACTAGCTGAGGTGTTGAATTCAGTATCCAAAAACAAAAACAAAAACCAAGCCACTGAACAGATGAGTTTTACTTGTCTGCCTTTGCCTTCTGGGATGTTCAACCAAGCATTTGGAGCTGACAAACAGTACACAGATATTGGGGCAGGCATATGTGTAATCAAGGAGTCCTGTAGAGATCCTTCATTTCCCAAGCATCATCTTTCTTCCTGAGACATACCTCATACAGTGTATGTTCTACCTTGTGCTCCTAGAAGCTGGGTCAGGACTTTCTTAGTTCTCAAATGTGGGTGGGTTTGAAATGTCTATATACAGCTTTGCCCAGAGCAACCCTGGAGTGCTCCCACCCCTGATTTCCACTGTAGTGCTTTCCTCCCCCTTCAATCTGCTCCTCAGGAAAGGGATCACTAACAGCAGGTAGCATGGCATATGGAGGACAATGGGAGAAATGAAGAAAGTCTTCATCAGCAGGATGTCATTTCAGGTTGGCCTGAATTGACAGGGTAGACTTATCTAACTAGAACAGGGAAGAAAACAGATGGAGCTACAGTGGGAGGCTGAGAGGTTAAGAGGCAGCCTATGTAAGGAAGAACAACAGCTCGTTGTGATGTGACACTAGGAGTGTGGTGTAACACTCCTAGTACATCAGCTACGTTTCTGTAATTGTTGTTCTAATCTTACAACTAATTTGAGACTCATAAACTAAAGACCATAGACTAGTTAGATATAGTGTTCTATCTGTGGTCTTTGCAATATTGAGAGAAAAGAGGACACTTATCCCCAGGTGATATCTAAGAAGAATCCCTTAATACTTTCCCTTTTGTGGCAATACCATCCCATTTTAAACTCACACCAAATTTACTGATAACAATCACATGGACTCTGCCTCTCTCTGTCCCCTTCTCACACACACACACACACACACACACACACACACACACACACACACACACTCACTCACTCACTCACTCATTCACTCATTCACTAACAACTTCTGATCTACAGTTTTCTGCCTTATACTTTTTTTCCTTCATATTTGATCTTTCCCTGGTGAATCACTTTCCATTTGTCTTGATTAAACCTCACTCTATTGATTTCTGCTCTTTCTCTTCCTTCTCAGAAACCAGCTGTATATTAATCTGTTTTCTGTGAAATTAGCTATCCCTCCTGGCACTGGATAACATTTAGTAGTTTTTAAAATCTAACAGCATTGAATAACATACCTTTAAAACTTCAGGTGCTACATTTAATTCAGGTAGGAGGAGAAAAATCAGTGCACTTCTCTGAATATGATGGAAAATTCTCCATGCTCCAGCAATGAGCTCTTGTTTTGGTGGAGCAAATTACAACATTTAAGAATCACTTATCGGAAATGAAGCTTTAAAGTATGCTTTCTGCTTTCTTACATCAGAGCTATTTAACAATATCCTATTACCTTTCATTGTATTTTCTGTGTACCAAATATAGTGCACATCTATTTATTCAATCTTTACTATAGAGCAAATAATTAATATTTACGTTATTGAGTCCATATCATGTACAGTTTGAGTCTAGATAGAGTATGATCCATTTTTAATTTAGTCATTCATCTCAACTCTATGGGGCAGTCTTACTTTTCAGCCATACTGTTGAATACTGAAGATCGAGTAGTCAACAGATGTTTTCTGTTCTTGTGGATCTGTGAGGAAGACAAATCATTGTATTAGCCTCATTCTTATTTCTGATTGCACAGAGAAAAGAAACAATCAGACACTAAACCATACTGCAACTAAGCTTCCTTCCATCTAAATATTTTCTACATAAGCCTTCCCAGCCTAGTTTCCTTCCCTCTCACCTCAGAGGAAGAAGAGCTTGCCCCGTTCCCTCAGACACCAATCTAAACTATGGGGTGGCTACTATGCATTCCCAACAGCCTAAGGAGTCAGTTATTTCAAACTATATTCTACTTTTTTCTCTTTCTCCTCTCTGTCTCTCCATTTTCCTCTCTTCATTTTTCAGTTGCTCCTTTTCTGGAAACAGAACTTCCAAAATCCATTCTTTTTATATTTTTGGTCTTGTATCTTCCTGAAGTTACTATTCTCCCTCCTTTGCTTTGGGAGTAGATTTGGCAATTGTTAGCTATATCATTTTCTTGCAAAGCATAAACTCTTTAAAACAACCCATGATGACTTTGAACTTCTCATTATTCTATCTGCCATGTTTTGAATTCAAAATTCTCCAACAGGCTCATGTATTTGGATACTTGGTCCGCAGCTGATGGTTATATGGTTGTAGAACCTTTTCAGCAAAGGGTATGAATGGTGTGGTTTGGATCACTAGGAGATGGCTTGATTCCACTGAAGCTCTCTGCTTCCTGTCTGCTACCATGGTGTGACCAGCCACCTCATGCTCCTACCAACAAAGACTAAGCCAATCAAATCATGATGCCTTGTCTGCTGGGATGGACTATATTCTTTTACTATGAATGTATTCCATCAGAGTGACTCCCTTTTCCCTTACTTAGGTTGTTGCTGCCAAGCATTCTGAAAGCAACCAATAACTACTACACAATTTGACAATTGAAGAAAATGTGAAACTACTCCAGTGTCTCACTCCCCAGAGGAAGCTGTGTTGCATAGCTTTCAGGAATATCTCCCCAAGGTTCAGCAGCGGTCACAAGGTCACCGTGTAGCACTGATAGGCCATGTCTCCCTCCAGTTGTGTAACAGTTTCCTCAAAATTAAAACATCCCCTTCAGTATGGAGGAGGGAGGCTCTTGAGACTTGGGAAGTAACCAAACTTCGAAAGTTGAAACTTGAAAGGATCACCAGGGACCTTCTCAAAGTTAGAAACAGAAAGCTACAGCTGACACAGGATGTATTGACCAGCTAAGCTTTGAAAAGATTTCTCTGGCATGTCTAGCTGCCTACAATATATACAAAGAACTCCAAGAATACAGCTTTCATGCATCATCATTCATGATGGTATTGTGGGCTTTTTAGTGATGCTGGTGATTGTTAGTGATTGTTAGTGTTGTTGCTCTTCTAAGTGACCCCTCACCCATATTCAAGCTAATAACCCCAAATAAAATATATTGGGTAACCAAGTTGGATGTGGCTACAATTATTACTTTGGTCTGTTGTGAGTTCCCTTTCAAAATTGAATAGATATGTGTATTTTGTGTCTTCTAATAAAAAGCCTTTTATGCAACACCTTTTCCTCAGCATCCTCCATATCTCTACCTCTCCATCCAGAATTATGCTTCCTCCATTCACACATTTGTCTCAGGGTCATCTGCTTTTCAAAGAACTCAAACTAAGAAAGTTTTCTGATGCCAGGCCCTGCTGTTTCTAATTATTTCCTTTGCCTCTTAGTCACCATCCTCTTCTCATTTCCTCTACTATTGCTTCCATAGAAACACTCCTCTTCTGCCACGGAGGCTATCTGGACCTTCCCTTAGGTCCTAATTTCTTTTCTGTTGCAGTACTAAAACAGCATAGCCAATATGGCAACACAGGGGAGCAAAGGTGCGTTGCAGCTTCTACTTCAAGGTCACAGTCCATCACTGAGAGAATTTAGAGCAGGAACTAAAGGGAAGAACCTGAAGACAACGCCACAGAGGAAGGCTGCTTACTGGCCCACTCTCTGGCTCATGCTCAGCAGATTTGTTTATACAGCCCAGACCCACGTGCCTAACAATGGTGCTATTCACATTGGGCTGGATCCTCCCTCCCATTATCAATCATTAATTAACCTGTTACAGAAATGGCCATAGGCCATTCTAATCTGAGCATTTTCTCAATGGAGATTTTCTCTTCCCAAGACACCCTAGGTTGTGTCAGGGTGACAATAGAAATTAACCAGTACACCATACATAGTCCTCCCTCTGTCGTGACACTTTCTTGTTTAATAAACTGTCTTGATTTCTGCCCCAGGAAAGACTATCATTGTCATTGAAATGATGTATTATGACCTTCTTAAATCCACACTAATCTCTACATCTTTGGCCCAGTAACCTGTCATTCTACCCAGTTAAACACACTTTTATAATCATTAACCATGACTTCATCACCCTGCCTTTACACCTTCTTCATAAATTTTCATTCTTCAATCCTATCCCCAGCTCCTAGGCAGCCTTCAAGGCCTCGTTCACTCATAATATCTCTAGAGAAACAGGCTTTTGTTTTCTTAAACATGGCTGATTGTCTTATGTGATGATCCATCTGGACTGCTGCCATATCACTTAGTTGTACTGAAGCATGTCTGTGTCTCTCCCCTTCTCTAGACTGTAAATTCTCCCAAGCCAAAGTCATGTTTGCTGATCCATTTTTCTAATTACTACCAATAATGTCTAGTCATGGGCATTTGGAGCTGTGCATGAGTGATATAAATTACAACCAATTGTCACAAAGGGAAAGAAGTCAGTTGTATTATCCTGAGCTCTTTGCTACCCTATACCCTCAGGCTTCCTCCTCTACTGACATATGACTAAAATTACCAACACAGGTCTAATTTCAAAACAAGCCTTAGATACTATGCACTTTTTTAAATAAGGGCATTCTATCTCTAAAAAATACCTTTCAGATTAGCTTTTAAACTCCTGAAAGTCTTTTAATAGTAAACAAACCTCCACTTCAACATTAAAAAAATAATGCTGAAGTTCAAATGGTTTGGGATTTAATACATTAGTGCAAATTAATCTTAGTGCTAAAATAAATTACATCAAATTCCATTTGATCTAATGAAATTAAAAGTCAAAGAGGCAATGTGTCTCTGAAGAAATATTACATGGACCCCCAAATCCATTTCTTTGTCCTGAAGTAAATGAAATATATGCTCACAATTTTATATTTCCAAGTATTTTCTAAGAATTTTCAAATATCGTCTCAGTTTTTCTAATGCTAACGTCTCTTTTAATGTCTCATTTTCTTAGGCTCCTACTCTGCTTTTCCTAAGGTAATACCAAATATGCATAATCAGAACAGCCAAATCAGAGTTCTTAACTGTGCCCAGTTATATGAGGGATGATTTTTGCTTCTGTTTTAAGTTCTTCAATGATGAGTCCTCAGATGCATTAGATTTAAACTTGAGGGAGCCTAGAAATCTGGAATTTAAAAGCCCGACCCCCAACAAGGTGATTTTTTTTTTAAATTTCCCTGCCAGTTTCCTTTCTGTTGCTGTGATGGAACATCATGACCAAGGAAACATATAGAAAAGAGTTTATTTTGAAATTACAATTTCAAAGGTTTAGAGGTTCATGATGGTGAAGTAGAGGTAACAGGTGGCAGGTGACTAAGGCCACCACTGAGAGCTCAACTCCCAGAACTGCAAGCAGGAGCTCGAGAATATACGTTGAATGATACAAGTCTTTTGAAATCTCAAAGACCACTCCCAGTGACACTCCTCCTCCAATCAGGCCACACCCCCTGATACTTCCCAAATGGTTCTACCAACTGAGGCTCAAATATATGAGCCTACATGATCTATTCTCATCCAAACTACCACATCATCCATGTTCAGAATGCCTAAATTGATGACAATGTATTTATTATCGCTTTTGTAATATTTAACTTATTCCAATTTAATAAGAATTTGCTAAATGTTGATAACACACTTGGCAGAAAGTGACTTCAGCATTTGTTATATAAGTATATGTGTTATTTATGTAACATTTATATGTAACATTTCACAGAATATACATTTTCCCCAGGATTTCCAAACCTTAGCTTGCAATTCATGACATCTAGGGGAGCAGTGTTATGTATAACCAATTCAGAGAACCAAAAGCAACCTATGAAACATTAAAACTATGTGAAATAATATGCTATTTAATACCATCTAACCATCCTATTTTTCTCAGACTATTAAGTTTCTGTAGTGAGGTTTAACATAGAAAACCAACAGAACTACAAGCTTAGACATTCATTAGAAGAGAGACTAGAAAGCATCAAAATACCAAAGTCTTGTCCTTTTTCTCTTTAATCCTGTTCCAAAGCACATACATGAATCCATGCAGCAGGAAAGGGCCACTAGTAAAGAAGGGCAACATGACCAGAGAAACCCTCCAGCATTTCCCTTAAGAAGATAAGGCAAGTCAAAGAAGTATGAGACTCAAGTCACAACTAAAGATATCTTGAGCTCTGGATGACAGCAGCTATGGCTTAAGTTGTCCAGTGAGATGGATGCTAGCCAAGCTGATACTCCTTACCAACTCTGTGAGACCTTTCAGTAACTTCAGGAATGGAAATCACACTAAAAGCAAGAATAGCTAGGATTGAAGCCATAACTCCATCACAGAAAATAAAACACAAAAGAAATATCTTTGATTCGTAGGGAAGGAAAGCAAGACATACTATCTCTTAAATAACTTATCTAGAATTTATTTCAGGCCCTTAAGTTATGGATGACTCTCGACATCTTGCAAATTATAATACCCCTTTCTACAGAGGAAAGATGCAGAAAGATGCTGAGAAAGAGAAAAGTCAGTCCAACCCAGATGAATCCAAAGTCACACCAATGGCTCAGTGCTTACATCCACAGGACCTCCCTTTCTTAAACTATGGGAATTGTGTTTTAGGATTAAATGAAGGGGAAAATAACATCTTAAATATATGTGATGACCTCAATAATATCCTTTTCTTCTTCACATGATTTATATCTTAATTTAAAGGACATATTTACACACTGCCCAAAAATACACACACACACACACACACACACACACACATACACACATAAGCATGCCACATAAGAACATCCAATCCTATAATGTTTTGCAAAACATGATGAGCTGGCTAGTTTTTGCTTCAACTTGGCACAAGTTGGGATTATCTGAGGGAGAAACTTAATTGAGAAAATGCTTCCATAAGATGGGCTTGTGGGCACCTTGAGGTCATTTTATTGATTAATCATTGGTGTGGGCAGGCCCAGCCTACAGTGGCAATGGTAGAGTACCATCCCTGGGCAGGTGGTCCTGAGTTACATAAGAAAACAGATTTTTTTTTCTTATAAAAATCCTGGAAGTAAGCCTGTAAGCAGCACTCCTCCATAGTCTCTATCTCAACTCCTACCTCCGGGTTCCAGCTCTGAGTTCCTGCCCTGACTTTTCCAGATGATGGACTATATAATGAAATAAACCCTTTCCTGCCCAAGTTGCTTTTGGTCATGGTGTTTCATCACAACAACAGCAAATGATGTAGACTTCTGTCGATGCAGCTGGAATCTCCTGGAAGAAGACAAGGCTCCACTAATGTGTGGATGACAGCATCTTGCTTCCCACCAAATAAGCCAGTGCAGTGGCTGCTGATGTTATCTGGCCCTAAAGAGCTTAGACATTTAAATCAGAGCTTAGTCTGAATCTCTATACTTACAGTAGCTACACATAGATGATCTGTAAACTCGAGTGCTTTTCTGATTGCAATCGAAGGGAGCAGCATCACAGAGTAGTAAAATTCTGTGCCACTAAATTTGAATTGTAAAATTCTCTCCAACACACCCTCTTGAAGCACAGGTCTCTGAAGACAGAAGTAAAATGAATTTCTTAATTTACAGTCAGTGTTATGATGCACCAGGTAACCATAGCTCTCAGGTGAGGAAAGTGGGGACTTGACGCAGCAATTTAGGGTTTTTATGGTTAGTATCATTTTCTTGTTAATGGGTCCATTGACAATCATAATATTGGGCTATAAAAGTCTGTGTTAACTTTACTCAGCCATTCCAAAATTTTCACCCTCCATTTTTTTTTCTTATTCAAACAATCATTGACTGTCTCATCTGCAGAGAACTTTAGAGATCACTGAATCCAGTAAAAGTGGAGTGACTGACTACAGGGAGAATTCTGTCCACAGACAGAATTTAGTTTCTACCAATAAATATTTCTTTCTCTTTTTCTTTTATTTTTTTGCTTATTGCTTTCTCTATTTTTGTTTGTTTGTTTGTTTGTTTGAGACAGGGATTCACTGTGAGGCTCTAGCTAGCTTAGAACTCATTGTGTACACCAGGTTGGCAGAGATCTGCCTGCCTCTGCATCCAGAGTGCTTGAATAAAAGGTGTGTGCCACCATGCCTGATTTATTTTTCATTATTCAGCAGATGATTTAGAGACACTACAGTACCCACATTTTCAGGGAATGTTTATACATGCATACTTGTAGAACTAGCCCAATAGGGGATTTGAAAGGTCCATGGAGCTGCCACACAACTTTTACCCGAATTACCCAGATTAAAAAACACTATTCTGAGAGTTATGACCACAGAAATATTTTCTTTTTTTTGAAACTTTGCATAGTCATATAATGTAGTCTGTGAGATGAGCTGCTTTAAACAGTCTTGTCATATGTTTGTTGGATATAAGAACTCATTTAGAAAGAGTATCCTCAGGAGCTAACCTCCAGATCATAAGTTAGAAATATATTTTAAGTTGCCAAACAGTTTTCTACAACAAGTAAACTAATTTAAATAGTTTTCTGAAATATGTAAGTTCTCCACATTCTCACCAATATTTGGCAAAATGTTTTCAATTGGTGTGAATTTGGACTGTTTAGGATATTAGGATACACGGATATATGTGCAGCATTCGCAGTCCATATAGATATTCATATTTTAAAACCTAGCCATTCCGTTCCATTTATTTAGGAAGGTGTGTGTGTGTGTGTGTGTGTGTGTGTGTGTGTGTGTGTGTGTGTGTGTGTGTGTAAAAGAATGAGAGAGAGAGACAGAGAGAGAGAGAGAGAGAGAGAGAGAGAGAGAGAGAGAGAGAGAGAGAGAGGAGAGAGAGAGAGAAATGATGGACAATGTATGGAGTTAACTCAATCCTTCTACCATATGATCCCAGGGATTAGACTGAGGTTGTCAAGCTTTCGAAGACCTTTGTCCACTCACCAACCTCACTAACCCCACCTAGACACTGATTATCCACGTTTCAACCTCAAGTTTTGAGTGATAAAGTAGTCATCTAGTCCAAGTTCTCAGAAAACTGGTTCCATGAAGTTCCACTGGCTAGCCCGCCATCGTGTAAAAAGTAACATGTTTAGACTGAACATGCAAACTGACCTTCCAGGCCAGCTTTCTTTGCAGTGAATGACAACCATCCCCTCATATCATCCTTATCCCAGGCTCCTTGTTAACAAAGGAAAGTGCAGCAACCACTTGACATCATAGTCCCTTGTCTGTGTCACAACACCCAAACACCAAATGAAAGGTGTGAATTCAGACACACACTGCAAAGGAGGAAGAATCTATGGTGAGATCCAGCAGAGACTGTCAACCATTTTTCTAATAGTCGATGGTTGTTACTACTTGTGTGAAAAGAAGCTTGGTGGAAAAGAATACTCACTGGACAGGTATTACTCCCTCTGTTTCCTTAATGTCTGACAAAACTCTGGTTCAAGTCAGGGAGGGACATGAACAGAGTCTTGTATGCATGAAATATGATCCCATTTGAATCAGGCAAATGCCATTCAAAAGACTAAAAAGTAGCTTAGACACTGTGAGGTTCTCCCTGATCTTTCCTTCTATTTCTTTATATGTAAAATTAGGAGCTGGGTTTTTTGAGAGGCCTCTCCAATTTTATATTTCTGTAGCTGCTTTAAGCATAAACATAATTTATATGATATCTGGAAATATAAAACAAAACTAGAGTTTGTTTATGAATATCTGGTTTGGGAAACAAACTTAAACATACAAAACAGAAATGCATGCTTTCTGATAAACTGGCATTTCTATTAATTGGTCATAGGTATGAAATTGATCTTACTATTGTGAATCAATCATGCTTCCTCCTCTCTCCTTTCCTGTCTTCTAAAGGTATTTGATTAAATAAATTTATGTTTGGTATTTCACACATGCAAATTATTTTCTTACAGAATTATACTGTATCATGATGATATATGTGTTACTGGTTTATCTGAGAAATATGGGATCAATTACTATGCTATACAAAAGCAGAAATCTGAAAGTAATAAATCTCAAGTGAATAATATAAAATTACATCTATAGAGTCTGAAGTGAAATTAACATTAGTCATTTTTGAACCACATCATCTGAAGCATATTTCTTTTCCCAAAATGATCTCAAGAAATAGCATAAAAACTCAAAGGGAGCTTTTGGGATTGCTCATACCTAAGAGAAAAGTGTAGGGCAAAATTACTACTGAGTGGTTTGAGTTCTGATCTGTTTTGACTGAGTAGGAATTAGAGATGAGACATTCAATGCCTCACTTAGAAATCACCTTTTCCCCTTGTCATTCGAGGATTCATGCTTTTTTTAATTAGAAATTGATCAAAGCCTAATAAAGCCTGACGAGTGATAACAGTAAAAATTCCTCTCCCAAGAGCTAAATTCAACCTCTGAATTTTCTCCTGTTGGACTCACTTCATGGCCCCAGCACATGTCTAAACAGAGGATGGGTGGGTGAATTCCAGTTAATATTCCTTGTATTGTTTCTCACTAAATTCTTAATTGCTAGGAGCAGTTCTGAGAAGTGAGTCAGAATAACTAAACAAGTATAAAAATGAATAAAGGTATATTTGAAGATGCATCTAGATGTTTAGAGAGATGAAAGATCTAAGGAGGTTTGGGTTACTTTAGGTTAGGCCAACAGAACCTTTGATTGATGTTCACTCACACAAAACTACTCAACTCTCCCCTTAAGAACGCATACGTGTTTTAGGAGCCAGAAACAGATAGCAAGCCTAATAAAAAGAGTAGAGAAACCAGTAGCTCAGGAAAAAATCTGCCCAGAACAGTTATAGCTGTGGACAGCAGCGTGAGTGAGGGTACTGTGTCATACCTTCCTTGGAGTCAGGCTTTAGATGTGCCTGTATTTGATGGAAGGAAATTTTGAATAGTCCAAACATAAGGACCAATGGATAAAACTTTCTTGGTAAAATGAATAAGCAGGTGTTTTACTATTCTCTTACAGGAAACCAAAAAGAAAAAGAAAAAAATTCACAAATGACACAAACCTCAGGACATATGGAAAGATCCCGCCTAAGAGTGAAGCTGAGGTCAGTTAACAGGGCGACTAATATGAAGTATACATAGAGACCTGACAGAAGCACTTTGCTAAAGTAAAGGAGGGAACACATCCTATATCAGACTCACAGTCAGGACCCAAGAGGGCTGCTTCCTGAGTAGAGCCTGGGCATAAGAACAAGCAGGCAAAAGTGAGGTCATGACTAGGTGTCAAAACATCACGATTATTGAGCGAGAATGAGGTCACAGTGATCTTGGAGTGGCAAAGCTGGCCAAGCTATTCTCAGGTGAAATACCAGGAATCATGTTCAGCTGGGATATGAAGAATTATAGTGAAAAAGGTCAAAGGAGCCTAGACTCCTTCAGAGTCTGGCACAGGCTTCTTTGTGATCAGGGCTTTGCCCCAGGCTATTTTGTCTTACAGTGTTTGGCTCATGCTTCTTTGAGGTTTAGATTTGACCCCCAGCTCTCTATGTATGTTAACTGAAATCTTATCAGTTCCTGCTGGTGACTGCCAAAACTAAACAAACAGCCCAGAACTCAGGACCATGCAAATGTCTTCCCATCTACCATTTCTAGGGTAGCCTCCCTTGATAGAATGTCACAAGAGGTCAGCAACAACAGGAGAACTTCAAAATCTCCCAGAGTTTATGTTTCAGTTCTATACTAGATCCAGACATAGTGGATGTCCTTTCCATGTGCTCTTGAATGGACAGCCCCTGTGCTATCTCTATGGTCCTTGATATCTCTACCTTTCCACCTCTTCTGTTAGATTACTGATACTACAAAGAAAAAAATACCATCCAATTTAAGCATAAGGCACAGATATGAGATCAGGCCTTTAATCTAAAAATTTGGGATGTATTTCAAGCCACACACAGCCTGAATCCAAGGTGAATGGTGAATACTCTGCTGCCCTCCGACTTAGACCACACCCATAATAATGATAGTGATCCCTTGTGAGGTCACATGTGCCTGATCTCCATTATGGAGATATCAAAGCATATCCAGGCCTGAGGATGTTTCCCGGTCTGGTATAGTCATGCTTTCTTCCATTCAACTCATGCATATGTGTCCTCAGAGGTGCTTTGCTGGAGTGCCGGGAGGCTTATCTCAAATGTCCTTCCTGAGAATGCTTCAGATCTAGTCCTTCTTTTCTTGAGAGGTACCATCAGCCCTGAGAGGATATAGGGAAGGAGGGAAACTACTGCTTTACCCTATGTGTCCAAGTCTTAAATGCTGCAATCATTTCATCTGATTTCATAGTCTGGTTTTGTTGTCACTAAACCTGACAGGTGACATCTACTACCCCTTGGGCCTATGCACAAAAGTAACTAAAATTCTGAATTCCGTCATCATTAAGCTGCCAGTTTGAGATAAGATGTGGTTTCATAGCAAAGCACTTGTCTAGCATGCCAGAAGCCTGAATTAGACCCACAACAAACCAAAAATAGGTCAATAAAGTATGAATAAAGGCTAAAATAAATTAGGGGCATTATGCAAAGAGCACTACATCCATGAATCACAGACTCATGCATCTGTCCTTGGTGAAGTTCCTTCCCGGATGACTGAGCAGATAAAAGGCCTGTGTTGTCCTGAACAGTGCCAAGTCCACAAGCCTCAGGTAGTGACATGCTAGAGTTGCTTCATCAGTCTGGACCTAGGCTCAAGAAGAGTGAGATGGAGAATTCTAGAGGAACATAGTCTGATGCAATTCCTGACCTTGAAAGGTGCGCTTACAAGCACATTGGCCTGTACTCAGAAACCTGCAAAAACACACATCACAGAGTCAAAATACAATACATTTCATATAATACAAATCTAAACACAAAACAGTGAGGCGAGAACAGAGTTTCCTGTTACATCAATGACTGCTTACACTGGAAAGGGCCCATGAGCACATGTATAAAGATTGCTGTTTCCAAGTAGAGAGAGCCCCCCCCTCCCAGAGCATTCCAACAAAATGCCTATGGAGCTTTTTCTACCTATCCTGGTGAGCTCCTATGACAAATGTCACAGATGGTTAAGGGAAACAACAAAGGTTCACCTCGCAGCAGTCTAATGCACTAGACCCAGGGGCAGGCTGCAACAACATGGTGCTCTAGTAGTTATTAACACTTCAGGGTGCCATTTATTGCATGTAGGGACAGGGGACAAAAGTGATTGAAAACTTTATTTTTGAGCCTCGGTCCTTACCATCATTAAATTTTAATCTTGAGTTATAATAAGGCTCTATGCCATGGGCCTTGCATAGCATGCCAGAGGCCCTGGGTTTGGCCTTCAGCACCACAAAATGGATAGGTAAATGATATATAGTTAAATAAATGGATTCCCTAACAAATAAATGGGAAAGATGTAAATGAAGAATAAAATAACCTATGAGAATTTGGCAGACCTAACCCCATTGCCTCAGCTTCACTGGACTCATAGGAGTATCTGTCCTCCCCTAGCTTTACTTCAGCTAAGTTTCCTCCCAAATAACTCTGTGAAAAATTGACTGGCCACACTTTCCCACAATATTCCAACCCAGGCACAGCGGAAGATTATCAGTGAGAGAGGTTTCATTAGCACTGTCTTGAGCTCCACGTCACTTTGTCTCAAAAAAAAAAGGTAAGAATGATAAAAGACATCTGGGATGGGTCTCTGATCTCTCCTTGCATGCACATTTTTCTGAAAACACATGAATTTACATATATGAGCACACATGCCACACACACACTAAATCAAATATAAATAACTTAAATATGTGAATATAAAAAGGGGTAGGGAGGGTGCTGGAAAGGTGTTTCCTGTTACATAAATAACTATGGTCACTCTGGGGTAGATGCAAGAGCACAAATGTAAAGGTTGTTTTAGCAGAACCTCGGTCTCTCAGGAAGGCCAGACAGCAGAACTCCTGAAGAATTTCCCTGGTTCAAAGGCTGTTAAGCATGAGAGATGTCATCAGCATGGGCGTGAGAGCAGAGCTTCAAATTCTACAAGTCTGGAGCCTGAAGAGCTAAAAGAAATGCAGCCTGGGTGAGTTCATCCTGTTGTACCTCTCCATGGTGTGCAGAGAGTGGCATTTCCATGTGTCAATTCTTGACTTATCTCCGTGTAGATATCCCCTCCAATTCCTGCTCACAACTACCTCTTCTTGTCATAGAAAAAGCACACTTCAAGTGCTGCATTATTCTCACAAACTTCAAATCCTCTAGCTTGATGTACATCATACTGAGGGCTGACTAGGCCATCATCCACAACACTGAAATTGGGGTACAGTCAAGCCCACAACACTACACAAACTTCTCTTGCCTATCTACCCATGCTCCTGAATCTTAACCCTTCATAGCAGACACTGAACTGCCCTCAGGCCAAGACTGCATCTGTCACCATGGCAGTAACCATTATGTGAGGACACAGAGACCTGGTGTTGTGTTACTACTTCAGTCTGCCCAGGCACTCAGTACCCTGAGCATGGTCCACCCTTACTTCACACTGTCTCCTGCTCAAGTTCACTCAGAGGTTCTTGGGTAATAGCAGATGGCTTGTCTCTGAGGCATTTCTCTGGGAATCTGCTCACAGTCAATCTGCCTTCTCTCAGTTTGGACATTCAGCCATGGGAACAGAAAGACAGGAGGTAATACGTCTTCCTCAGTTTAAATGTTGGACCCATGCACAAATGTTCATAGAGATGCTTTGCTTTGCAGAAGCATCTGCAGCTTTTCTCAGAGGTTCCTCCATTGGAACCACCTCACATGCACCTCTGTCAGCACTTCATCTCATAGATACCATCAGATTTGGTAAGAGGGGGCACATGACAGTTTCCTGAGCCCAAAGTCTGAACCTCACACACTGCCCCCATCATTTTAGCTACTCATTTTACCAGCAGGGTTTCCTTGATATCACTAAGTATGCAGGATGCTGTCTCCTGCCTCTGGGATATGAGTACAAAAGAAACTGAAAACTGTCTTCCCTCCTGTCCTCTTACTGCCTTTAAACTATAACATATAAGACTGAGTTGGGATAAAGTACTATGCCAGAGTGCTTGTCCAGCATACCAGAGGCCTTGGGTTTTAGCTAGAACACTACAAAAATAAAGAGATGATGAATCAATAGTAGAGTGTGAATAAAGACTAAAAGAAATGAAAAATATTTGTCATGGGCAGCTACATCACAAGAAGTTCACAGACGTAGTATCTCTTGTCCTGTCTTCATCTCAGCTTCCTATTGAATAGCCCAAATGAATGAAGAGATGGCCACTCTGTCCTAAGGAGTTCCAGTCTCATTGGCCTCATGCAGTGGAAGGTTATATATCACATATATATTTCCCTCAATGATCTGGAGACTTTTGGCAAGTTTGTGCTTCACTTGGACTGAAACCACCACCTCTCAGCCACCAGTATTTTATTTTATTTTACATGAAAAGATGTTAGAGGTGATACATGGTCAAATGTAGTACTAGGAGAGCTGGCAAGTGCTGGCTATGGGGCCACCTTGTGTCCTCTGTAGTTACTCAGATGCAGGGCTGGGCCAATTCTTTTATCAAGCCTGTAACTATTGGCGAAAGCTGTCCTGCTCCATTCTTAGAGACAGAGAATATCCCTTATGCTCTGGAGTGGAGGGGGGCAGGGCTTAAGAATTACAGTGTGTATGTTTGCATTCAGATGTGAGCCTTTTGATCTATGTGGGACTCCTGTATAGATGGTGGCTCTTGGATCAGCTGCTTCTATTTTGGTATAGAGCTCTGAGCTTGTGGCTATGTCAAGTTCTGCAACCACATATGCATGTAGAAATGAGTTAGTGAAGGTAAACAGTCTATGGGAAGTCTTGATAGTGTGTGCTCAGTCATCATGGGGCAATGTCACTAGGAGATGATTCATGAAATGCTTTGGGTGTTTGTTTTAGGACAGGTGAGTGAGGACAGGCCACTAAGAGTCAACGCTGGTCTGATCAAGAGATCCAGTGAAGACCCTGGTTGTTCTCCTCTGGGGCACATGGGCATAAGGACCTGTGGATTTCACTTGGGAACTTTGCAAAGTTAGAGCACCTAAGGGAAAGACTGGCATTTTTTGCAGGTAGAGGGGCAGTCACTGTTATATCCTGAGCCTGACCATGTTCTGTGTGTGTGCCTAGCACTCATTGTGGTACATTAGATGCATACATATAAATTCAAGAATAGAACGAAAGAAAAAGAACAAGAAGAAAGATTCACATGAAAGAATTCTGCTGTGGTGGCCAGAGAGGTCTACAAAGATGATCACAGCCTGGTAGAGTGTGAGGATCCATAGCTTAGTACTGTCCTTCAGTGGGCAGTGATGTGGACCTGTGCATTCCACAGGCTAAAAGCAGGCTGGAGTACAGCCAGTGATGGTGCCTTAGGGTCTTCTGTGGAACCTTCTAGCTGAATGACATCATTGTTACCATTTAATAGACTGAAAACTTGAATAAGCTGGACAAGCAGCTAGAAGATCTGACAGAAGGACCATAACTGCTCCTCTCCTAAAACAATATACTTGGCAGGACCACACAGGAAGGAAACATTTGTGGATTTCTGGGCTCCTTTCTTGTGGTTCAATCGTGGAACAAACAAATGGCCCAGGTATAAAGGCCTTTCCTGGTGAGCAGGAGGCTCATGGGAGTCAGTCAGCCTCTCTTTGTGCAGGCAAAATATTGTGATTTCAGAACCCTCCTAAAAAGAAGCAGTTTGTAGGGTCTGGTGAGAAAGTACTTCAGTGGCCTTTTACTTCCCACTAGTTTTTATATGTCCTCAAATTGCCCTGAATCTCCTCAACTTAAGCTTTACTTTTATTGACAAAGGATGGTGAAGAAACTACTGAAAATTAAAATCTGCTAAGCTGGTAAAAAGGTTGGAAGACAAATATGTGAGGTACACTACTGATATGATAGCCACCTTACAGACATGTAACCCATGGTGCAGACACATAAGCCATATCACAGGTGCTCAAGCCATGGTAAAGATACATTAGCCATGTGGCAGTGACTGTGCCATAGTCAGTGGGTCATAGTAAAGGGTATAAGCCATGCCCTAGACATGTGAGCCACCATACAGACAGTGAGCCATGTGAAAGATGATGTTCCATAGCATAGAGAGTTAGCCACAGTACAGATGTGGGAGCCTCAGAGCAAACACATGAGCTGTGTCACATTTCTAATCCCTTGCTGTACCTGATAAGGGGGTCCCTGACCTCTAGTGCTTCCTATGGCAAAGTCAAGAGCACTCTGTGTCTCCCCTCAGACTAGGAGCCAACAAACGTTCTGTCTCATTATTTCTGGTACTCTGTTCATGACTCTCCCATGACTGATATAAAATGTGGCGAAAAGTCCTGCCTCACAGCCAGCCCTCTGAAAAGTACTCAGGAACCAGAACAGACTCAGGACAGGCCTCCTTTGAGTCAAATGACCTGAGCAAGATCAAGGAGTCAGGTATCTCGTCACATGAAGGAGCTAATAGAAACACTGGGGCTATCCCTTAGGACGCCCAATGTTCAAGGGATCAGCAGGTAGTTCATGTGAATCAGAAATGGCTCCTGGTATGACAATCCTTCTGGAGGGGAACACAGTTTCTTCAGGAAATATTCCTAATTCTACTAAGCCAGAGAGTGGTCAAATGTGGCATGTGTAAATGCAAAAGTAAGCAGTTGTACTTTATAACAAGTATCCTCTGCTGACCAAGGTGTGAAGCATGTGAACATGTTGCTTTCTTGTGTCCCAGCATAGATTACACTGGAATGAGAGAAAACACTCCTGGTGGGAGGAGCGGCCACCTTTGCTACTGGATTTAAAGGAAAATAGGGTTATTCTACTGTGCTAAATTTTCCCTAGGGAGACATGACTGAACGTTCTCTCATCTGTGGATCCTAACTTTGACTCTTTGGTTCTGTTTGTTTAGTACAGGGTACCTGTGGAAGCCAAGAAACTAAGAAGGAGACATGAGTGGGGGTTGTTTTAAAGGACAGGGAATAGCACAACACAGGTAAAAGGAAAGTATGAGGGGAACACTGGGGAAGGGAAGGTTTAAGCAGAGAGGGAGAACAGGAGGTGGGGTGGGAAGATGAGAATGTGGGTGTAGAGGGGAAAGAGTAACCAAGACAATGGGAGCATAAAGAAGCCACATGGAAGCTTGATGTCTTGTAATCCAAATAAAAAAGTACAAAAGAGAGCCTGAAGAGCATTACCCTGAATGGCTGGATAGCGTTGTTGCTAAAAGCAGTGAGTCCCTAGTCCCTGTGTGAGATTAGGAATGTCTCAAAGGCTCCCAAAACAATGCAGGCTCCTGTCAGTCCTCTTGGCTGCCCACAGAATGAGAAGATAAAATCATATTTTAAAAAATCATCATGCATCTTGGTTGTAAGGTATAGAGAAAGAGAGCTAGAACAGTGCTGGATGCTTCCTCCCCACGGCTTGGCAGTCAGAGTACTAGACAGCTCAGGAGACATTGTGGAAGAGAGGCCAGAAAGTTTGTAAGAGCCTGAAGATAGGGTGAAGGGCTGAGAAATGGCATCTTCTAGATCTGATGCAACCTTGCAATCACCACAACTGTGATTGCCTACATTTGTCACGCACAAGACTGGTCTGTTGACAATCAGTCATGGAAGGAGGTACTCACAATGTCCTATGTCTTAGTGCTGAATTGTTGGCTATTGATAGATTCTGAGAGAGAGGAAAATATTGGCCCTTAGTTTTTTGCCAATTGCTGAGCCAACTGGTCTCCAAAGGACATCTTCAAACCTATAGTTACCCAGATGGCCCTGGTTAAATTCAGTGGGTCACAAAATATAACAAACAGCCACTGGTGGGACAGAGAGATTCATAGGTAGGAAGGAGAGTGGGACAGGGTGGTAAGGAGATAGGAGAGAGTCAGGGGTGAGTGTAGTCCATATACATTGTGTACATGTGTGAAATTGTCTAGAACACATTTAATAATAAAAATGGACCAATCAAAAGAAACTCAGTCATGTTAAGCAAAGTAAGGCAAGCACAGATTGATACATACCATATAATATCACTCATACATGGAATCCCAAGCATGTCAGTCCCACAGTATTTGAAGTATAATAATGACTGACACCTGATAGAAAGAATGGCCAAGAGGGAATGGAGGAAAAATTGATCTCATAAGTAAGTATACACCCATTAAATGCAGGAAATAAATTCTAGTGTTCTATTACATAGTGGGGTGAATATAAATAAGAACACACTACATATTTCATAAGGCTTGATGAAAAGATCCAGCATGTTTTCATCACAAAAATATAAATGTTTTGAGAAAATAGATATTCTTCTCTTGGTTTGCATTTTATCCAATGAATGTGTTTAGGAAAATATCTTGTAGTACTCCTAAAACATTAATTTTTTATGTCTCAACTTAAAAGATATATTTTTTAAAGTTTTTTTTTTATTTTTGCGCGCACGTGTGTGTGTGTGTGTGTGTGTGTGTGTGTGTGTGTGTGTGTGTGTGTGTGTTATAGCAGACGTTCTTATGGGTAACCAACTAGCTCCCAAATCATGACATAAGACTTTTCATCAGTTATGAATGTTCAGTCTTAGCTTAGGCTTGTTTCTTGCTAGCCCTTACAATTTCATCTGTTTCTATCAATCTACATTTTGCCTTGGAGATTTTTGCCTTTTCTTTCTCCTGCTTCTTCAGTGTCTGGCTGCCCTGCGGCTGCCTGCCTGACTGACCCCAGATGTCTCCCTCTTTCTCTCCCTTGTTCTCTTCTCCTTCTCTCGAATCTCAATTTCTCCTCCTACCTATTCTCTCTGCCTGCCAGCCCCACCTATCCCTCTCCTGACTAGCGATTAGCCATTCAGCTTTTTATTAGATCAATCAGGTGTCTTAGGCAAGCAAGGTGAAACAAATGCAACACATCTTTACCTAACTAAGCAAATGCCACATAAACAAATATAACACATCTTTACCTAGTTAAAATAATATTCCAGGATAGTGTCGGGGTGTGGGGGGTGTATGTGTAAATGCATGGCAGGTATATGTAAGTGCCCACAGAGGCCAGAAGAGGACATCAGATCCCCTAGAGCTGGAGTGGCAGGTGGTTGTGAGCTGCCCAACATGGGTTCTGGGAACTAAACTCAGGTCTTCCAGAAAAGCAAACAATACTATTAACTGCTGAGCCATTTCTCCAACCCCTTAAAGAATATTTTTAAAGTAAATAAATAATTAATGGAACAAAAAATAGGCAGAAAACTTAAAACTAGAGAATGTTATAGGAAAAAGTATTGAAAGTACATGCTTAAATATAGAGTCCAATGATGTAACTGTGAACATACTCTAAAACCTAAAATATCACCCTAGAACAAAAAGATGGTCCTTGTAAAGCCCATGTTCAGAGAATTGTTAATGCTCTTCTAACAAGTAAATTTACTGCTTGGAGTTTCTCCTGAGTTTTCCACTCTGATCCAGGCTGCAGCTCCTTGAGTGCAAATGTCCAAGGACTAAGGACTTTAATGACATCAGGCTCAGGGCTCTTGCTCTCTGCTGTTGTATGAATACAGCTGCAGCTGTGGTGATGAGAAGCCTCCACAGACTGAAAGTTCAGGTCAGCTCAGCACTCCAGAGCTCTGTAGCCCAGGCAACTCCCCTAACCTCTGTGGGCTTCATTATCTTTGCTTGCAGTGTGAGAAACTTGCCCTCAGATGACCTCTAGGTCTCCTTCAGTCTTTGAAAATTCCTGAATTTATATACTGCTTTAATGAGCTATTCTAAAGACTTTTTCTCCAGTACAATGCAAAATGTGCTGGACTACAAGCAAAGGGAATGGGGCAGGAAATACAGTTCCATAAAGCAAAACCAGATCCTCCTATACTCAGCTTAAATAACAAACCTTCCCAATTTGTCTTTTACCTTACAGGCTCACAAACCCATTCAGATTTCTCTGAGAACAGACTCCTGGGTCACCAAATCATTCTGTTTTACTGACTGGAGAATTTCAAATGCCGAAGTCTATTCTTTGCAGTCTACTTTGAAAACCATTAAGCAATGATCTATAATCCAGAAGTTTAACCCAGACTGAACCATTAATGCATCACTGTTGGTTACTAAATTACTTTGACCAAGATATTTAATTTCTCCAGCTCCAATTTCATATCTATAAAATAATATTTTGAAAAAGATTAAACCAAGTAATATAAACACCTGACACATATTAACAATGTAACAAACAGAATATAACAACGACATTAAATATTCAGAAAATGTTGACTACTATAAGGAATATCTTTCAATACAGAGACTTGTCCTTCATAGAATAAATGGCCTGGGTAATTTAGCCACTGCAATTGCCCTTCTTGTGAGAAGTGGCTCTCAGTGTTAGCTGCACAACAGAAGAGTCTAAGAATTATAAAAGCTTCCAATTCCAGCCCCACTCAGAACCAATAAATATACAGATCTGGGTAAGAAGCTGTGCAGGAAAGATGAGCTATTCAGACGATTTTCATTTTGTCTGTATAGATCCAGATGTAACTTAAAATTTGGAGATTCCAATAGAACCTGACAGGCTCTCTCAGAAAGGCCTTAAACTCATAGACCTTGGACAGTTCACTGGCCATGATAGATATCATAGTAAAGAACTCACCCGCAAAGCAGTGATCTTGGTATCAGATCTGGGTTTCTGATACATTCTGGAAAATTCCAAGATACTTTCCGTTTCACATATGTCAATGAAAATCTAAATGTAGACAGGGGAGTCTACTGTCTTCTAACTCACATATAGATGCAGAAATCAACCCCAAGTGATGTGTGACAGCAATGTTAATGTCATCCATCCACAGTGGAAGGCTTTATTGCATGTGTATTCATATAGTCTCAAAAGAGCTGACAACAGGACGTAAAGTAAAAAACAGAGTTGCACTGGGTTACTCTTGGTATAAAATTTATAGACCTTTCCTAGCTTGATAAAAGCATCTTGTATTTGCAAAACTTGGCTATTTTTAAAATATTCCTTAGCAATGATAGCATCTAAATAACACAGCTATATAAAAGTAAAACCAAAGATTCATTCAGTTTGATACAGTGATTCTCAAGCTTCCTAATGCTGCAAACCTTTAATACAGTTTCTAATATTGTGATGACACCCCAACCATAAAATTATTTTCATTGCAACTTCATAACTGTAATTTTGCTGCTATAATGAATCATAATGTAAATACCTGATATGCACCCCCCTAAAAGGGTTATTCAATCCCCAAAGGGGCCATGACCCACAGGTTGAGAACTGACCAAAACAAAGTGCATACTTTGATATAATAAAAAACTAAGTATTCATATGAATAGTTTTCAGCTTTGAAAATATATTAACCATAATAATTTTATTATAGTGGTAAACTGCATATGCCAACATCTTTTATGAACCATTAGCCATCCCTACTCTGATTAAAAGATGAATATGTCATTTGCCATTAAAGTTGGCATTACCTAAATTTTTAATTTTAATACTTCACTATCAATATCTAGAAATAACTAAGTAATATTATCAATCTCTCTGTAAAAAGCATTTTTCACTAGGAATTATCTTCCATATATGCCCTTGTGAGAATCTGGGGAAAAATACCTTTAAAAAATTAACTTGAAAGATGAAATATTTATCTGGGCTCATGGCTCTAGGGGTTTCAATCCATAGCCAACAACTCCATTGTTTTAGGGCCTACAGAGTAGCAGAAATGTCATGGCAAAGAGTATATATAGAATCTGTTACCTCATGGCAGCTGAGATTCACAGAGAAAAGGAAGCCAGGATCCTAATAAGCCTCACAAGGCTTGTGGCTAATGACCTAACCTCCTTCCATCAGGCCTCACTTCTTATAGATTCCACCATCTCCCAGCAGTATCAAAGCCTTTAGCATATGAGTCTTGGGAAGACAATTAAGCCCTAAACCATAATACATACTTTGAATTAAATTTTCATCACTAAATATGTTACTATACATCAACAAAAATCCTTATGACATGTCAACAGAGGATGAAGCATTTTGAATAATTAATAAAGATGCTCATTTGTAAAATAGTATCAAATTTAACCTCACATAATTATTATGATACAAATTCACTTAATTACTAAAAATATGAACATGGAATTGAAACAGCACTGTTAAGTTCTTGTCCTAGATACTTTTCTGACTAATGATGGGGATCTAGAGGAAGTCCATCATCTCTATATTTCTTTAAGGTTTTAATAGTCTTTAATTTTTAACTATGTGTGTCATCATTCTTATGATCAAGAAAACCAAAAGTTCATTTCCATAGAGCAAAAAGCAGAATAAGTTCCTCTTTAGTTGTGTGCTGATCTCTACAATGAGAATTTCAGTCTAGCATTCATTACTCAATTGTAAGAAACACACTTGCTTCTTAGTAAAATTACTACCCTGTAAAAGCAAAATTTCTATAACAGAGTCCCAAATATGCAATGGCCATAATAACACGTGTTCCTCTTTCCCATACCTAGGGAGGGAGAGAACGCTGTTGTTTCCCACTGTTTACTCTGGTGTCCATTTTTTCCCTCTTGTTACACTTTCATTTTTCTGGATTTTTCTCATGACAGTTTTTCAGTTAAAGATTCACTTAGCACAGAGGGATCATCTTAGAAATTTCCAATGTCAAAAAGCCCGTTCCTACAACTATATCATGTTGAGATCAGCCTGTGTTTTCTAACAGAAGTTTTAGGGCTTAAGGTTTTGCATTGAGATCTTTGATCCATTTGGATTTGTATTTTGTGTCATGTAATAGATACAGGTCTAATTGCCCACAAATTAAAGTCAATTATAATTGACAAAGTGAGACTTCATAAACTAAAAAGCCTTGGCACAGCTAAAGAAACAATCTGTCTAGGGAAGAGGAATCACAGAGAATGGGAGAGAATCTTTGCCAGCTATAAATCTGACAGAAGATTAATATTCAGAAATATAAAAAAAACTCAGAAACAGAGTTAGAAAAACAAATGATGGTTTCAAAAATGAACTACAAAATTAAACAGAGTTTTCTAAAGGAAAATAAAAGTAGCAAAGAAATATCTTTTAAAAATGTTTAAAATTGCCCATAGCAATTAGGAAGATGTAAATGAAAACAATTTTGATATCTCATCTTACCCTAGTCATAGTGGCAAAGATCAGCAAAATAACTGACAACAAATGCTAGAGGGGATGTGGGGGAAAGGGCGCCCTCACTCACTGTTGACGGGGTTGCAAATTGGCCCAACCACCCTGAAAACCAGTGTGGATAACTCTCAAAAAGCTAAAAATAAATCCACCAAATGACCCAGCTATACCACTTCTTAGTATATGTCCAAAGGACTCAATGGCATCCTACTCCAGAGATAGTTGCTCAGCCATACCCATTACTGTTCCATTCACAATAGCTAGGAAATGGAAACAATCTAAATGTCTTTCAACTGATAAATGGATAATAAAAAATATGGTACATATATACTATGAAATACTATTCAGGTGCAAAGAAAAGTGAAATCATGAAATTTGAAAGTGAACGATTGGAACTGGGGAAGACTATATTAAATGAGGTAAGCCAGACCAAGAAGTACAAAAGTGAATGTTCTCTCTCATCTGTGGTTGCTAGCTCCAAGTTTTCAGATGTTGGTATATAACCTGGAGTAGCCGCAGAAGCCAGAAAAACAAAAAGGGACCATGGTGGTTGTGGGGGGAATTGGGGAGAAGCAATCAAGAAGGGGAGAGTAGGGGAAAAGTAAGTTGAAGAGAAAATGTGGAGATGGAAGTGGGGTTAATTAAAAGGGGATGGAGGTCAACATAGAAGAACAGGGAGGGAAAAGAGTAAAATAACATTAAGGGTGTCTAAAAAAGTCATAAGGAATCCTAATATATTTACCTAAAGTTATATATAGCATATGTAAGTCTGTGAATATATATAGATACATAGTTTTAAACAATTACCTACCTGGTCTGGCAATGCTCTTCCAAAATCCATAGACTATCTAACAAGAACCCAAATACCAAGCATGGGAAGCTGTCTAATGCATTGTTAGTCAAGTCCAAGAGACTCTCAAAGCATTATAGGCTGTGTAGCTATTTCCCTACCAGAGGTTGGGCATAACTACCTATTGCTGAAGACATGAAGTTTGGACACAGGACCCAGAGGATATGAGGTGGATCTAAACTGAAAGCCTCCTCCCTGATTAGTAGCTTTCATGATACCAGTAGGTTCTGTATAAGCTGCCAAGGAAGGAAAGCAACCAACAGTCTTATGTAGCCTAACGTCTATGAACTAAAAGGTTGACCAGCATCGCATGATAACTCTAAGGGTGCAATGGTGCCACTAATATCTTTGCAGTAGCCAAATGCTCTCTAATCGGACTTCAAGGCTTAACAAGAAGGAAAACATGCCTAGAATCCTAGCCAACTACCTAGGACTAATAAAGCCATGGATCTTGAAGGAGAATTTATCAACTGCCACGTTATTAAACCAGCAAAATTCCTATCTGCATTCTAAATATCTATCCTAATACACAAATAACTGCAGCTCTCAAATCTTAATAAACTTTTTTTTGCAGCAGATGAAGATTATTATGGGAAACAACTGATGAAAATGCAGAGAATGAGAGTTTGAGTGGTGTGCAGCACTAACTGATCCATGAATGATGCTATTCCTAAACCAACACTTAAGTAACATCCCAGAAGATGAGGAAGGAAGGTTGTAAGATCCAGAGGAAAAGGGATGTCACCTGTGAGATTGCAACTCCCAGAAATATCAGGGAAGCTACATTGATGAAGTCTCAACAACATGGCTGCCTAAACAAGGCCTGAACATGAATAACACCAATAGACATGCTAACATGGAGGATGGAAATCACACAGGGCTTCAACCTTGTGATAGTTCCATCATCTGTATTAGCAGTCAACTGCAAGCAACTAACAAATGTTGAGAATGGGGAAAAGTATTCTTCCCCAAGGAAGAGTCTCCAGTTGTTTTTACAATACCAAGTGGTCAGCCCTAAACTCATATACATATAAGAATACACAGACTGAGCAGTTTGCATTTATATATTTAGGAGTATAGGTAATATATGTATATACATATACTAAAAAGAGGGCAAAGTCCATAAATCTGAGAAAGAGTAAGGGGTATAAGGGAGTGGTTGGGAGAGAAACGAGAAAGGGGAAAATAATTTTAATATATTTTAATTTCAAAAACCAATTTTAAAAGTCTCCATTTTTAGAGAAAGAAAAACATATAGAAAAGGCAAGGTATACATCTAGAACAGTTCAGCTAAAATCAGCCACATCTAACTCAAACTATCACTTCTGCATCATTATTCTTATGCCATAGAATTATGTTGTCTTGTGATGTTGCAGTCATCCTGGTCTGTGCTAGGTAGACTCTGTTGTTTGCACAATGATTAAATTGCCTAGTGACTTTCTCAGTGAGTCTCATTATTATGTCTGTTCTCAGTGTTAACAGTAATCCAGTGATTGGTCATCTTCAGCAATACAGGTTCCTATAACTTCTAACTCAAATCATCCATTGCTAGGTGTACAGTGTCAGGGTAAGATCATTGGTTTTAAAGGTAGGCACATACTTTATGTGAGCTTTATCTGCTTTTGTTTTGGTTACCCACTTGAGCAAATGTCATAACATTGAAATAAATCTCATTTCCTCTGATAGAAGTTAGCATAAATTAATAAAAGTGTGGGCTGGACAGACAGTTCAGTTAGTAACTCACTAGCTTTTCCAGCACTGAAAACCAGAGTTCTTTCTTATCCCCAACACTCATATAAATAGAGGGTTGGCATGGAGGCCTGCATGTAATCCCAGAACTCAGGAAATGGAGATGAGGGACCACCCGAGCAAGACTACTACCTAGACTAACCAAATCAACAAGCTCTGGTTTCGGAAAACAGATGCTCTGCATGCAGGAGAGACCCTGTCTCGGTATATAAATAGGATGGAGAGTGATTGAGGAGACATGTGACATCAGCCTCTGTCCTTCATACATACACATAACACAACCTCTGTCCTTCATACACCTATACATATGCCAATACACATGCAAGCATGCATACACACAAATATATATGAAAAAATAACAGTGTATATTGGGAAAAGGTAAAAAGATGCTTTCCAACTGATATACAATAATGAGATTGTGTGTGTGTGTGTGTGTGTGTGTGTGTGTGCGCGCGCGCGTGCGCTTAGACATTTGTCTAAACCCATAGGTTGAAAAACAATATAAGAGAACACCATTCTACACCATAAGCTTTGTATACATCTTAGTCAGGGTTCCTATTGCTGTGATGAAACAGCATAACCATAAAGCAAGTTGGGAGGGAAAGGGTTTATTTGGCTTACACTTCCATATAGTGTTCATCATAGAAGGAAATCAGGACAGGAACTCAAATACAACAGGAACCTGGTGGCAGGGGCTGATGCAGAGGCCTTGGAGGGGCTCTTCTTACTGGCTTGCTTCTCATGGATTGCTCTTCCTGCTTTCTTATAGAATCTAGGATCACCAACACAGGGATGGCACTGCCCACCAAGGGCTGGACCCTCCCTCATTGATCACTAATTGAGAAAATGCCTTACAACTGGGTCTCATGGAAACATTTCCTCAACTGAGGCTTCTTCCTCTCTAATGACTCTAGATCATGTCAAGTTAACACATAAAACCAGTCAGTATAGCATATGTTAATATATGTTCATTAGTCAAAACAAATGTACTGCTCTGCTGAGGACTGTTGCTGAAGGAGGTTGTGCCCATGCAAGGACATGAGATATATAGGAAATGTCTGAAAATTCAACCTCTCTAAAAAACAATGTTTGCTGCATTGTGTGACTTTTTAGGGAGAGATATGAACAAAAGTCTATTCATCCAAGAAAGGCACTGACAACAGACCAAAGAAATGATTCTTTCCATATCTAAGAGCATGGGTAAAGGGTTCCTTATAAAAGTCAGGGTGACTTGGGTAGCTACATCAATGAAAAGCCCTTTCCACCACAGGTGATTATTCACAAAAGCTACATCACTAGAGTCCCTGCACATCTTCCAGGCAGCTCCACCAGCCAGTGCCCTCTCAAACAGCAGATGATTATTATATCTATACCCTAGAGGAGGGGCTTTGTGTGCACCTCATGTTTTTCTTATAAATCTAAATTCTTTATGAGTTTTCCTCTTTAAGGAAATTTTTCAAATTGGAAAATATGTTTCAATCTGGAAAATAGCTACTGAAAAATTTTTTTGAAAAAAGTACACACACACACACACACACACACACATATATTCATGCACATATATGTATTGCTATAAATAGATTATATACACATATGTATATGTAAACTTTATTATGGAAATATATATATAATAAATGCTTTATAATAACCTCCACTATTTTAATACTATGGAAGAAAATACATTCTCTGTTTAAGTCCTACATAAAAATGCCAAGTATTCCACTATAAACATTTCACTAATGACTAGTCTTCTGAGCAACAAAATGATGCTCTGCTTTTTGAAGTTCTCCTTGGTTTCTAAACCACACCAGCACCTGGGAGGCAGAGCCAGGATGTGCTGATATAAACTCTCGTCTTGCAACTACTTGTGAAGTACTCCATGTTATCTCACACTTCCAAACCAGACATATACACAGGCTTCCACTGATGTCCATGACTTCCTGAAGTAAGAAAAGGAAGTGATTGCTATTCTTATTCTACATAGAGCAGGAGGATGAAATTTGAAGAGAATTATTGCTCCAATTTACATCAGAGTTTGATGTTAAATTAAAATGTAGGTCTCAAAATCTATTGCTTAAATAAAAAGTTAAAGTGATAAATCCATCCTGATTTCAAATACAGTTTTATTCTGAGGTCTCCAGGAATATTATCTGTTTCTGTTGCTGGGTCCTAACAGCTTCCTTGCGGAAAGGGGTGAGAAGGCACAGAGTCAATGGCACAGACACCAGGAGTCAGGTAAAAGGCAAACAGCAGATTCATTCATTCAGCAATGGGGAGAGCCTTATATACCCTCCTCCCAGCACCAAGGTGGTGTCCCGATTCAGTGACATTGCACGGTCACCCCTCATTGGCTAGACATGAGTAGGACCTCTGACAGAACCTGTTGCTAGACCCTTAGGCAGACTTCAGTTTGGCTCATCTCTTGGCCTCATAGGCTTTATCTTCCTATATATCCACCCTTCAGTATTGTATTACATGGGTACTCAGTGGGAGTCATAGTTCTTTGCTCAGGCCCTGTTGACCCCACCTCAGGAGGGCTCAGCATCTGAACTGGCCCTGTCTGGACTGTGCCTGTCTTAGGTTGGCTTGCTAACAAGCTCTTACTGGTCATTGACTACCAGCCCTCAAAGAGCATCCATTCCTGGACAGCCACACAGGTGGAGATTAGGCAGTAGTCTTTTGAATTTCAGAGAACCAGGCATGCATAACCTCTTGTGGAGAGCTATTGACAGGATATCCAAGAATCATTAAAACCTGAAGAATCACCTTATTCACTGTCCGCTGCTGTCATATGTGCTGCAGAAGGCATATAAAGAGAATAAGAATTAATAGTATCACCCTGCCAATCAAAGCATATGTGAGCATCCAGGATGGACCAAATAGCCTTTTAAAGTTGTCCCAGACCATCAGAATCTATCCCTGTTGCATGAGCTGGCTTTCTGGAGCCCATTACCTATGGTCAGACACCTTGCTCACCCTTGATGCAGGGGGGAGGGGCTTGGTCCTACCTTAACTGAATGTACGAGGCTTTGCCATCCCCCCATGAGAGGACTTACCTTTTAAGAAGGGGTTAGAGATGGGTCGGAGGGAAAGGTGAGGGAGGGGAGAGCGGGAGGAGGGATGAGAGGAGGATCTGTGGTTGGTATGTAAAATGAATAAAAAAATTAGATAAAAAAAATTTGTCCCAGATTTTATTTAAAAAATCTTTCTCCAATGATATTGTTTGGACCCTAGTTATATTGAGATAAAATATTTGTTCCTGGAATAGAATGGAGTAATTAAGGGGGTGAGGCAAATTGCCTAGAAGCAGGCCAGTAAGGACATGTCTCTTACTAATTCTATTTCTTAGGCATTGGACAAGAGAAAGAAAGCAAAAAGGGAGGGGGGTAAATCAAAGGGCTTCCTCCACAGACCAGGAGCACTCCACCTTTTTGGTGGTCAGCACAAGGTCCATAAAGGGCAGGTCTAGGGAAGAGTTGGTGTTAAATATCACAGGGAAAGCAGGGGAGTTACCACTGGCAACAGAATGGGAGGCAAGGAATCCAGACTCCGTAGATCCTCTGCTTTTGAGGGAATAAAAGGGGCAATGGTGGTGAGTATGTACATTACTCATCCATAGCCAAATCTTCTTTGGTGGAGGTGGGCTAGTCTGTGGTGGAATTCACATCTCTTGTTAGGACACATATTGACATAGTTGTACTCTAAGAAAAAACACAAGCATACCCTCTCCCATGGGTCAGAAACACTCAGTATTTATATGCTGGATTGAGTTTTGCCTCATCAAAGATGAGAAAATTTTTATGGAAAAGGACTTCAATTAGGATCAAATTGGGGTCCCTTTTTGCCTCTGGTGAGATGGTCTTGGCCAATAGTTCTTTAAGAGTTCTGTTGGCTCTTTCCACAATGGCTTGTCCCTGAGGACTATAAGGAATGCCAGTGGTATGAGAGATCTTCCAGGATCCCAGGAAGTCATTAAACTGTTGAGAGGCATAGACAGGGCCATTGTCAGTCTTTTTAGCTCAAAGCACCCCCATGACCAACATGGCCAATTTAAGGGCTTTAATAGCATTGACAGTCTTTTCCCCAGAAAGGGCAAGGTATACACAAAGGAGGAGCATGGATCCACTATCACATGAACATATCTAAGATTGCCAAAGGGAGCAAATGCATAATGTCCATTTACCAAATGGCATTGGGCAATAAGCCAAGGGGGTTGACCCATGCACATTGAAGTGGCCCCAAAGGGGCAAGAGGGGTGCAGGTGGCAAATGACCAAGGCAAATGTTTGCATTGGAAAATTGGCAGCTCAGGGAGAAGCCTATGCAGGTTGTATGGAGACAGGTGAAATTGCTCGTGAAGAGTCCTGGCTTGTTCTAGTACATCTATACTAGCTGCTAATATGGTGGTATCTGTAACCTCATTTCCTTGGGCAAATATTCCTGGCAATTTGGAGTGGGATCTAATATATGATAGGTACCATGGCTTAGTCCTCTAATTTAAGACATCTTGTATGAGCAGCATATGGGAGTCAGTGAGTCTTTGATTGAGAAAAGGCCAGCACATGAACTGCCTGTACAGCATACTGGCTGTCAGAAATATATATATATACAGGCTCAGTCTGGCACTTCACTAGAACCTTAAGGAGGGCCAATAGCTCACCCAATTGAACATAACCAGGGTTAGGGATAACATGTGTAATATCTTTGGAGCCAGGACACTGGATAAGAACACCATATCTGTTTTTATTGGAACCTGAAAAGGCCAAGGTGGTGTGGGGAATGGGAGTGGAGCAGGAAACTGTATGGGACTTTATCTGTATTGGAAGTGTAGGGAGCCCTGCTAATATCTTATTTGGCAAATGGCTGTCAGTAGTTCCTACGAATCCTGCAACCATTTCCTGGAATGCAATAGAATCTGCCCAGAGGTACTGGTTATTCTTTAGAGAAAAGGGGAAGATAAGCTTATCTGGCTCTCGTCTATATGCTCTCTGTGCCAGCATTCATGCCTTAAGGCCAAGTTGAAAGCACTGGTCAAACTTAGAAGTGACCTTCTTCAGGTCAGAATGTGTCCATAGAAGGGGTCCAGATTGCCATAATACTCCCAAAATTCCCTGGGTGTCCAGAAGATCATGCCAATAAGGACCTTTGGGGATCATGGCATTACAGACTGGAGGGGGCTAAAATAGCCAAAAACCTTTTGTAGCAAATCTTTAGCTTCTTGGGTAAGACTGCCTTAGTAGAAGGACAGGTAGGGTCCTCCAACGATGAAAAGAGGTGTCTCATCTCTTGGCCATGAATGGGCAGAAAGGGTTTAAGCCAATTAACCAAGCCATATAATTGTTGTAATTCTGAGAGTGAGTACAATTCCTTCATTTCCAATTTAAAGGAAAGGGGGCAGAGCTGCATAGCAATGGAAGAGTCTAAAAATGCAAAGAGGGCATCATTTGAATCTTATCTGGTACCACCATCAGATGTAATGACACTCTTAACACTCTTCCAGTAATCCTTTGCAGATGGACTGCATCTGGATGTGCCAGAAGGAAATCATCCATCATATAATGAATTAAGAAGATGTCCTTGAAAATATTTACCAAGGCCTGAGAAACATATAACTGGCAGTTTGTGGGGCAATTCTTCATTCCTTGGGGGAAAACAGTTCATTGATATCTCTTGGTTGGCTTATGCATTTTAGATAAAGGCAAAGCAGTCTTGATCCTGTGGCACCATAGGAATTTGAAAAAGCAATCCTTAATATCTGAAACTAAAATGTAATAAGATGGAGGAACAACACTAGGGTGGGGGAGGCCTGGTTGTATGGACCTTATTTTTTTCCATCTGATCATTAACTGCACAAAGATCCTGTAGGAGGTGGTAGTGCCCTGATCTCTTGGGAATACCAAAATGGAGGTATTATGTTTACTGTGGTCAGTTCTGTGTGCCCCATCTTTAGCTGTTCTGCAACTAATTTCTTTAGGATTGACAGCTTGAGTTCATTTATAGGCCATTGTTCCACCCAGACATCTTGATTTGAGAGCCATGTCAATGGAAAAGGGCTGGGAGGTTCGATCAGATCATAGTGGATTTCTGAGGGACAATGGCCCCTAGAATTAGGAGTGTGACTCATGCATAGGATTGTGATTTCCCAAACCTGTCTTTTCAAGGTCATCAAAGAAAGCTCCATCAGTAGTTAGAACAGTACCCATGTCCTCCAGGATGTCTCTGCCCAAGAAGTTTCTCAGTGCTGTAGAAATGATAGAGTGAATGGTTCCCTTATTGCCATCAAAGTCTTTCCAATGGACCATACAGGTGGTAATTTTTGAATCGTGTTGGCCTCCTACTCCACTGATGAGATGGCCAGGACTAAATTTCCAATGGGGGAAGAAGACTGTCTCTGTTTCTGTTAATATGGTGATGTCTTCACCCATGTCCACTAAGCCTTTAACAGCTTGTCCATCAAGATAGATGGTCAGCATTGGGAAGTGTGGAAAAATGGGCAGTATCTAATAGATTTTTGGATTATCAGAGCCTCCTCTTACAGATGGGACTTAAGAGTGCCCTGCCTGGAATTTAAAGGGGCTGGTGCTTCAGCAGGCTGTGGTCTGTAATCCTTTGCCCAATGAAATTCCTTACTGCATCTGAGGCATCAGGTCCTAGGCTTTGCCTGGGGGCAGTCATGCCACAAATGGCCTGGTTTGCCACATCCTCAGCAAGATCTGTCTACTTAAGGGCCCTTGGGTGTGTCATTGGTGCACTGCCTGTCCACAAGGAGGACATCCAGGGAAACATTCTGGGCAGGAAAGCAGTGATGGTACCATTACAGGGGTCAAGATCTCTTGTGGCCAGTATCCACTTGTGAATATGCTCATTGCAGACTACTGTGACTGCATTGCAGGTGGGGGCATTAAGCCTTTCCCAAACCAATTGTTTGATTAACATTTGCCAAGTGAGGTCCAGGTCTACTCGGTACTGCATTGCCTCATTGACATGTACAAGGAAATCAGTAAAAAGGTCTCCTGGCTGTTGAATAAGATTGCAGAAGTAAGCTGAAGGGTCCCATGTAGCACATTCCTTAAAAGCCTTGAAGGCCAGTTCAGAAACCTGTTGGTAGTAGGCATGATGGCCAATCTGTGCCTGATGGATGGGATGGACAAAGTTACCTCATCCAGTGACCATGTCAAGAGTCACTGGATTGTTAATTAAGAGGTTTATTTGTGCTTGAGCTTCTGCTTGATCATTGTAAGCCTATTTCCAGCAGAGAAAAGCAGCTGGCTCCAGCACAGCTTTGAGCAGACTATATCAATCAAAATAAGTCTGTTGTTGCATTACTCATTGAGTAAGGACCTGTTCAAAGTAAGGTGAATCTGGGCCAGATTCATTAGCTGCCTTCTGGATAAAGGAAAGTTCAGCTATGGGGGTGGAAATCTAGGACTGACTAGTGGCATTTTGTCCCAGGTTGACCAGAAAGGCTTCCACCAGCCTTTGAAGCCTGGGGGCAGGGGGATAGGGGATGCAGCAGCTAGGGATCATACTGCAGCATGAGGGAATTTCTGCCTTCAGGGGCAAGTGGACATTGAG